>NC_064817.1:71432318-71517809 GCF_023721935.1 Panthera uncia | reverse complement strand
CAGTATCTATAAATGTGATTGTTCTTGAAAAAAGAATCTTTGCAGCTATTATTAGGTTATCTTCAATGAACATAAACACAAAAGTCCTCAACAAAATATTAGCAAACCAATCCAGCAATACATTAAAAATGATTCACCATGATGAAGTGGGATTTACTCTCAAGATGCAACAGTGGGTGACTATTAATAAACCAATTAATATGATAAATCACATCAATAGCAGAAGGGATTATAACCATATGATCATTCCAATAAACACACACACAAAAAAAATTTTTGAGAAAATATAACATCCATTCATGTTGAGAGTAAAAACCCTCAACAAAGTAGGTTTAGAGGGAACATGCCTCAGCATAATATGGGCCACATATAAAAAACCCACAGCTAGCATCATACTCAATGGTTAAAAACTGACAGTGAGGGGCGCCTGGGTGGCTCAGTCGGTTAAGCGGCCGACTTCAGCTCAGGTCATGATCTCATGGTCCGTGAGTTCGAGCCCCGCGTTGGGCTCTGTGCTGACAGCTCAGAGCCTGGAGCCTGTTTCAGATTCTGTGTCTCCCTCTCTCTCTGACCCTCCCCTGTTCATGCTCTGTCTCTCTCTGTCTCAAAAATAAATAAACGTTAAAAAAAAACTGACAGTGATTTTTCTAATGTCAGGAAGAAGACAGGGATATCCACTCTTATCACTATTACTTAACATAGTACTAGAAGTTCTAGCCACAGCAATCAGACAGGAGGAAAGAAAAAAAGCCATCAAAATTGGTAAGGAAGAAGCAAGTCTCTCACTATTTGAAGATGGCATGATGAACTATATAGAAACCCCTAAAGACCACCAAAAAACTACTAGAACTGATATAAATGAGTTAGGTAGTATTGCAGGATACAAGATAAATGTACAGAAATCCATGCACTTCTATAACCTAAGAATGAAGTAACAGAAAGAGAAATTAAGAAAACCATCCCATTTACAATTGCACTAAAGATGATAAGATACCTGGGAATAAATTTAACGAAGGAGGAGAAAGACCAGTACTCTGAAAAATATAAAACATTGATGAAAGGAACTGAAAATGACACAAACAAATGGAAAGATATTCCATGTTCATAAATTGGAAGAAAAATGTTAAAAAGTCCATACTACCCAAAGCAATCTACAGATTTAATTCAATCCCTATCAAAACACCAACAACATTTTTAACAGAAAAATAACAATGTTAAAATATGTATGGAACCACAGAAGACCTAGAATAGCCAAAAAACCTTTAAAAGGATTAAAAAAAAACCCTGGAAGCATCACAAGTACAGATGTCAAATTATACTACAAAGCTGTAGTAACTAAAACAGTATGGTGCTAGCACAAAAATAGGCACATAAATCAATAGAATAGAATAGAATAGAATAGAATAGAATAGAAGCCCAGAAATAAACTCACATTTATATGGTCAATCAGTCTTTGACAAAAGAGGAACAAAGACATAATGGGAAAAAGACAGCATTTTCCAAAAATTATGTTGGGAGAACTGGACAGCTACATGCAATAAAATGAAATTAGACCACTAGTTAACACCTTACACAAAGATAAATTTAAAATAGGGGACTCCTCATTGTCTCAGTCAGTTGAGCATATGACTCTTGGTTTTGGCTCAGGTCATGATCCCATGTTCATGGGATCGAGTCCCACACAGGCTTTGCACTGAGCATGGAGCTTACTTGGGATTCTCTCTGTCTCCCTCAGCCCTCTCCCCTTCTCTGTCTCTCTCTCTCTCTCTCAAAAAAAAAAAAACTAAACTAAACTAAATACGTAATAAAAATGGATTAAGGACCTAAATATGACACCTGAAACTATAAAAATCCCAGAAGAGAGCACCGGTAGTAATTTCTCTGAGATCAGACATAGCAGCTTTTTTCTAGATATGTCCCCTGAGGCAAGGGAAACAAAAGAAAAAACGAACTATTGAGATCTCATCAAAATAGAAAGCTTCTTCACAGTGAAGAAAACAATCAAAAACACAAAAAGGTAACCTATGGAATGGGAGAAGATATTTACAAATTACATATCTGATAAAAGGTTAGTATCCAAAATATATAAAGAACTATAAAACTCGACACCCAAAAACAAATGGTTCAATTTAAAAGTGGGAAGAAGACATGAACAGGTATTTCTTCAAAGAAATACAGATGACCAACAGACACATGAAAAGATATTTAACATCACTCATCATCAGGGAAATGCAAATGAAAACCGCAATGAGATATCACCTCACAACTGTTATAATGGTTAAAATCAAAAACAGTAGAAACAAGTGTTGGAGATGATGTGGAGAATTTGGAACCCTCGTGCATCCTTGGGAATGCAAACTGGTATAGCCACTGTGGAAAACAGTATGGAGGTTCCTAAAAAAGTTAAAAACAGAATTATCCTACATCCACTAATGGTACTACTGGGCATTTACCCTCAAAATGTGAAGACACTAAATCAAAGTGATATATTCACTCCTATTTTTATTTCAGCATTATTTACAGTAGCCAAATTATGGAAGCAATGCAAGTGTCTTTCTATACATGATTGGATAAAAAGGTGTAGTATACACAATGGAATATTATTCAGCCATAAAAACGAATGAAAATTTTCCATTTGCAATGACATGGGTGGAGCTAGACAGTTTAATTCTAAGTGAATTAAATCAGTCAGAAAAAGACAAATATAATATGATTTCACTCATATATGTAATTAGGAAACAAAACAAATGACCAAAGGAAAATAAAAGGAGAGAGACAAACCAAGAAACAGATTCTTAACTGTAGAGAGTAAACTGATAGTTACCAAAGGGAAGGTGATTGGGAGGATGGGTGAAATAGGTGATGGGATTTAAAGAGTATATTTATCATGATAAGCAATGATTAATGTATAGATTTGTTGAATCGCTATATTGTACACCTGAAACTTATCTAACACTGTATATTAACTATACTGGAATCAAAATTAAAAACTTAATAAAAAGCAATTGAATTAAAAACAAAGATTCAAGAACTGAGAATGCTTTTGGTACTTTCATATTTCAAAAATATCTCTAACGAGTACTTCATTCTTATAAGTGGAGTCTGAACTAAGCAAAGAATCCTCAGTTCCTTGCTAATATTTAACTTAGTTCCAAATAATCAATTAATTTCCTCCATTCTTTAAAAAGACTGTAAAATTGTTTCCTCCTTCAAATTAAAGCAAGAAGTATTTATGCATTATGGGTACACCCATTTTTCAAAGAGATAGGCAGAGTACAGTTAAATAGACATATCACTTAGGAAAAAGTATTGTGCAGTCCACTTTTGGATTAATTTACATGCAGAGATATAAAAGTAAACACAGTATAGTCCCAACTTTGGGAAATAAAAGGTGTATTTTTCCAGTGAGCCTTGTAATACACTATCAATGAACCAAAGAATAGTGGAATCTTCTCAAATTCAATTAAAAATTGCTATGTTGTACATGATTAGATAATTTTGTGCCTCAAAATAATTCTATTTTTCAGATAAAAGGTATTTTTCTAAAAATATATATATTTTTAAAGTTTACCTATTTATTTGGAGATAGGGGGCAGAGAAAAGGAGAGAGAGAATCCCAAGCAAGTCCTGCGCCAACAGTGAGGAGCCCAATGCAGGACTCAATCTTACCAACTGGGAGATCATGACCTGAGCCAAAACCAGGAGTCGGATTCTTAACCAGCTGAGCCACCCAAGTGCCCACAAAATATTTTTAAATTTTAGTATGACTTTCTCAGTCCAGAGATTTTAGATTGCATGTCGTCAATTTAGTATAAATAAAATCTAACAGAATTCCTATATAAGATAAATAGCTTCACATAATTTATTAGTTTGAATAGAGTGCAGTTCCCTTTTAGCTCTTGATGTTATCCTGCTTTCATTTCCACTTCTAATCATGTGGACTTGTCCTAGTGGAGATGTGCCTGGAAGGCACAGGTGGGTGGGGCTTTGTGCAACAGCTCCATTCTCCACTTCGTGGTGCTGCATAATTCCCTGGGGTCGATCTGTGTGGATATGAGGCTGGTGAACATGGATTCATTCCACTCTCTAGTCTCCAGAGTGGAAATTTCATGTCTTCACAGACATGAGCTCAATCACCCTTCCTGTGTCTCAGGCTTCTGTCTACTCTACACCTTTACCATGTCTGTGTCTGAACTGTCCACCTGACAAGCAACTCCTCCCTCAAGAGTTGTATCTCAGGTGTGGCTGTGTTTCAGAACCCTACACTCCAGAAACCCCATGGCTGGACCTGCACTTATCCTCTGGGAGAGGGTCTCACAGATCTATGGCCAAGTACTGACATGTCTCAGAAATCATTGATGCAACCGAAGCATACAGAGCCAGGGGCTAAAATTTATGGTAATTGCAACACACAGCTGGTGCTAGGGTATACTGCCCTCAGCTGGCATCTTTAAACGTGGCAACTGACCCGTCTTTTATCTGTAGAGAGCCCACATTGCCTTTAGCAAATGCACTCCAAGCAAGGGAACTGTTTCTCTTAGTGCCACACAGGGGCCCCTCGTCTGCATTGCCCACTCCAGGCAATTTGTTCTGCTTCCTCACCAGAACACCACAAGGCCCCGGGCTTGGAAACTTCAGGTGCTGCTGCACACTGTAGTTTATAAAAAACTAGCCGTATTGAAACCCTCTCCTTTTCCCCTAACAATTGTTTTGAGGAATAGAGTTCTTGTGCAGTCCCCTTTGCGTGTTTTCTCTCTTTCTGTCACTATTTCTCTGTAGCTACTTTCAGGGGAAGTGCTTTTCTTGCGTGACCATGACGCACTGCATTCTCTCCTCGTTTTTATTTCTCTCTCTGTCCTTTCTCCATCAAAACAGTTCCCTACCCTCCGTGGCACTGCTGCATTTCTCTCCCTCAGTTCACCTCTTTGCATTACATACCTGGCAAGCTATCTTGCTCAAGTAATGTAGATTGTTGCGTCAATCCTCAAATATATTTTGTAGGTGTTCAAAATGGGTTTATTTTGATCTAGCTGTGTCTGAGGGACAAAGGAAACTCAGAGTCCCCAGCCATCTTAATTCCTCCTAGGTCTTTAATCCCTTTTGAATTAATTTTTGTCTGTGGTATAATGAAGTGGGCCAGTTTCTTTCTTTTGCATGTAGCTGTCCAGTTTTCCCAACACCATTTGTTAAAGAGAATTTATTTTTCCCATTTTATAGTCTTTCCCACTTTGTTGAATATTAGTTGACCATAGAGTTGTCAGTTCATTTCCAGGTTTTCTATTCTGTTCTATTGATCTGTCTTTTTAGGTTCTAGTATCATATTGTTTAGATTACTACAACTTTGCAATATAACTTGAAGTCTGGAATTGTGATGCCTCCAACTTTGCTTTTCTTTTTCAAAATCGCTTTGGGTATCCTGGGTCCATTGTAGCTGCATACTTTATGATTGCTTGTTCTACTTCTGTGAAAAATGCTAGTGGTATTTTGATAGGGATTGCATAAAATGTGTAGATTACTTTGTGTATTATAGACATTTTAACATTATTTATTCTTCCAATCCAAGGGTATGGGATGTCTTTCCATTTCTTTGTGTCATTTTAAATTTGTTTCATCAATGTTTTAGAGTTTTCAGAGTACAGTTCTTTTACATCTTTGGTTAGGTTTCATCCTAAATATGGTATTATTTTTTGTGCAATTGGAAATGGAATTATTTTCCTAATTTCCTTTCTGCTGCTTCGTTATTTGCATATAGAAATGCATCAGATATCTATCTGTGCATTGATTTTGTATCCTGAAAGTTTCCTGAATTCATGTATGAGTTCTAGCAGTATTTTGGTGGAGTCTATCAGGTTTTCTATATATAGTCGTATATCATATGCAGATAGTATATCATCTGCAGATAGTGAACCATTTACTCTTTCCTTACCTTTGAATGCCTTTTATTTCTTTATTTGTCTTATTACTGAGGCTAAGCCCTCCAACACTATGTTGAATAAAAGTGATGAAGGTGATCATCCTTGTCTTGTTCATGGCCTTAGCAGGAAGGTTGTCAGTGTTTCTTCATTAAGGATGATGTTAGCTGTCGGTTTTTCATATATGGACTTTATTATGTTGAGGTATGTTCCCTCTATCCCTATTTTTTGACTGTGGGAATACAGAGGATAGAAGAGATAAAGAAGGCAAGACCAGTGCATGCTGAACACAGTACACACTGAACACAGTAGCTGCTCAACCAAGGAAAAAACAAGACATGCTGAAAACAGCATATGTTGAAAACAACAGAAGTATTTTTCCCTTCCAAGATGAAATGCTTAGGTTACTGAGGAATGTTGAACCCACCCTTACTCTGCCCTGTGCATTCTTCCTGAGTTTGCTAATGTATATGTATGTGTAAGCAGTCACGTAGTTAGAGTTGTGGTATGTCTCCCATTATTTATTAACTTATTTTTCTGTTTTTATTTCCACATACTATGGTTCACCTCACAATAAATACAAGAGAGCTACCCAGGTTGGGGCTGTCCCCAGTCCTCTCTTGTTTAAGGGGGTTTTTCTTGGTGCAGTCCCTTCAGGCTTCTCCTTGTTCCAAACCATCTAGGCTCTGAGTAATCCTTTCAGTCTCACATCACACTGAGCAGGGAGACAGTTGAGGGTTTTTATCATGAACGGTGTTGTAATTTGTCAAATACTTTTTTGTGTATCTGTTGAAATAATAATATGACTCTCATCCTTTCTCTTATGTATGTGATGTGCCACATTGATTCATTTGTGATATTGAACCACGCTTGTCCCCAGGAAAAATCCCCACTTGATCATGCTGAAAGATTTTTAAGAGCATGTGCAAGCGGGGGAGGGGCAAAGGGAGAGGAAGAGAGAATCTTAAGGAGGTTCCAGTCTCAGCATGGAGCCCCACATGAGGCTAAGATCATGACCTGAGCTGAAACAAAGAGATGGACACTTACCCAACTGAGCATGCAGGCAGCCAATTCTGAAAGATTTTTTAAATGTATTTTTGGATTCTGTTTGCTAATATTTTGTTGAGAATTTTTGCATCTATGTTCATCAGAGATATTGCCCTTTAGTTTTTATTTTTTGAAGAGTGTTTATCTGGTTTTGGTATCAGGGTAATCCTAGCCTCATTTGAGAATTTGGCAGTTTTTATTCTTTTTCTATTTTTGGGGGATAGCTTTAGAAAAATAGGTATTAACTATTCTTTAAGTGTTTGGTAGAATTCGACTGTGAAACCATCTGGTCCTGGAATTTTGTTTGTTGGAAGTTTTTTATTACTAATTATATTTCTTTGCTGATAATCTGTCTGTTCAAGTTTTCCATTTCTTCCTGTTTCAGGTTTGGTAGTTTGTATGTTCCTATAAAATTATTGGTTTCTTGTAGGTTGCCCAATTTGTTGGCTTATAGTTTTTATTAATACTTTTATAATTATTTGTTATTTCTCCTGCCTAATTTGTGACTTTATTTATTTGAATCTTTTATATATTTTTTCTTTATAATTCCATCTACAGGTTTATCAATTTTACTAATTTTTTCAAAGAACAAGCTCCCGTTTTCATTGATCTCTTGTATTGTTTTTTTGTTTGTTTGTTTCTATATCATTTATTTCTGGTCTAATCTTTATTATTTCATTCCTTCTGCAGGTTTTAGGTTTTGTTTGTTTTTTTTTTCCTTTTTTCCTAGCTCCTTTATTTGTAAAATTAAGTTGTTTATTTAAGACTTTATTGCTTATTCAGGTAAGCCTGTATTGCTATACACTTTTGTCTGAGAACTGCTTTAGCTGCATCCCAGAGATTTTGGAACACTTTGTTTTTATTTTCACTTGTTTCCATATAGTTTTTTATTTTTTATTTTATTTCCTGGTTGGCCCATTCATTGTATATTAGCATGTTGTATAGCCTCCATGTATTTGTGGTCTTTCCAGATTTTTTTCTTGTGGTTGACTTCTAGTTTCATAACACAGACAGAAAAGGTACATGATGTGACTTTGACCTTCTTGAATTTGTTTAAGATTGTTTTGTGCCCTAATATGTGATCTATTCTGGAGAATGTTCCATATACACTTTAAAAGAGTGTGTATTCTGCTTTAAGTTGGAATGTTCTCAGTATATTGGCTAGATACATTTTGTCCTATATGTCAATCAAAGTCATTATTTTCTTATGTATTTATCTTTGGATTATCTGCCCATTGATGTAAGGTGGGTGTTAAAGTCCCCTATTATTATTGTATTACTATCATCTACTTCCTTTATATTTTTTTCTTAAATGCTTCAAGTATATACGTGCTCCCATTTGGGTGCATAAATATTGATAATTTTTATATCTTCTTGTTGGATTGTCCCGTTAATGATTATATAAGTGTCCTTCTTTGTCTTTTGCTACAGTCTGTATTTTAAAATAAATTTTATCCATTATATTTATTGCTACACTAGGTTTCTTTTGATATTCATTCTCATGACATGTTTCTCCATCCTCTCACTTTTAATCTACAGTTCTATATATGTCTAAAATTAAACTCTTTTGGGAGAAGCAAAGATGGTGGAACAGCATAGAAGTTTTTTGTGTGTCTCGCGTCCATGAAATATAGCCAGACCAACACTAAACCATCCTACACACCTAGAAAACTAACTGGAATTTTAACACAACAATCTGCACAACCTGAACCACAGAATTCAGCAGGTATGCAGCACAGAGAAGTGAACTTGGGGAGAGAGAAGGCACAGAAAGGGAGGTGCTTTTGCAAGCAGAGAGAGAACAGAGACTGGGGGTGAGGGGAAGAATATGGGGAAAGTACCCCTTCCCAAAAGCAGCTGGAGAGAAAGTGGAAAATTGGAAACAGCTGAAGGGACTAAACTAAAAAGGGACAAAGGAGAAGGAGAAAGGAGAAGGTTTAAATTCCATTAAGACTGTAAACAAGGGGAGCAGAGTCTGCAACTCCACAGCTCGATAGCTGGTGGCACTCTGGTGGGAAGGGCGAATCCGCAGGAACAGAGTGGGTCTGGGAGGTTCTCAGGCCACATGGAGAAAAGCGGTTCCACTGCTGGAAGGACATTTGGTAGAGACTGTTGAAGCCACCTGGTCCCAGCAGACCCCAGAAAATGGCCACATTCACTGGTGCTAGAACAAGGTCATTAAGGGTGAAGCCTGGTGCGAGACATGCATTGTGATTTTCCATAATCCCTGAAACACTGCTGCTACATTATCTCGTGAACTTTTTCTGGGGCAGTTTGGCACCTGGCCGTAGTCTCAGGGCACTGTCAGCAGCAGGATCTAGCAAGCATTCCTGGGTGCAGCCAACATTCGGCCATTGCTCGGTGAGACCCTCCTGCACAGGGGCAGAACAGGTCAAAGCTGCAGTCCTTCAGAAGTAAGGGGCTGGGGAAAGCAGCCGCATCTGAGACAAAACTCAGGAGTGAGGTACTGCCTGGGACCTGCTCATGGAGTGAAAAAGCAGGGAGTGGATGAAAGCTGAAGACAGAGGACAGGTGTGCGATTGCTGATCTGGGAGAACAGAGTGGGTAGCTGGGTGGTGCACTTTCACCGCTCCCATGCATGCACATACACACCTATGAGTGCCACAACACTCCACCCCAGTAGGCTAGCAGCACCATCTAGGGTGAGCAGAGCTGTTACACTGAGCTTCACCCAACTGGGACAACTTCGCTCTTCAAGAACACAAGTCTCACTGCCAGCTTAGTTTATGGGCAATAAAGGGCTACATAGACTGACTTCTAGGGGAAAATGAAGTAATTTCAGTCCTACTTCAATCTGTTAGCAGGTCCATCTATTCAATTTTCTTTCTTTTTTTCTCTTTTACATTTCTTTTTCTTGAATACAGAAATAGAAAAAAATATTTTTCTTTTCAATTTGTATTAAAAATATTTTCCTTTAATTTTTATTACTATATTTTTTACTTTTGTGTAAATTTTTTCAAATTCTATTTTACATCCATCATTTTATTTTAGTCTACTTCAGTGTATTCACCTTTTCAAATTTTCAAACAATCTTTTTCTTTATCTTTTTTTCTCTTTTTAATTTCTTTTCTTTTTCATGAATGCAGAAAGAGAAAAACTTCATTATTACTTTCAATTTCTATTAAAATATTTTTCTATATTTTTAAATTATTTTTTTGTTTTATGTAATTTTTTTTTCAAATTCTATTTTACTTCCATCATTTTATTTTAGTCTACTACAGTGTATTCACTTTTTCAAATTTTTAAAAGATTTACTTTTTTTCCTTTTTTCTCTTTTTCATTTATTTTCTTTTTCTTGAATATAGAAAAAGAAGAAATACATTTTTATTATTAATTTTTATTAAAAATATTTTTCTTTAATTTTTTCTACTATACTCTTTACTTTTGTGTATATTTTTTCAAATTCTTCTAACTTCAGTGTATTCATCTTTTTGAATTCTCAAAAGAATTCCTTTTTTTCTCCCCCCCTTTTTTTCTCTAATCTTTCAAAACACTTTCAACACCCAGACCAAAACACACCTAGGATCTAGCATCATCTATTCGATTTGTGTGTGTGTCTCTGTGTGTGTGTGTGTTTAATTTTTTAATTTTAATATTTTATTAATTTTAATGTTTCTACTTCATCAATTCCTTTTCTTCCTTCAAAATGACAAAACAAAGGAATTCATCCCAAAAGAAAGAGCACAAGAAACAACAGCTAGAGATTTGACCAACACATGTACAAGCAAGTTGTCTGAACCAAAATTTAGAATCACAATAATAAGAATACTAGCTGGAGGAGAAAATAGATTAGAATCCAGTTCTTCAGAGATAAAAGAAGTGAAAAAAACCCAACCAGAATGAAATTAAACATGCTATAACAGAGATGCAATCACAGATGGATGCAGCAGTGGCAAGGATGGATGAGGCAGAACAGATAATCAGTGATATAGAGGACAAACTTATAGAGAAAAAAGAAGCAGAAAAAACGAGGGAGATTAAGACAAAAGAGCACTGTTTAAGAATTAGAGAAATCAGTGACCCATTAAAAAGGAACAACATCAGAATCATAGGGGTCCCAGAAGAGGAAGAGAGAGAAATAGGGGTAGAAGGGTTATGTGAGCAAATCATAGCAGAAAACTCTCCTAACCTGGGGAAAGACACAGACATCAAAATCTAGCAAACACAGAGGGCCCCCATTAGATTCAGCAAAAAACGACCATCAACAAGGCATATCATAGTTAAATTCACAAAATACTCAGTCGAGGAAAGAGAATCATGAAAGCAACAAGGGAAAAAAAGTCCCTAATCTACAAGGGAAGACAGAACAGATTTGCAGTAGACCTATCCACAGAAACTTGCCAGGCCAGAAAGGAGTGGCAGGATATATTCAGTGTGGTGAATCAGAAAAATATGCAGCCAAGAATTCTTTATCCAGCAGGGCTGTCATTCAAATTAAAGGAGAGATAAAAAGTTTCCCAGAAAAACAAAAATTAAAGGAGTTTGTGACCACTAAACCAGTGCTGCAAGAAATTTTAAGGGGGACTCTCTGAGTGGAGAAAAAATGTGTATATATATATATGTATATATATATCATAACAACATATCAAAAACAACAAAGATTAGAAAGGACCAGAGAACACCACCAGAAACTCCAACTCTACAAGCATCATAATGGCAATAAATTCATATCTTTCAGTACTCACTCTAAATGTCAATAGATTGAATGCTCCAATCAAAAGACATAGGGTAACAGAATGGATAAGAAAAAAAGATCCATCTATATGCTGTTTACAAGAGACCCACTTTAGACCTAAACACACCTTCAGATTGAAAATAAGGGGATGGAGAACCATTTATCATGCTAATGGTCAACAAAAGAAAGCCAGAGTAGCCATACTTACATCAGACAATCTAGACTTTAAAATAAGGACTGTATCATGAGATGCAGAAGGGCACTATATCATCACCAAGAGGTCTATCCACCAAGAAGACCCAACATTTATAAACATTTATGTGCCAAACGTGAAAGCACCCAAATATATACATCAATTAATCACAAACATAAAGAAACTCATCGATAGTAATACCATAATAGTAGGAGACTTCAACACTCCACTCACAGCAATGGACAGATCATCTAATTAAAAAATCAATAAGGAAACAATGGCTTTCAATGACACACTGGACCAGATGGACTTAACAGGTATATTCAGAACACTTCATCCTAAAGCAGCAGAATATACATTCTTCTCCAGTGCACATGGAACATTCTCCAGAATAGACCATATACTGGGACACAAATAAGCCCTAAGTAAGTACAAAAAGATCGAGATCATACCATGCATATTTTCAGATGACAATGGTATGAAACTCGAAATCAACCACAAGAAAAAATTGGGAAAGGCAACAACTACTTGGAGACAGAAGAACATCCTACTGAAGAACAAATAGGCTAACCAAGAAGTTAAAGAGGAAATTAAAAAGCATATGTAAGTCAATGAAAATGATAACACCACAACCCAAAACCTCCGGGACGCAGCAAAGGTGGTCATAAGAAAGTATATAGCGGGGCGCCTGTGTGGCTCAGTCGGTTAAGTGTCCGACTTCGGCTCACGTCATGATCTCGCGGTCAGTGAGTTCAAGCCCCGCATCGGGCTCTGTTCTGACAGCTCAGAGCCTGGAGCCTGTTTCAGATTCTGTGTCTCCTCTCTGACCCTCCCCTGTTCATGCTCTGTCTCTCTGTCTCTCTCTGTCTCAAAAATAAACATTAAAAATATTAAAAAAAAAAGTATATAGCAATCCAGGCTTATTAAAGAAGGAAGAAATATCTCAAATATACAACCTAACCTTACGCCTTAAAGAGCTGGAAAAAGAACAGCAAATAACACCCAAACCAGCAGAAGACAGGAGATAACAAAGATTAGAGCAGAAATTAATGCTATAAAAACCAAAAAAAAAAAAAAACAAAAACAAACAAACAAACAAACAAAAAAAACCACAGTAGAACAGATCAGTGAAACCAGAAGCTGGTTCTATGAAAGAACTAACAAAATTGATAAACCAGTAGCCAGTTTGATCAAAAAAAAAAGGAAAGAACCCACATGAATAAAATCAAGAATGAAAGAGGAAAGATCACAACCATCACAGCAGAAATAAAATAAATAAAAAGAGAATATATGAACAGTTATTTGTCAATAAAATGGGAAATCTGGAAGAAATGGACAAATTCCTAGAAACACATACACTACCAAAACTGAAACAGGAAGAAATAGAAAATTTGAACAGACCCATAACCAGTAAGGAAAACGAATTAGTAATCAAAAATGTGCCAAAAAAACAAGAATCCAGGGACAGATGACTTTCCAAGGGAATTCTATCAAACATTTAAGGAAGAGTTAACACCTATTCTCTTGAAGCTGTTCCAAAAAAAATAGAAATGGAAGGAAAACTTCCAACCTCTTTCTATGAAGCCAGCATTGCCTTGATTCCAAAACCAGAGACCCCACTAAAAAGGAGAATTATAGACCAATTTCCCTGGTGAACATGGATGCAAAAATCCTCAACAAGATATTAGCCAACTGGCTCCAACAATACATTAAAAAAAATATTCATCATGACCAAGTGGGATTTATACCTGGGATGCAGGGCTGGTTCAATATCCACAAAACAATTAACGTGATTCATCACATCAATAAAAGAAAGAACAAGTACCATATTATCCTCTCAATAGATACAGAGGAAGCATTTGACAAAATACAGCATCTTTTCTTGATAAAAACCCTCAAGAAAGTAGGGATAGAAGGAGCATGCCTCGAGATCATAAAAGCCATATATGAAAGACCCAAGGCTAATATCATCCTCAATGGGGAAAAACTGAGAGCTTTCCCTCTCAGGTCAGGAATAAGACAGGGATGTCCACTCTCACCACTGTTATTCAACATAGTATTGGAAGTCTTAGCCTCTGCAATCAGACAACACAAAGAAACAAAGGCATCCAAATTGGCCAAGAGGAGGTCAAACTTTCACTCTTCACAGATGACATGATACTCTATATGGAAAACCCAAAAGATTCCACCAAAAAAACTGCTAGAACTGATTCAAGAATTCATCAAAGTTGCAGGATGCAAAATCAATGCACAGAAATCGGTTGCATTCCTATACACTAACAATGAAGCGACAGAAAGAGAAATCAAGAAATCAATCCCATTTAAAGTTGCACAAAAAAACATAAAATACCTAGGAATAAATCTAACCAAAGAGTTGAAAAATCTATACACTGAAAACTATAGAAAGCTTATGAAAGACATTGAAGAAGACAAAAAAAAAAAAAAATGGAAAAAGGTTCCATGCTCCTGGATAGGAAGAACAAATATTGTCAAAATGTTGATACTACCCAAAACAATCTACATATTCAAGGCAATCCCTATCAAAATAACACCAGCATTCTTCACAGAGCTAGAACAAATAATCCTAATATTTGTATGGAGCCAGAAAAGACCCAGAATAGCCAAAGAAATCTTGAAAAAGAAAACCAAAGCAGGAGGCATCACAATCCCAGACTTCAAGCTATACTACAAAGCTGTAATCATCAAGACAGTATGGTACTGGCACTAGAACAGACACTCAGATCAATGGAACAGAATAGAGAACCCAGAAATGGACCCACAAACATATGGCCAACTAATCTTTGACAAAGCAGGAAAGAACATCCAATGGCATAAAGACAGTCTCTTCAGCAAGTGGTGCTGGGAAAACTGGACAGCGACATGCAGAAGAATGAACCTGGACCACTTTCTTACACCATACACAAAAACAAACTCAAAATGGATGAAAGACCTCAATGTAAGACAGGAAGCCATCAAAATCCTCAAGGAGAAATCAGGCAAAAACCTCTTTGATCTTGGCCGCAGCAACTTCTTACTCAACACGTCTCCAGAGGCAAGGGAAACAAAAGCATAAATGAACTACTGGGACCTCATCAAAATAAAAAGCTGCTACACAGAGAAAGAAACAATCAACAAAACTAAAAGGTAACCGACAGAACAGAGAAGATATTTGCAAACGATGTATCAGATAGAGGGTTAGTATCCAAAAATCTATAAAGAGCTTATCCAACTCAACACCCAAAAACCAAATAATCCAGTGAAGACATAGGCAAAAGATATAGACACTTCTCCAAAGAAGACATCCTGATGGCCAACGGACACATGAAAAAATGCTCAACTTCACTCATCATCAAAGAAATACAAATCAATACCACAATGAGATACCACCTCACACCCATCAAAATGGCTAACAGTAACAACTCAGGCAACAACAGATGTTGGCGAGGATGTGGAGAAAGGATCTCTTTTGCATTATTGGTTGGAATGCAAGCTGGTGTAGCCACTCTGGAAAACAGTATGGAGGTTCCTCAAAAAACTAAAAGTAGAACTACCCTATGACCCAGCAATTGCACTACTAGGTATTTATCCAAGGGATACACATGTGCTGTTTCAAAGGGACACATACACCCCAAGGTTTGTAGCAGCACTGTCATTAAAAGGCAAAGTATGGAAAGAGCCCAAATGTCCATCAATGGATGAATAAAGAAGATGTGGTATATATATATATATATATATATATCCAATGGAGTATTACTCAGCAATCAAAAAAGAATGAAATCTTGCCATTTGCAACTACGTGCATGGAACTGGAGGGTATTATGCTAAGTGAAATTAGTCAGTCAGAAAAAGTCAAAAATCATATGACTTTACTGATATGAGGACTTTAAGAGACAAAACTGATGAACATAAGGGAAGGGAAACAAAAATAATATAAAAACAGGGAAGGGGACAAAACAGAAGGGATGCATAAATATGGAGAATAAACTGAGGGTTACAGAAGGGGTTGCAGGAGGGGTGATGGGCTAAATGGGTAAGGGGCACTAAGGAATCTACTCCTGAAATCATTGTTTCACTATATGCTAACTAATTTGGGTGTAAATTTTAAAAAATAAAAAATAAAATTAAAAAGTAAAATAAAAATCTCACTGGCAAAAAATATAACAAATAAAATTAAAACAGTAAAATGAATCTCTTTTTGTCAGCATATAGATGGGTCTCTTTTTTATCCACTCTGTACCCTATGTCTTTTAATTGGAGCATTTAATCCATTTATATTCAAAGTAATTATTGATAGATATGTACTTAATGTCATTTTATAATTTGTTTTGTGGTTATTTTGAAATTTTTCTCTGATTATTTCTTTTCCTTCTCTCATTCATGATTTGTTGATTTTCTTTAGTGAGATATTTTGATTATTTTTCTTCTTTGTATATTAGTGGTTTTGATATATGGTTACCATTAGGTTAGCATATAACTGCTTCTACAAGTAGTTTATATTAAATTGATGTTCATTAAAGTCTGTATCCATTCTTTATTCTTCTCCTCTCCATGTTTATGTATATGTCATCATTTTTACATCCCTTTTATCTTGTGAATTCCATGTTTCTCTTTTTACATAAATATCTATTTTTGTTGTTTTTGTGTTTCCTACCTTCATACTGTCAGTTTTGGCATCTCCTTTGCACTCAAAGAGTCTCCTTTGATATTTCTTGCAGGGGTGGTTTAGTGGTTACAAACTCCTTTAGCTTTTGTTTGGGAAACTCTTTAGCTCTGTTTCTATTCTAAATGATACCCTTGCTTGATATCCTATTCTTGGCTGCAGATTTTTCTTATTCAGCACATTGACTATATTATGCCACTTTTTCTGGCTTAGAAAGTTTCTGCTGAAAATCTCCTGATAGCTGTATGAGTCTTCCCCAGAATGTTACTATCTTTTTTTTGCCTTCCTGTTTTAAAAAAAAATGTTTCTTTATCACTATATCTTGGAAATTTAATTACAATGTTTTGATGTGTTCTTTATTTTGTTGATTTTGATAGGGGTTTTCTGAGCTTCCTGAATATGTATATCTGTTTCCTTCCCCAGATTGGGGAAGTTTTCAGCTTTTATCTCTTCAAATAATTTTTCTGCCCCCTTTTCTCTTTCTTCTTCTGGGACTCCTATAATATGAATGTAATTATGTTTGGTGGACTCACTGAGTTCTCGAAATCTATTCTCCTTTTGCATAATTCTTTTTTCTCTTTTCTTCAGATTGATTACTTTCCATTGCTCTGTCTTCTAGGTCACTAATTTTTTTCCTCTACCTCTTTTAGCCTGCTGCTCAGTGCATCAATGTTTCTCATTTAGTTTATTGAGCCCTTTATCACTGCTATGTTGTTCCTTATCTCTGTGTTAAGGGTTTTATTAATGATCATCGCTTTAAATTCTTTATCAGTCATGTTACTTATATATGTTTCACTCAAATATCTGGCTGTGCCCTTGTCCTGTTCTTTCATTTGGTATAAAATTTCTCTATCTCCTATTTTATCTGTCTCTCTGTGTATGTTTCTCTATGTTAGGAAAGTTAGCTGTCTTATGCTCTTGAAAGTAGCAACATTATGAAGAAAAGGTCCTGGAATCCTCTGCAGGGCAGTGTCCCTTTCCACCAGAATGTGACCCTTTAGAAGAGTATCCTAAATATGTTTTTTTATGCCCCACTGCGTTTTATGAATCACTTTTCCTTTCAGTGTATTGATCTACACTGACTCTGCCTGTTGTGGGATGTACTTGCTTTCTGTGATATTACTGGGAGCCATTCAGGCCATCTCCGAGGGAGTGTGTTTGTTAAGGAACTTGGGGGACAGTGTGGTGATATTAGCTAAATTTGCACTGGGCCACTAGTTTTATGCCAGATCTCCTTCAGCACTGAGGCAGCTAAGGGAAGCTGGTGTCACAAGGCTAGGTGTATCACTTGGCAATGGCTGGGCAAGGCCTGGCACACCATGGTGGTTGGGGGCACATGGCTGAACATGGCACAGTGGATGCATGCTTCACAGTGGCTAGGTGCAGTGTACAGCAGCAGCAGTGCACTCAATAGTTGATTGTGGCATGCAGCAACATATTTCTCTTTTAACTATTGAATTATTTTAGCCCCAAAATGCTCTTAAGACTCTGTTTTTTTCTTTTGTATTACAGAAATGAGTAATGTTAAAAAAAACTTTAATAAACACTTTAAATATTGATGAAATTTTAGACATATATTGTCACTTTAAGCTCAAATTTTAGAAGAGTTTATTTATTTTCATAAGGAATCTCCACCCAACATGGACATCAAACTCCTTGAGATCAAACATCAAACTCCTGACCTTGAGATCAATAGTTGCATGCTCTACCTACTGAACCAACCAGGCACCCACAAAGCTCAAAATTTAGACACTAGAGAACTTCTAACACTTTCAGATAGGTTGACTTCATATGTGAAATGGCAATATCCAATGAAGAAGTTTTAAAAAATTCAGATGACATAACTATTGCAATTGCAGAAAATTAAAACACTGATTAAACTTTTTTCCACTTCATTTAGGATTTTCTTTGGAAATGAATTGTTTTATGGCAGATAAACTGAAGACTGACTTAAATTTCTTTAGAAATATTCTATTTTGCTCTTTCTTTTTCAAAGAAACATGGATGTTATCTACAATCAGTTAAATTATGTCAGTGGATTGCCTGAAATTTAGTAGTTATCTATGATCAGTTAAATTATAATATGCCAGTAGATTGCCTGAAATTTAGTAGTTACCTATGATCAGTTAAGTTATAATATGCCAGCATATTGCCTGAAATTTAGGAGTTACTCTTTTGTCTCCAACTTACAAATAGTGGGAGAATAGTAATGCAGTATTTCTTTGAGGGAAAAAACACACAGACTTTCTGACTTCATATGTATGAATTATATAGAAATCTCTGAAGTTTGATATGGTAGACTTTTGATAATATTTCCATGTTTCTTAGAACATAGTCTGAATTATAATATCAGAGCAATGTTTTACAAAGGAAAGTTGAAAAACATTTTTAACTCTTTACAAATTATGTTTTACTTGATGCTATTTGTAAATAAGTAGATATGAACATAGGGCCATAAACAGTTTACTGTATTTAAAATGGTTCCAAGAGGATCACACTGTTCCAAGACCTCTCAGGTAATACTATATCTTGATATATAAAATTCCAAGCACTACACTGTCACACTCTGCTCTCAACTAAGGTCATACTCTTGTATGTCTCCAAAAAATCCTTTGAAAAATCAAAGACACACCTGTTACAGTATCCATAGAAACCCAGCAGCAACCAATAATTCTGTTTATGATTTGTATTTCTGTTTATGTTTTTACCATATTAGCTAGCTTCAAATAACGGGGTCCATTGGAAATAGTACATATAATTTGTTGGGGATGTGATGGAAGGAAAGTTCTCAGACATAGGCTTTGGTCCTCATACCAAAGGCTAAAGTCAGGAGATTGAATTGTGAAATTTAAAAATCCAAAAAGCCTTTAAATGGAAGAAGATAGGATATTTTATTAAACTTGTCTTCTTAAAGAGAAATAATTGAATCAAGTTTGCTTATTTCCTCTTTAACTTAAAAAGGAAATTTAATTTTCCTGGCAAAAGATTCAAGACCATGGATATCATAATTTCATTTAATATTCAGCAGCTATTTATCAACCTAGGAACTAGAGAAACATTAATAAATTCCTATAGAAAAAAATGTAGAAAATTTTCATAGAATTGTACTTATATAAGTTTTTGTGAACTTGCAAGGAATTTTCAGGACTATGTACTATTTTGAGCAATTCACCAGCAGAAAAAAAAGCAGATTCAGGATGCAATGCATTTCACAGTTTGAAATAAGAGCTGCGTAAGTTGATTTGATGGCTTAAGGACAGAATTTATTTCCTCTCTATTTAAATTCCTATTTCTAGTGTTATTGACTAAAATTACAGTTTATTGGCACCTGCTCCTTATCACAACCCCCAAATTATTCACTATTTAAGATCTGTAGAGTTTCTTCTTGAACAAAGTACCCTATCATCTGGTAGTCAAAGAAATTATTTTATTATGGCAAATTTTTATCTGTTTTTTTAATCAAAGTACATGCATGCACTATGTTAAAATGTCACTAGTATGCCATATTAAGATAATAGAATTTCATTTTAAGTGAAATAGTGTGCTTTCTTGAACTTGTAATAATTTATTTGTTATATAGAATAACTCATAACCAAAAAATTCTCTTGGAATATAGTTTAGAGGGACATTACAGGTTCACTGTGAGAGTAGGTAATAGTACTCATAGTAAATATAAAATTTGTTTATTTTGTGGTTTATCTATTTATTTTGAGAGAGAGAGAGAAAGAGAGAAAATGTGTGAGTGGTGGAAGAGCAGAAAGAGGAAGAGAGAGAATACAAAGCAGGCTCCTCATTGTTAGCACAGAGCCAGATGCATGCCTTGATCTTACAACTGTGAAATCATGACCTGAGACAAAACCAAGAGTCAGATGCTTAACCAACTAAGCCACTCAGATGTTCCATGAAAATAAACTTTAAATATTGAGCCACCAATACTGTTAGGCTTATAAAGATATGGACATTTATCTTTAATTATCTGTATCCTTTAGATAAGCTTATTAAAATAAGTAGGGAGACTGGAAGATGGCAGAGGAGTAGGAGGACCCTAGGTTCCTCTCATCCCATAAACACAACCATGTAAATATCAAATCATCCTAAATGATGAGGGAGCATGTGGCAAGCTGACACACTGCAACTCCCCCACCACCCAAGTAGGATATGTGTGATATTCCTCAGACACTCCTGGCTGCCCAAGAACAAAGGAAAGTAAAGAAAACAAATGGATAACTTATAGAGATCACAGTCATGAGTCTCCACCTGTTTACAAATATCTTAGTAAATTATAAGAAAAGTCAGTCTTATCAATAGCTTAATCTCCAGAAATGTATAACCTCAGTTTTATGGAGCCCCAACATCACCCCCCCTCCATAATGATGTGGGGAACAAAGGCAATAAGGAAATTAAATTTCCTTATCACCTGCAACCCATTGACAAGTACTTGAGGCAAATACAGAGTATAACTTTTCTCCAGGAACCTCATACTGTCATAATGTTAATCCCTTACTAGAGGAAAAACAACCTTAGTTTGACAATAGCTAGGCCTCAGGTATCTTATCAGTCTTCTTTAACATACGAAAGTCCTTCTGGAGTCCTTTCTTTTGCCTTTACCTCCCCTAATTCCATAGTATATAACCAGTCACTTTTTACAACCCCAGTGCAGCTTGTTCTATGCATGGGTCTTGTCCCGAAGCTTTAACAAAAACACTTTTTTTTTTCTTTTTGACCAAAGACGTCTCCAGAATTCTGTCTTGGCCATCAGTTACAACCCCAATCACTCCAGAACCCCATCACCAAATACCCCAGAAATCAACCTAAAGACTGAGAAAAGAAACTCTAAAACAAATGGGAGAGAAAAAGCCACATCAAAGAAGGTAGGAAGTACAGAAAGGGGGTGTAAGGGAGAAACAGATCATGGATGCTGCAGAGGGGAAGGAGCCATGGTCATGGAGAAAGACAAAGAAAGGAGCACACAAGGGAATGCATAAGGAGAATATTTCTCCAAAGCCATTGACTGGGAAAATGAAAAGGGCTGATTTTTTGACTTCTTGCAACCAGCAGGTCTTAAAGACTGGGGTTTCAAAGGTAATCAGGCTTGGCTGGGATAGAGCCCAGAGAGCACTGCTATACTCCTGCAGAGAAGGCATGCAAGTGACCCAGGGGCAGAGAACATGGAAACAGAAATCTGAAGAATGTCTGGGGTACACAATGGGGAGTTTATTTATTCTTTGAGCATACCCCTGAGAGGCAACATTCAGGGAGATGCCTCTCTGGGGAAAAATAATTGGCTGCTACCATTCCCCTCCCTAACCGTCAACATAAACATAGAGCCAATTGTGGGAAGCAGCACAGCACACACACTGGCTGCCTAACCTGCATACACCAAGTCCCACATCCTTGCACTCTGGCCTAACTGCCCTTCTAGGACAAGTTTGCCTCAGTCCCAACATGGCAGGCCATTTATCTCAGAAGACCAGTATAAACCCCTGTGTACAACATGTTTGCCCACCATAGAATTCTACAGGGATTCAGTTCCAATACAGGTAGCATCAGGTCTCATTTAACAAGCAGACCAGAGAATACCTAGTTAAAACTTGTTGACCAAGCACAAAACATTTCACACTACATACAAGGAAATCCTGTGCTGACGACTGGCCTAACAGATAGAGGAAACAAAACAGCAGAGCACACACAACACACACCAAAGTAATTCCCTGAAGCACAAGGCCATCGGTAATATATGACCTCTCCTTCATAAAGCCATTAATTTTAGGAGCAGGAAACATAACAGGCTTTTCTAACAAAGTGAAGAAGACATAAAACAAATGCAAAGGTGAAGGAATTCATCACAAATGAAAGAACATGATAAGGTCACAGCCAGAGACCTAAGAGAAACAGATATAAGTAACATGCCTGATGGAAAATTTAAGCGACAATCATAACGGTACAAAAAGGTGTGATAAAAAAAATGGAAGACTATAGGGAGACACCACAGAGATAAAAAATCTTCAAAACCATCACTCAGAAATGAAAAATGCAGTAAATGAGATGAGAAACAGGCTTGATGCAATGAAAATAAGACTGGAAGAAGCAGAGGAATGAATAAGTGATAAAGAAGAAAATTAATGGAAAAACATGAAGCTGAACAAAAAACTAAAAGAAGTATGAAACACAAGAATAGACAAGGAACTTAGCGACTCCATTGCTTGAAAAAAGAGAGAGAAAAAGTAGCTGAAAATTTGAGTAAATAATAGCTGAAAACTTTTGTAATCTGGGGAAGAAAACAGATATCCAGTTCAAGATGTCAGAGAGAACTCCTGTTAAAATCAACGAAAGCAGAGAAAAACCAAGACACATTTTAATTAAATTT
The DNA here is from genome assembly GCF_023721935.1 of Panthera uncia. Lineage (NCBI taxonomy): Eukaryota > Metazoa > Chordata > Mammalia > Carnivora > Felidae > Panthera > Panthera uncia. The sequence continues at coordinate 71,494,934 of NC_064817.1, read as the reverse complement.
TCAAAATAGAGTGATAAAGAAAAAAAATATTTATTTTAATTTTTCAACATTATTATTTATTTTTGAGAGGCAGAGACAGAGCATGAGCAGGGGAGGGATGGAGAGAGAGACACAGAATCCAAAGCAGGCTCCAGGCTCTGAGTTGTCAGCACAGAGCCCAACGCAGAGCTCGAACCCACAAACTGTGACATCATGACCTGAGCTGAAGTTGGACGCTCAACCGACTGAGCCGCCAAAGCTCCTGTAAAGAAAAAAAATTCTTAAATGCAACAGCACAAAAGAGGTGCTGAACTTATAAAGGAAGACCCATAAGGCTAGCTGGAGATTTCTTAACAGAAACGCGGCAAGCCAAAGGAGTGGCATGATATAGTCAAAGTGCTAAATGAAAAAATATCTGCAGCCAAGAATACTTTATCCAGAAAAGCTATTATTGAGAATATAAGGAGAAATAAAAAGTTTCCCAGATAAACAAAAGTTAAAGGTGTTCATGACCACTAAAGCAGCCCTGTAGAAAATATTCAAGGGCACTCTTTGAGTAGAAAGGAAAGACTAAAAGTGACAAAGATAAGAAAGAAACAGAGAAAATCTCCAGAAACAATGACAAAACAAGTAATATAATGCCTACACACACACACACACACACACACACACACAATTACTCTGAGTATAAATGGACAAAATTTTGCATTCAAAAGATATAAGGTGCCAGAATGGATAAAAGCACAACAACAAAGTATATGCTGTCTACAAGAGACTCATCTTACAGCTAAAAACACCTGCAGATTGAAAGTGAAGGGATGGAAAAACATTTACAAATAGACATCAAGAGAAAGCCAGAGTAGTAATACTTTTATCATATTTGAAACCAAAGATTACAAGAGGTGAAGAAAGGTACCATATCATAATAAAGGGGGCTATCCAACAAGATGTAACAATTGTAAATATGTATGTTCTCAACTTGGAAACACCAAAATATATAAAACAATTCATAACAAACATCATAAAGAAAGAAGCAGATAATAATACAATAAGAGTAGAGTACTTTAACATCCCACTGGCATCAATGCACAGATCATCTAAGCAGAAAATCAAGAAGGAAACAAGGGCTTTGCATGTCATGCTGGACCTGATCAACATAATGTTATATTCAGAATATTTCATTCAAAGCAGCAGATTACAAAATTTTTCAAGTGCACATGGGACTTTCTCTAGAATAAATCACATACTCAGTCACAAATCAGGCCTCAAAAAGTACGAAAGGATTGCAATTATACCATGCATATTTTCTGACCAAAATGCTATGAAACTTGAAGTCAACCACAAGAAAAAAAATAAAAGACCACAAATACATGGAGGTTATACAATGCGCTACTAAAGAATGGATGGTCAAGCAGAAAATCAGAGAACAAACAAAAAATACATGGAAACAAATGAAAATGAGAGCATGACAGTCCAAAAACCTTTGGGATGAAGCAAAAGCTGTCATAAGAGGCAAGTATATTGCAATATAGGTCAATATCAAAAAGCAAGAAAAGTCTCAAATAAACAACCTAAACTTAAAGGATGTAGAAAAAGAACAAAAAATGAAGCCCAAAGCCAGCAGAAGAAAAGAAATAATAAAGATTACACTAGAAATAAATGATTATAGAAACTAAAAAAATACAGTAGAATAGATCAATGAAACCAGGAGGTTGTTCTTTGAAAAAAAATAATACATTTGATAAACTTCTAGCCAGACTTACCAAAAGAAAGGATAAGAGGCACATATAAATAAAATCATAACTGAGAAAAGAAATAACAACCAACACCACAGAAATACAAACAATTATAGTAGAATATTATGAAAAACTATATGCCAACAAATTGGCAACCTGGGAAACATGGATAAATTCCTAGATACATATAAACTACCAAAACTGAAACAGGAAGAAATAGAAAACTTCAACAGACAAAAAAACCAGCAAAGAAACTGAATCAGCAATTAAAAAAAAACCTCTCAATAAAAAATAGAGATAAAAAACTAATGAGTATGAGAGAATTAGAGAACTAAGTGATGCAATCAAATGGAACAATATCCGTATCATAGGAATTCCAGAAGAAGAAGAGAGACAAAAAGGGGCTGAAGGTATACTTGAACAAATCATAGATGATAACTTCCCTAATCTGGGGAAGGAAAAAGGCATTGAAATTCAAGAGGAACAGAGAACTCCCTTCAGACGTAACTTGAATCAATCTTCTGCACAACATATCATAGTAAAACTGGCAAAATACAAGGATAAAGAGAAAATTCTGAAAGTAGCTAGGGATAAACAGGCTCTAACTTACAGAGGTAGACACATAAAAATAGTAGCAGACCTATCTACTGAAACTTGGCAGGCCAGAAAGGAATGGCAAGAAATCTTCAATGTGACGAACAGAAAAAAATATGCAGCTGAGAATCCTTTATCCAGCAAGCCTGTCATTCAGAATAGAAGGAGAAATAAAGGTTCTCCCAAAAAAACAAAAACTGAAGGAATTCATCACCATTAAACCAGCCCTAGAAGAGATCCTAAGGGGGATTCTGTGAGTGAAATGTTGCAAGGACCACAAAGTACCAGAGACATCACTACAAGCATGAAACCTACAGATAGCACAAGGACTCTAAACCCATATCTTTCAATAATAACACTAAATGTAAATGGAATAAATGTTCCAACCAAAAGACATAGGGTATCAGAATGGATAAAAAAACAAGACCCATCTGTTTGCTGTCTACAAGAGACTCATTTTAGACCTGAGGTCACCTTCATATTAAAAGTGAGGGGATTGAGAACTATCTATCATACTACTGGATGTCAAAAAAAGCTGCAGTAGCCATACTTATATCAGACAAACTATACTTTAAATTAAAGGCTGTAACAAGAGATGAAGAAGGGCATTATCTAATTACAGGGTCCATCCATGAGGAAGAGCTACCATTTATAAATGTCTATGTGCCAAAAACAGGAGCCCCAAAATATATGAAACAATTAATCACAAACATAAGCAACCTTGATAAGAATGTGGTCATTGCAGGGGACTTTAATACCCCACTTACAACAATGGATAGATCATCTAGACATAGGATCAATAAAGAAACAAGGGCCATGAATGATACATTGGATCAGATGGACTTGACAGATATATTTAGAACTCTGCATCCCAAAGCAACAGAATATACTTTCTTCTCGAGTGCACATGGAACATTCTCCAAGATAGATCATATACTGGGTCACAAAATAGCGCTTCATAAGTAGAAAAGAATTGAGATCATACCATGCACACTTTTAGACCACAATGCTATGAAGCTTGAAATCAACCACAGGAAAAAGTCTGGAAAACCTCCAAAAGCATGGAGGTTAAAGAACACTCTACTAAAGAATGAATGGGTCAACCAGGCAATTAGAGAAGAAATTAAAAAATATATGGAAACAAATGAAAATGAAAAGACAACAATCCAAACACTTTGGGATGCAGCGAAGGCAGTCCTGAGAGGAAAATACATTGCAATCCAGGCCTATCTCAAGAAACAAGAAAAATCCCAAATACAAAATCTAACAGCCCACCTAAAGGAACTAGAAGCAAAAGAGCAAAGACACCCCAAACCCAGCAGCAGAAGGGAAGTAATAAAGATCAGAGCAGAAATAAACAATATAGAATCTAAAAAAAAAAAAAACAAAAAACTGTAGAGCAGATCAATGAAACCAAGAGTTGTTTTTTTTGAAAAAATAAACAAAATTGACAAACCTCTAGCCAGGCTTCTCAAAAAGAAAATGGAGATGACTCACATAGATAAAATCATGAATGATAATGGAATTATGATAACAAATCCCTCAGAAATACAAGAAATTATCAGCGAATACTATGAAAAATTATATGCCAACAAACTGGACAACCTGGAAGAAATGGACAAATTCCTAAGCACCCACACACTTCCAAACCTCAAACAGAAATAAATAGAAAACTTGAACAGACCCATAACCAGCAAAGAAATTGAATCAGTTATCAAAAATCTCCTAACAAATAAGAGTCCAGGATCAGTTGGCTTCCTTGCGAAATTCTACCTGACATTTAAAAGAGAGTTAATACCTATCCTTCTCAACCTGTTTCAAAAAATAGAAAGATAAGGAAAACCTCCAGACTCATTCTATGAAGCCAACATTTCTTTGACTACCAAATCAGACAGAGATCCAGAAAAAAAGAGAACTACAGGCCGATATCCTGATACATGAATTCAGCAATGTTGCAGGGTACAAAATTAATGTACAGAAATCGGTTGCATTTTTATACACCAATAACGAAGCAACAGAAAGAGAAATAAAGAAACTGATCCCATTCACAATTGCACCAAGAACCATAAAATAGCTAGGAATAAACCTAACCAAAGATGTAAAAGATCTGTATGCTGAAAACTATACAATACTTATGAAGGGAATTGGAGAAGATACAACAAAATGGAAAAACATTCCATGCTCATGGATTGGAAGAATAAATATTGTTAAAATGTCAATACTACCCAAAGCAATCTACACATTCAATGCAATCCCAAGCAAAATTCCACCAGCATTCTTCCCGAAGCTAGAACAAGCAATCCTAAAATTTTATGGAACCACAAAAGACCCCAGATAACCAAAGTAATATTGAGGAAGAAGACCAAAGTGGGAGGCATCACAATCCCAGACATTAACCTCTACTACAAAGTTGTAATCATCAAGGCAGTATGGTACTGGCATAAAAACAGACACAGAAACCCATGGCATAGAATAGAGACTCCAGAACTGGACTCACAAAAGTATGGCTAACTAATCTTTGACAAAGTAGCAAAGAATATCCATTGGGAAAAAGACAGTCTCTTTAACAAATGGTGTTGGGAGAACTGGACAGCAACATGCAGAAGAATGAAACTAGACCACTTTCTCACACCATTCACAAAACTAAACTCCAAATGGATGAAGTACATGAATGGGAGACAGGAAACCATCAAAACCCTAGAGGAGAAAGCAGGAAAAAACCTCTTTGACCTCAGCCACAGCAATTTCTTACTCAACACATCTCCAAAGCCAAGGGAATTAAAACCAAAAATGAACTTTTGGGACCTCATGAAGATAAAAAGCTTCTGCACTGCAAAGGAAACAATCAACAAAAGTAAAAGGCAACCAACAGAATGGAAAAAGATATTTGCAAATGACAAAGGGCTAGTATCCAAGATCTATAATGAACTCACCAAACTCCACACCCCCAAAAAAACATATAATCCAGGAAGAAATGGGCAGAAAACATGGATAGACACTTTTCCAAAGAAGACATCCAGGCACATGAAAAGATGCTCAACAGGCACATGAAAAGATGCTCAACATCACTCCTCATCAGGGAGATACAATTCAAAACCACACTGAGATAACACCTCACACCAGTCAGAAATTCTAAAATGAACAAACCAGGAGACTATAGATCTGGCGAGGATGTGGAGAAATGGGAACCCTCTTGCACTTTCAGTGGGAATGCAAACTGGTACAGTCACTCTGGAAAACAGTGTGGAGGTTCCTCAAAAAATTAAAAATAGAACTACCCTATGACCCAGCAATAGCACTGCTAAGAATGTACCCAAGGGATACAGGAGTGCTGATGTGTAGGGGCACTTGTACCCTAATGTTTATAGCAGCATTTTCAACAATGGCCAAATTATGGAAAGAGCCTAAATGTCCATCAACTGACGAATGGATAAAGAAGATGTGGTTTATATATACAATAGAATACTACTTGGCAATGAGAAAGAACTAAATCCTGCCATTTGCAGCAATGTGGATGGAACTGGAATGTATTAGGTTAAGCGAAATAAGCCCAGGAGAGAAAGATAGATACCATATGTTTTCATTCATATGTGGATTTGAGAAAGTTAACAGAAGACCATGCGGGAGGGGGAGGGAAAAAAAGTTAGAGAGGGAGGGAGCCAAACCATAAGAGACTTTTAAAAACTGAGAATAAACTGAGGTTTGGTGGGGGCCGGAGGAGGGGAAAGTAGGTGATGGACATTGAGGAGGGCTCCTGTTGGGATGAGTATTGAGTGTTCTATGGAAACCAATTTGACAATACATTTCATATTTAAAAAAGTCTCAATAAATAATAGTCCAAGACCAGATGGGTTCACAGGCAATTCTCCCAAACATTTAAAGAAGAGTTCACACCTATTCTTCTAAAACTATTCCTATTCCAAAAATACAGATAAAAAAGGAAAACTTCTAAATTAATTCTATGAGGGTAACATTACTGTGATACCATAACCGGATAAAGACACTACTAAAAACGAAAACTATTGACCATTATTTCAGGGGAACATGGATGAAATAATTCTGAGTAAAATATTAGTAAACCAAATCCGACAGTACAATAAAAGAATCATTAACCATGATCAAGTGGGATTTATTCCTGGGCTGCAAAGGTAGCTCAATATTCACAAATCAATTAAGTGGCACACCATACTAATAAAACCAAGGGTAAGAATTCTATGATCCTTTCAAAAGATGCAAAGAGATCATTTGATAAAGTAGAATTCATTCATGATAAAAAACAATTCAACAAAATAGGTTTAGAGGGACTATACTTCACCGTAATAAAGGCCGTATATGAAAAACCCACAGCTATTATCATCCTTAGTGGTTAAAAACAGAACTTTTCCTCCATGATCAGGAAAGAGAATGGGATCTCAGCCCTCACCAGTGTTATTTGACCTAGTACTTGGAAGTTCTAGCCTCTTAAATCAGACAACAAAAAGAAATAAAAGGCATCCAAATCAGCAAACAAGTCAAACTTGCACCATTTGCAGATGACATGATACTCTATATAGAAAACCCAAAAGATTCCATCAAAAACTTTAGCACTGATACAGGAATTCAGTAAAGTCACAGGACACAAAATCATCATACAGAATTCTGTTGCATTTCTATACACCAATAATGATTCAGGACAAAGAAAAATCAAGAAATAAATCCCACTTACAATTTTCCCCAATCCATAAAATACCTTGGAATAAACCTAACCAAAGAGGTAAAATATCTTTACTTGGAAAAGTATAAAATACTGATGAAAGAAATTAAAGATGACACAAAAAAAATGGAAACATATTCCATGCACATGGATTGGAAAAACAAATATTGTTAAATGGTCTATACTGTCCAAAGTAATCCACACATTTTTTTGCAATCTGTATCAAAATACCAACATAATTTTTCATATATAGAACAAACAATCCTAAAATTTGTGTGGAACCACAAAAGACCATAAATAGCCAAAGCAATCTTGAAAAATCTTCACAATTCTGGACTCAAGATATTTTACAAAGGTGTAGTGATCAAGATAGTACGGTACTGACACAAGATTAGACACGTAGATCAATAGAACAGAATTGAAAACCCAGAAAGGAACCCACAACTATATGCTCATTTAATCTTTGACAAAGCAGAAAAGAATATCCAATGGAAAAAAGACAGTCTCTTCAACAAATAGTGTTGGAAAAACTGGACAGCTACATGAAAAAGAATGAAACTAGACCAGTTTTTATTCACCATACACAAAGATAAACCCCAAATGAATTAAGGACCTAAATCGGAGACCTGAAAGTATAAAAATCCTAATAGAAAACAGTAATTTCTCTGACATGGGCTGTAAGAACATCTTTGTAGATATGTCTCCAAAGGGAAACAAAAGCAAAAAAAATCTTTTGGGACTTCATCAAAATAAAGATCTTTTCCAGAGCAAAGGAAACAATACAAAAACCTAAAAGGCAACTTATTGAGGGAAGACATTTGCAAATGACATATCTGATAATCCAAAATATATAAATAACTTACACAAGTCAACTCCAAAAAATAAATAACCCAATTAAAAAATGGGCAGAAGACATAAAAAGACAGTTCTCCAGTGAAGACACACAGCTGGCCAACCGACACATGAAAAGATTTTCAACATCACTAATCATCAGGGAAATGAAAATCAAAGCCACAAGGAGATATCATCTCATATCTGTCAGAATGGTTAAAATCAACAACACAAGAAACAGCAAGTGTTGGTGAGGATGTGGAGAGAAAGGAACCCTTGTGCAATGTTGCTGTGAATGCAAACTGGTACAGTTACTATAGAAAACAGTTTGGAAGTTGATCAAAAACTAAAAATAGAATTACCAGGGGTGCCTAGGTGTCTCAGTCAGTTAAGCATCTGGCTCTTCGTTTCAGCTCAGGTCATGATCTCAGTTTCATGACTTCAAGCCCCACACTGGACTCTCCACTGGCAGCATGGAGCCTGACTGGGTTTCTCTCCTTCTCTTTCTGCCCCTCCCCCACTTGTGCTGTGTTTCTCAAAAATAAACAAATAAACTTAAAAAAAATTAAAAAAAATAGAATTACCATATGATCCAGTAATTCCACTACATGATATTTACCCAAAGAATATGAAAACACTAATTTGAATATATGCAGCCTTGTGTCTGTTCCAAAGTTATTTACAATAACCAACCTATGAAAGCAGTCCAACTGTCCATTGATAGATGGTTGGGTAAAGAAGTTGTGGTATACATAGTCAATGGAATATTACTCAGTCATAAGAATGAAATCTTGCCATTTGCAACAACATTGATGACACTAGAGGGTTTCATGCTAACTTAAATAAGCCTGTCAGAGAAAGACAAATACAATATGCTTTCACTCATAAATGGAATTTAAGAAACAAAACAAATGATCAAAGGGAAAAAGAGAGTGAGGCAAATTAAGAAACAGACTCTTGACTGTAGACAGCAAACTGATGGTTACCAGAGGGAAGATTGTTGGGAGGATGGTTTAAATAGGTAATGGTGATTAAGGAGTGCACATGTTATGATGAGCACAGGGCATTGTGTGTAAGTATTAATCACTATATTGTACATATGAAACTAATGTTATGTTGTATGTTTCCTAACTGGAATTTAAGTGAAAACTTAAAAACACAATAAAAAGTAGCAAAAATGTATTATTTGCGTTACTATTATTGCCTATACCCACCCAAATTTTAAAATAAAACATACTTAATAAAGAGCTTTTTTAACTTTGTATTTACCATTCCTTCATCCTGTATAGTAATTATCAACAAAATATTTAATGATTTAAATAATAATGTCAATGACCAAATAAGTAATAAAATGGCAATAAACACAAATCTATCAATAATTACTTTGAATGTGTATAGAGTAAATGCTCCAAACAAAAGACATATGGTATTAGAATGGACTTAAAAAACCCAGATCCATCTATATGCTATCTACAAGAGACTCATTTTAGACTTGAAGATACGTGCAGAATTAAAGTGAGGGAGTAGAAGGTTGCTTGGGTGGCTAAGTCAGTTAAGCATCTGACTTCAGTTCAGGTCATGATCTTATGGGTTTGTGAGTTCCAGACCCACATTGGGCTTTCTGCTGTCAGCACAAAGCCCAGTTTGGATGCTTTGTCTCCCTTTCTCTCTGCCCCTCCTCCACTTGTTCTCTCTGTCTGTCTCAAAAATAAGTAAATAAACTTAAAAAAAAGTGAGGGTGTGGAGAAACGTTTATCATGCAAATGGATGTCAAAAGGAAAAGTAGCAATTCTTATATTGGACAAATCAAACTTTTTTATTCTTGTATTGTTTTTATCCTGCTTTAGTATCAAGGCAGTACTGGACTCATGGAATGATATTGAAGTTGTTCCCTCTGTGCCATTATTCATAAGATATTGATAAAGATTGTCATTAATTGTTTTCAAATGTTTGATAGAATTCACCAATGAAACCATGTGTCCTTCGGCTTTTCTGTGCTCAGAGATTTTTATTCCTAATTAAACTTTCATTCTTGTTATTCGTCTTAGAATATTTTCCATCTCTTGGATTCATGATTCAATCTTGTTAACTTGAGTTTTTTTTAAGAATTTTCTGTTTTTTTTCAAAGTTATCTGATTTATTAGTATAAAATTGTTTATAGTAATCTGTTATCATACTATGTATTTGTTATATTGTATCATACTATGTTATTTGTTGTATTGTTTCTCTTCCATTTCTCATTTTGGTTTTTGAGCCTTTTCTCCTTGTTTCCTTGTTAATGTAGCTAAAGTATTGCCAATTTTGTTTAGTTTTTTGGAAAAATTGGTAATTACTTTCAATGTTGTTATTGTTTATTCTGGTCTCTTATTTGTCATTTTTATTTATTATTTATTTCTTCTACTGTATTTTATTTAAGTTTATTCCTTTTTTTAATGTTTATTTTTTAGACAGAGAGACACATACACATAGTGCGAGTGGGGGAAGGGTAGAGAGAGGGAGGCACAAAATCCCAAGCAGGCTCCAGGTTGGAAGCTGTCAGTACAGAGCCCAATGCAGGGCTTCAACTCAAACCAAGAGATCATGATCTGAGCTGAAGTCAGACACTCAACCAACTGAGCCACCCAGATGTCCCTTGTTATGTCTCTTTTTATGTGATTTAACCAGTGGGTTCTTCTGTGTGTACTTAAAGGAAATGTGTGTTTTATTTTTCTTGGATGGAATGTTTTATATATCTTTCAGAACCATATATTTTGAAGCATACTTCAAGTAAAAAATGTTGAAAATAAAATAGTTTTACTTGAGGGTACTCATTTAAAATAAAGTGTATCAGGGCCCCCTGGGTGGCTCAGTTGGTTAAGCATCTGACTTCGGCTCAGGTCATGACCTTGCGGTTAGTGAGTTTGAGCCCCGTGTCAGGCTCTGTGCTGACAGCTCAGAGCCTGGAGCCTGCTTTGGATTCTGTGTCTCCCTCCCTCTCTCTCTTTCTGCCCCTCCCCTGCTCACTCTCTGTGTCTCTCTCAAAAATGAATAAACTTAAAAAAAATTAAAAAAAGAAAGCATATCAGGCGTGCACCTGGGCGACTCAGTCGGTTAAGCATCAAAACTCTCTTGGTTTCGGCTCAGATCAGGATCTCACTGTCCATGAGTCTAAGCCCCAAGTTGGGCTCTGTGCTGACAGAGTGGAGCCGGCTTGGGATTCTTTCTGTCTACCTCTCTCTCTGCCCCTCTCACTCTCTCTCTCTCAAAATAAATAAACTTTAAAAATATTAAAACAGTAAAGCATATCAGAGGGGAGGTGGGTGGGGGCATAGGTAAAATAGATGAAGAAGATTAACAGTATACTTAACATGATGAGCACTGAGTAATTATGTATAGAATTGTTGAAATTTCTATATTGTACACCTGAAAGCAATATAACACTTTATGTTAACTTTACCAGAATTAAAATTAATAAAAACTTAATAAGTAAAAACAAACCAACCAACAAATACATAAACAATAGTGCCAATATAATGAGAGGAGAGAAACAAGCTTTAAAAATAAAGTTCTTAAGCATGCCAGGTCTTGCACTGTTGCAAACACATGCAATCTTAACTTTAAATAAAATCAGGTCCAATAAAGTACTCTGCGTTTGAATAATTTTTGAACAACTACTTATTACTAGATACAATTAAGATCAATAAAGTTGTATTGAATTTTAATTGTTTTATAATTCATCATGAATACCAATCTGTCCCTATTACTAACAAAAATGTACCATCTTAGTCTCATTCAGCTTTAAAGTTCATTTAAGGATTAGATTCACACTGTGAATGCTTGCTCTGAGTTTATTCTTTAATTCTTGCTATACAATCCTCTAAAAACAGGGCTTAAAAATACATGTTATAGGCAAAGGAAATAATTCTCTCTACTTGTATATAGTAAATGAAGGGTAGATTAGTGTTGTATGTTATAGGAGAATTTTTCATCATCAGAACAAATGTTTATAAATTATTCTAAGCATAAAATTAAATATAGAGATAGCAGATGTTTAAGACTTTCTGAATTTGGTGACTAAAAAGTCTTTAAACTGTTTATATTGAAAGCAGTTGATATCCTCTTATAGAGTGGAAAAAAAACGTTACAGACAGGGAGGGAGGCAAACCATAAGAGACTCTTAAGGACTGAGAACAAACGAAGGGTGGATGGGGGGTGGGGGAGAAGGAAAGTGGGTGATGGTCAGGGTGGAGGGCACTTGTTGGGATGAGCACTGGGTGCTGTATAGAAACTAATTTGACAATAAATTATATTTAAAAAATAATAATAGAAAAATAAAAATAAATAAAAGAAATTTTTTATACCAAAGGAGAAAAAAAAAAGATGTACAAAAAAGTCAATTTGTTCTAAAACAAGAAGCTGTCAGACTTTATACACATTTGAGTAGTTTGGAAATTCTGATCATCATTCAAACATAGATTTATTTAGCTATTACTTGACAATAATTCATTTTTTCAGTAAGTATGACTAAATATAAAAAAAAATATTGCTATATCTGTAGGATTCTGCTGGGCTGAAACAGTAAATAATAACAAAAATTTATTCCATTATGTAGGTTTAGATATTTAAAAGTAAAAATCAGTTTTTTCAGGAAGTTTAGGGGCAAAATTTTGTATTGGAATTAATTTAAATAGATTCTACCCTCTACAAAATAAAAATAGATATGTGGTATGGATAACTGTTGATGGTAATTATAAAAGCAAACTCGGGGGGCCTGGGTGGCTCAGTTATGCATCCGACTTTAGCTCGGGTCATCATCTCATGGTTCATGAGTTTGAGCCCCACATTGGACTTTGTGCTGACAGCTCAGAGTGTCTCCCTCTCTCTCTGCCCCTCCCCCACTTGCACTCTGCCCCTCTCTCAAAAATAATAAATAAACATTAAAAAAATTTTAAAATCAAACTTCAAGTATTTTAAATGATAATTATAGTGGAATATATATATATATATATATATATATATATGCCAAAATATAAAGATGAAGAAATTGTTTCCAAAACAAGAGATTCATAATGTCTGGTAAGGTTGTTTACTCCACTCCACCAGATATAGTAGTATTTTTGTTTGCAACAATGCTATATGTAGTAGCTAATCTCCAAAGTTAGCCCCTCGATGGACCTCATCTCTTATAATTAAGGTTCATATTGTTCTCTACCACACTGAATATGGGTAGGCCCTCCACAACCAAACTTTGCAGCCTCTGCCTTGCTCCCTTGGAATATTCACCCTGGGGAAAACCAGCTTCATTGAAAGAAGTTTGACTACTGGGAGACTTCCATACCATGAAGAAGCTCAAGCCAGCCACGTGAAAAGACTGCATAGAAAGAAAGTACAATACCCAGAGAGGCCTAAGTATTTCAGTCTCTCTAGTCCAGGTGCCAGATACTTATGTGAAGAATCCATTCTGGACATTACAGATTATGGCTTCATATGAGCCATCCCAGCCATCTCCAGACATTTGAGCTACCCCAGAAGCACCAATCATTCTGGAGCAGAGATAATCTCTGCTGTGAACAACCCAAATTCTTGACTTAAAAAATGTAAGGTACAATTGGTTTTTGTTTTATGCTCCAAAGATTAGGGATAATTTACTATATAATAGATCAACCGAAATACCTAACTACTAGCCACATGAAAGATGCAATTTAGAGATAATTATTTAAGAAATTTATACATACCAAAAGTCACATGAAATTATATACTAAGAATTTCCATGACATAATGAGTATACATTCATAAATTTAGTTCTGACAGTAATTTCTTCAGATGGAGATATGAAAACTGTTGAAGACCATTACTATATAATGAATGTTTGTGTACCCTCAAAACTCATATGTTGAAAACCTGCCCTCAGTATGATGGTATTTAGAGATGGGGCTTTTAGGAGATCATGAGGGTGAAGCCCTCATAAACAAGATTAGTGTCCTTATAAAAGCAGTCTCAGAGAGCTCCCTCTCCCCTTCTGCCATATTGAGGACACAGTGAGCAAATTTTTTCAGTCCAGCAAAGCTGAATTTCACTGTTCTCTCTCAAAGAAGCCGTAAGTTCACTTAATTATAGGTTAAATATCATTTAATTCCAAACTTATTTTTAGTTGTTCATATAATTTTAGTCACTTCAAATAAAATATAAACATTTATATTCACAAACCTTTTGAATATGCAAGACCTGGATAATTAGCAGTTTAAAATGCCTGAAGCATTATATTGTAGACATCTATCTATAATTAGCTGTTGTATATAACTTAAAGTCAAAATAATACCTAATGCATAGATTTAAGAAATTGTATATAAAATAAAAGCATAATATGTTGCTCCCACAATAATGCATAACTGCTAAAAATATTTTAATTTTCTATTAAAACCAAGTAATATACTTCAAGTATATATATTTATATGTAATGTATCCATAATATATGTATATTATGTGTCTAGTGTGTGTATAAATGCTTTTGTCATTTAGATTTTTTAAAGAATTAGACCTAAATAAGAAAACATATGAATAAGAAAACAATTACTGTTGAAAAAAGTAAATGAATCTAGAATTTAACATGTGCTGGTTAAGCATGGAATCATACAACTAACAGAACTAAAATTGCCAGTAAATAGAAGGGAAAGGTTTGTCAAATGACAGAAGTAGGGGATATATATATATATATATATACACATATATATTACTTTTTGATGTTAGAGAAATGGAGTTTTATATTCATTTGTTTATCTACACAGAGAAGTACAAGGCAATTTAAGTGAAAAATTTATTATACCATCCTAGGAAACATGTGCTATAACTTGACTAAAAACCCTTCCAAGGAAATGCCCTAGAATGAATCTGCAATTGGCCTGGCCATATACTCACCCTTAACCTTCTTGACGCTAATAAATCAAATTCTCTTAGGGATAAATCATAGAGAATGAATGGGTTTGTAAGTACTGCTTTTAGTGAATATAACTGTTTTTTGTTCTTTTTTCAATGCACAATAATACACCTCTAGCAACTGTACCTTGTTCCTGAAATGCAGTTCTACTATTTGATATTATCACATACACACTTTAAAAAGGTTTCAGAAGTGGAACAGTTATCTTAATAAACTCCCTTGTTTATATGACCTTCAACAAATACCAGAACGGCTCAAGCAGCGGTTAAGGTATGTTGTTTTGGTCATCAAATGTTGTGTCTAAATCATTTTAAAATGGTCATTAATGGCTCTATATCATTTTTTTTCTTTTTTTCTACATCATTTTAACATAGTCTAAAGTTTAACAACATATTGGGAATTTGATTTCCTTCTCAATCCATGGTATCAAAGTTTACTGTCTGAAACAATGTCTTATCTGTTTTTATAATTCAAAGAAGACATTAAAATATAAAATATAGAATTTTATTTATTGAGTGAATTCATAAGAGGCTTTATAGTACATATGTGATTAACTAGGTTGTTCATCATTTTATAAAATCTACATGAAATATATTTAAGTGAAATTGTTAGAATTTAATGTTTAATAAATTGTTTTAAAAGCCTTCTGAAAGTTTAACTTTTAATGGAAGAAAAACAGTTAACCATTTTTCCTGTGGTTACTTTTATGATTCCTACTTAACTTTGCATTTTTCAATTTGTGACACTTCCAGATAGAACAGAACATAAAATAATTATATAAAATTAACAATTTATGAATCCTTTGTAGTAAATTTTGGAAATAGGGTTTAGCTCATTTGTCCTTTACTTGTTAATGTATGTATCCTTAATCTCTGATGGTACTTTTCTGCTCAGATTTATTATATGGAGGTATTCAAAATAGATATTTTTTCTTATCTAGCATATTTAGAAATATTAACTACTTCATGAAAATTATTGCCTGGTCTCTCAAAGAGAAAAATAAATAATTCTACTTTTTCATGTTGAAGGTGATTACTGTGCAATAAAAAAAGAACTATTACATTAATGCCGTGTCACAACTAGCTCATCTGCAGTCCTTCAAGGAAGCTGTGAAATACAAATTAAAACAATCTAGGGGCGCCTGGGTGGCTCAGTCGGTTAAGCCTCCGACTTCGGCTCAGGTCACGATCTTGCGTCCGTGAGTTCGAGCCCCGCGTCGGGCTCTGGGCTGATGGCTCAGAGCCTGGAGCCTGCTTCCAATTCTGTGTCTCCCTCTCTCTCTGCCCCTCCCCCGTTCATGCTCTGTCTCTCTCTGTCTCAAAAATAAATAAACGTTAAAAAAAAATTAAAAAAAAAAAACAACAATCTAGTGACTGTAATGGTGACTTTACAGGATGAAAATTAATCTTGGATTATTTATGAAAAAGTGTACTGAATGTCTAATTATTTTCCTGCCACTAAGAGAAAATTTCACAGGGTGCCTCTCCCTATAATCTACATGCCTTGTTTTTTAGCATAAATCAATAAGAATACCAGAACGTATGAATGCTCAGAAATAATACTGGTGTCACCTGGATGAATCATTTACAGGCAAACTCTCAAATTCCCAACATTCTTGTGCCCATTATACCTAATGAAGGTGTAATTCCATAGCAAATATCAGGTGGATATTATTAAATTTCTATAACATGATGTAAGTGGTATTTTAGAAAGGTTAATCTGGCAGCAGAGTAGCTGAATGCAGATAGGACACCCTGTGAAAATAATTATGGAACATTTGAGTATCATGTTCTAGAGGGCTCATTAGAATTACCTGTCAAAGTTTTCAAACTAATCATACAACCTTGCACACACCCTGACTCCAATTCTAAAGCACGCTAACCCAGACTATCTTAGATTCACTGCCATCACCAACCAGTAACACTGGTTAGAAGGGTCATCATTGGTGGGGTTATTTTTTTTTTCGATTACTACATGGAGGGTTGTTTTTAATTCGTATATAAAACATTATTGATATCATACTATCAAGTATACTTTAACCTTCTGAGTTCCCATATTTTATAATAATCAACAGCCTCAAGCTGGATGTTAGAGATTGTCTGCATTTTCACATAGGTACTGTCTCTTAGCAAAATAACTTATAATTATACACTCTATCATAAAGTAAAACATGAACATATTTTAGTTAGAAACTCAATTTGAGATATTCATGTGCATTATATGGCCAACATACATATCCTATTTGTAGTTCATAATTCCCAATGTAAACACTTCCAGATGACACATTTTATAGTAGGCCTTAAATAGTTGAGCCTATATTTGTAGTCATATAATTTTCTACTTTTCCAATTCAAGTAATCTTGTAGGATAGATGAATTCACTTAATTGTATTTTCATTTTTTCATTTCATAAAATTTGAATAGTTTGTCTCATTTTTCATTTTCCATTTCACATTCTATTCATAAAGTTTTATCCTTCAAGTGTTTCATTATTTTAATATCATAACTTATCACTAGCATGTGCAGAAAGTTCATGATGCTCAATTGTTCCAGAATCAGATCAGATCTTAACTCTATTTTACCATTATACATCATCATAGCACTTGGTCATTTTTTCATTTTATTTTACTTAAAATTAAATAAGTAATTCTGGCAACTAAGCAGACATATTCCTTTGTAAGTAATTGTGGCAAGTAAACATATTCCTTTGATGGTTAGAAGAACTATGTGGCACTACATAAAGACATCTTTCCTTCAGTAATGATTCATTTCAGCTCAATCTAAATGTAAATAATCTATTTGAAGATAAGCATAATGAATTTTTTTCCAGAGTGTTGTGGATTATACATTCTTAAATTGACAATTTCCAGAGTTTTCTGAATTTTGTAAATGAAAGAATTATTATAAATGTTTGAGAAACTACAATTACTGACCAAGGATTAAAATAGGACAAAACTGTGTTGGTGAGCTAATATGACAGCATAATAAAAGAATCCTAGGCTTGCCTCCTCAATAGGACACAGCTAGATAACTATCCAATCATTCTGAATACCCAAGAAATTAACCTGAGAACTGAAAGAACAAATTGCACAACTAGAGGGAGAGAAGAAGACACGTAAAGGAAGATAGGAAGTGCAGAGATGTGCTTTGGGGGAGAGAGGGATCTTGGGTGTTGGACAGGAGAGGGAGTTCTGGTCACAGAGAAAGGCACAAGAAAGTGGAGTGCACAGGGATAAACACAGGGATAATACTTCCCAAAGCCACTGGCTGGGAAAATGAGAGGGGCTGATGTTTTCATGAGGTTTTGCAACCAGCAGAGCTCAAAGAATAGAGTTTTAGAAATCCACAGGCTTGGCTGGGATATAGCTCTGAGGTTGCTGCCCTACTCCTGTAGAGAAGGCAGGCAGGCAACCTTGGGGTAGACAATACAATCTGAGCATCCCCTAAGGCACACCTGGAGAGAATGCTCCCTCTTCTTGGAGTGCATCTGTGAGAGGTGGCATTGCCTCTCTGGGGACAAAAGAGCGTGTGGATGCCATTTCACTCCCATGCCACTCAACATAGGTGCAGACACATCTGCTGAGGCAAAGTAACCCTGACATTGGCTATTTAGCCTATTTTTCTCCAAATCCCACACCACTGCCCTCTGTCTGATGCAACTGTCCTTCTGGGTCAACGTGCATCAGTCCCCGTGCAGCAAGACCCTCCCACAGAAGACAAGTGCAGGCCCTGGCCAGACAAGGTCACTAGAGATTGGAGTTATAAAAGTCAGCAGGCTTGGAAGTGTACAGTAGCACCAAAGTGCACTACAGTGTTCCAGGTAGGCAAGCAACTCAGAGACAAACATTGTGAAAAGAGCAAACTGAAAAATGCACAAGAAGAAATCATTTACTCTTCTGGGAATGCTTCCCTGATAAAAGCAAGAAAGAATTCCCCTGACATGGACAAAACTGGCTGGTGTCATTTCCCTTTCCAAGCCCTCATCATAAACCAACTTCAGGAAACAGCATACCACCAACACTGGCTGCCTAGCCTGCTTGTACTAAGTTCGGCCCTCGTGCATTCTGCAGGTACTGCTTTTCTCAGGTAAGTGTGCCTAAGGACCAGTGCACTGGACCTCTTCCCCAGAAGACCATCACAAAGCCTCACATACACCACATCTGCTGACCATAGAGTTCTTCAAGGTTTCAGTTCTAGTTGAAGTAGCACCAAGTCTCATTTAACAAACAGACCAGAGCACATATAGTTAAAATTCACCACACTCTGGCCAAGGACCAAACACTGCACACTGCAGGCAAGGAGAACCTCTGCAGACCACAGACCTGAAGGATAGAACCACCAAAAAATAATAGCAGAATGCATGCAGCACACATCAGAGACACTCCCTGAAGCACCAGGCCCTGAACACTATGTGACCTCTTCTTCATAAAGCCAATACTCTCAGGAACAGGAAACATAACAGCTTTTTCTAACACACAAAAGAAGACAGAGAGCTAGACAAAATGCCAAGACAGAGGAATTCATTACAAAGGAAAGAACAAGACAGAGATCTAATAAAACAGATACAAGTAATATCCCTGATGGAAAATTTTAAACAACAATCATGATGATGTTCCCTGGGCTTGAAAGGCATGGAAGACATCAGGGAGACCTTACCACAGAAACAAACAATAAAAAGAGCTAAAAAAAACCAATCAGGAATGAAAAATGCAATATTTGAGATTTGAAACCGAATGTAGGTAATATCCCCAAGGATGGAAGAATCAGATGAATGAATAAGTGATTTGGAAGTTAAAATTATGGAAGATAATGAAACTAAATGAAAGAGAGAAAGACGAATGATGTACCACAAGAGTAGACTTAGGGAAATCAGTGACTTTATCAAATGTAATAACATTCATGTGATAGAAATCCCAGAAGAAGAACAGAAAGAAAGGTAGGTGGAAAATGTGTTTGAGGAAATAATAGCTGAAAATTTCCCTAATTTTGAGAAGGAAACAGACATCCAAATTCAAGAGGCACAGAGAACTCCCATTAAAATCAGCAGAAGCAGGCCAACATCAAAACATTTCGTTGTTGAACTTGCAAAATAAAGTGATAAAGAAAAAGTCCTAAAAGCAGCATGACAAAAGAAGTCTTTAACTTAAAAGGAAAGATCCATAAGGTTAGCAGCAGATCTCTCCACAGGAACTTGGTAAGCTAGAAGCAAGTGCAATGATATATTCAATGTATGGAATGGAAAAATCTGCAGCCAAAAGTACTCTATCCAGCAAGGCTATCATTCACAATAGAAGGAGAGATAAAGAGTTTCTCAGAAAAAAACTAAAGGAGTTAGTTACCAGTAAACCAGCCTTGCAAGGGGCGCCTGGGTGGCTCAGTCGGTTGGACGTCTGACTTCGGCTCAGGTCATGATCTCGCGGTCTGTGAGTTCGAGCCCCGTGTCGGGCTCTGTGCTGACAGCTCAGACCCTGGAGCCTGTTTCAAATTCTGTGTCTCCCTCTCTCTCTGGCCTTCCCCCGTTCATGCTCTGTCTCTCTCTGTCTCAAAAATGAATAAATGTTAAAAAAAAAAAACAGCCTTGCAAGTAATATTAAAGGAGACTCTGAGTGGGAAGGACAGACAAAAATGACAAAGACTAGAAAGGAACAAAAAAATCTCCAGAAAAAATGACAAAACAGGTATTAAATGGCAGTAAATACATATAATAATTACTCTGAATGTAAATGGAATAAATACTCTAATTACTCTGAATATAAATGGAATAAACACTCCAATCAAAGGACTTAGGATCTCTGGAACTGTGATGTCTCCAGGTTTGCTTTTCTTTTTCAAGATTGTTTTGCCTATTTGGGTCTTTTGTGGTTCCATACAAATTTATGGATTGTTTCTTATAGCTCTGAGAAAAACGTTGGTGGTATGTTGGTAGGGATTTCATTAAGTGTGTAAATTGCATTGGATACTAGACACACTTTAATAATATTTGTTCTTCCAATCCATGAGAATGGAATGTTTTTCCATTTTTTTGTCTCATCTTCAATTTTTTCATAAGTTTGTTTTTTTAAATAGTTTTCAGAGTACATGTCTTTTACCTTTTTGGATAGGTTTATTCCTAAGTAGTGTATGGTTTTTGGTGTAGTTGTAAATGGGATTGATTCCTTTATTTCTTCTTCTTTTGTTTCATTATTGGTGTATAGAAATGCAACATATTTCTGTACATTTATTTTGTATCCAGTGATTTACTGAATTCATGTATTAGTTCTAACGATTTTTTGGTGGAGTCTTTCAGGTTTTCTACAGAGAATATTATGTCATCTGCAAATAGTGTAAGTTTGATTTCTTTCTTGCTGATTTGAATGCCTTTTATTTCTTTTTCTTGACTGCTTGCTGAGGCAAGGACTTCCAGTACTATGATAAATACCAGTGGTGAGTGGACATCCCTGTCTTGTTACTGACCATAGAGGAAAAGCTCTCAGTTTTTCACCACTGAGTATGGTATTAGCTGTGTATTTTTCATATATGACCTTTATGATGTTGAAGTATGTTCCCCCTATCCCTTTGTTGAATGTTTTTATCAAGAATGGATGTTGTACTTTGTCAAATTCTTTTTTATCATCAATTGAGAGGATCATATGATTTCTTGTCCTTTTATTTTATTAATGTGGTGTATCATGGTGATTGATTTGTGAATATTGACAAGCCACTCCTGCAGCACAGAAATGAATCTCCCTCGATCATGGTGAATGATTTGTTTAATGTACTGTTGGATTTGATTTGCTAGCAATTGTTGAGAATTTTTGTATACATGTTCATTAAGAATATTGGCCTGTAGTTCTCTTTTTTAAGGAGGTCTTTGTCTTGTTTTGGGATCAGGGTAATTCTGGCCTTGTTCAATGAGTTTGGAAGTCTTCCTTCCATTTCTTTCTTCTTTCTTCCTTCCTTTCTTTCTTTCTTTCTTTCTTTCTTTCTTTCTTTCTTCTTTCTTTTGAGACTATATAGGCATTATATCTTGTATATAATGAGTATATTTTGAGAAGAGTAGGCATTAACTATTAAGCCTTGTTTAAATGTTTGGTATAATTCCTCTATGAAGCCATCTGGCCTCAGACTTCTGCTGGTTTGGAGATTTTTGATGACTGATTCAATTTCTCTCTGGTTATCAGTCTGTTCAAGTTTTCCATTCCTTCCTATTTAAGCTTTGGTAGTTATTATGTCTAGGAATTTATCAATTTTTTTTTCAGTTTATCTGATGTGGTAGCATATAATCTTTCATAATATTCTCATATTGTATTTCTATGGTGTTGGTTATGATTTTTCCTCTTTCATTAGTGATTTAATTTATTTGGGTCCTTTCTCTTTCTTTTTAATAAGTATGGATAGAGGTTTATCAATTGTATTAATTTTTTTCAAAGAACCATCTCCTGGATTCAAGATCTGTTCTGCTATTTTTGTAAATTTCTGTCATTTATTTCTGGTGTAATCTTTAAATTTCCTTTTTTTTCTGCTGGCTTTAGACTTTGTTGTTCTTTTTCTATCTCCTTTATGTTTAAGTTTAGATTATGTATTAGAGATTTTTCTTGCTTCTTGAAAAGGCCTGTATTGTTATTCACTTCCCTCTTAGGACCACTTTTTTAAAAAGTTTATTTATTTAATGGGACACCTGGGTGGCTCAGTCGTTAGCCATTTCACTCTTGGTTTCAGCTCAGGTCATGATCTAATGGTTTCATAAGTTTGAGCCCCACATCAGGCTCTGTGCTGTCAGTGTGGAGCCTGCCTGGGATTCTCTGTCTCCCTCTCTTTCTCCACTCGTGCGCTCTCTCGCTCTCTCTCTCTCTCTCTCAAAATATTCATTTTTAATTTTATGTTTTTTTAAAAATATTTATTTTGAGGGACAGAGACAGAGGCAAAAAAAGTAGAGAAAGAATCCCAAGCAGGCTCCACACTGTCATCATGCAGCCTGTTGCAGGGTTTGAACCCATGAACTATGAGATGATGACCTGAGCTTAAGTTAAGAGTCAGATGTTTAACCACATAACATACCCAGGCACCCCAGGACTGTTTTTGATATATCCCAAAGGTTTTGGACCATCGTGTTTTCATTTTCATTTGTTTTCATGTATTGTTTTATTTATTATTTAATTTCCTGGTTAACCCATTCATTTGGTAGCATGTTATTTATCCTCCACGTATTTTTGGTCATTCCACATTTTTTTCTTGTGATTGACTTCAAGTTTCATAGCTTTGTGGTCAGAAAATAAGCATGGTATGATCTCAATCTTTTTATGCTTGTTGAGGCCTAATTTGTAACCCAGTATGTGATCTATTCTGGAAAACTTCCCATGTGAACTTGAAAAGAACAAGTATAACCTGCTGTTTTGGGATGAGATGTTCTGAGTATATCTGCTAAGTCCATCTGATCTAGTGTGTCATTCGAAACCATTGTTTCTTTGTTGAGTTTTTGTTTAGATGATCCATTCATTGATGCATTAAAGTATCCTATTATTATTGTATTTTTATCAATGAGTTCCTTTATGTTTATTATTGTTTTATATATTTGAGTTCTTCCTAGTTGAGGGCATAAATATTTGCAATTTTTAAATCTTCTTATTGGATAGTCTGCTTTATTATGATATAGTACTATTCATCAACTCTTGTTACAGTGTTTGGTTTAAAATCTAGTTTTTCTGATATAAGTATTTCTACTCCAGCATTCTTTTCACATCCATTTGCAAGACAAATGTTTTTCCATCCCCTCACTTTCAATCTGCAGGGATCTTTACGTCTAAAATGAGTCTCTTGTAGGCAGCATAGAGATGGGCCTTTTATATATATATGTATATATATATATATGTATAGTGACACCCTACATCTTCTTTTTTGTTTGTTTGTTTCATGTTATTATTTGAATTCTAGTTAGTTAACATACAGTTTAACATTAGTACCAGGTGTATAAATTAATTTTTCATCATTTACATATAACATGCAGTGCTCATCACAAGGAGCCTCCTTAATACCTGTGACTCATTTAACCCAAACCCCTGTCAATCTCCCCTCCAGCAACCCTGTTTGTTCTCTATGGTTAAAAGACTGTTTCTTGGTTTGCCTCCCCCTCTTTTGTTTACCCTGTGTTCATTTGTTTTGTTTCTAAATTTCCACATATGAGTGAAATATATGGTATTTGTCTTTCACTGAATGTCTTATTTTGCTAGCATAATACAATCTAGCTCCATTCACATCATTGCAAATGGCATTATTTCATTATTTTTAAGGGTTGAACAATATTCCAATGTAATATATTCCACATATTCTTTATCCATGCATCATTTGATGGACATTTGGCTTATTTCCATAATTTGGCTATTGTTGACAATGCTGCCATAAACAGCAGGGTGCATATATCCTTTCAATTCAGTATTTTTGTATCCTTTGGGTAAATACCTAGTAGTGCAATTGCTGGATCATAGAGTAGTTCTATTTTTAACTTTTTGAGGAACCTCCATAATGCTTTCCAGAGTGGCTGTACCAGTTTGCATTCATGCCAATAGTGCATCGTCATCATTTGTTGCTTCCTGTGTTGTTGATTTTAGTCATTCTGACTGCTGTGAGGTGATATCTCTTTGTAGTTTTGATTTGCATTTTTCTGAGGATGAGTGATTTTTCTGTGCCTCTTTTAGCCACCTCTATGTCTTCTTTGGAAAAATGTCTACTTATTTTTTCTGCCCATTTTTTAACTGGATTATATGGGCTTTGTGGGCATTCAGTTTTATAAGTTCTTTATATGTTTTGGAGACGAACTCTTTATCAGATATGTCTATTGCAAATATTGTCTCCCATTATGTAGGCTGCTTTTTAGTTTTGTTGATTATCTCCTTTCCATAAGCTTTTTATCTTGATGATGTCCCAATAGTTCATTTTTGCTTTTATTTCTCTTGCCTCAGGAGATGTCTCTAGTAAGTAGTTGCTACAGCCAATACCAAAGAGGTTACTGCCCGTGTTCTTCTCTATGATTTTAATGGTTTCCTGTCTCACATTTCAGTCTTTAATTCATTTGAACTTACTGTTGTGTATGGTGTAAGAAAGTGGTCCAGTTCCATTCTTTTGCATGTTGATGTTCCCAACACCATTTATTGAAGAGATTGTCTTTTTACCCATTAGATATTCTTTGCTACTTTGATGAAGGTTAGTTGACCATATAATTGTCAACATATTTCTGGGTTTTATATTCTGTTCCAGTAATCTTTATGTCTGTTTCTATGCCAGTACCATACTGTCTTGATTGCTACAGCTTTGTAATATGCCATGAAGTTCCAAAGGTATATTACAAACGACGCTAAAGAACATCCAACTAAAGAATGAGTGTGTCAACCAAGAAATCAAAGAGGAAATAAAAAATATATATGGAAAAAAGTGAAAATGAAAATACAAATGAAATCAACAAGACAATACGGAATGTATATGTGTGTGTATACACACACACACACACACAAACACGTACACAATGGAATATTTTTATTAAATTTTCAATGATGTGGATAGAACTAGAGTGTATTATGCTACATGAAATAAGTCAGTCACAGAAAGAAAATACCATATTATTTCACCGATGTGTGGAATTTAAGAATCGAAACAGATGAACAAAGGGAAAAAAGAGGCAAACCATGAAACAGATTAGTAGCTATACAGAACAAAGTGAGGTTACTGCAGAGAAAGTGGGCAGGGGGATGGGTTAAATAAGTGATGGGTATTAAGGTGGGTAATTGTGGTGACCACTGGGAGTTGTATGTAAGTGATGAATCAATAAAATGTACACCAGAAACTAATATTTCACTTTCAGTTAACTGGAATTTAATAAAAATAAAGATCAAAACTGAATTTGATTCAAAATTGAATTTTGAAAAAATAAGATCAAAATTGAATTTTAATACTTTGAAACTGGAAAGTGTCCAAAACTACATTAAATAACATTAAAACCAATATTCAAACTAAAAGTGGGCCATTGCAATGGTCTGTAAGATGAAATACAATTATCATATTAAAAAACATAGAAAAACTGCCTAAATTGTTTTTGATGTTAACAACATCTAAGTTTAGTGACTTATATTTAAATTTATGAATTGCCCTAGGATCTTCATTATCCAAAAGCAGTTATCTGGAAGCCTCAAATTATTTAAAAAAACCAAACTGTTATACTTGGAATTAAGGGAGGGGTAAAAAGGGCTTATGAAATGCTAAAATATTTATGACTAAGTTCATGCTCAGAATCATATCTACCTTACTCTGTTTTTATATATAATTTTAACAGTTTTGATTATTTGGTTCTCCAGATCAATGTGTATCTGGAGGTTTAGTAGCTGTTAGAAATGGAAATATTCTCAGAAGGAGATATTTCCACTAAGTATCCGTGGGTGTACTTTCCATAGCTATATAGAGTAAGTGTAATTCTTCTATATTACAAGCCTTCCAGTGTTTGAAGATAGTTAAGCTTCGTGTACTAATATACCTATTTTAAGCTCAAATCCCCATCTTAATTTGGCATGGTTTTCAGACCTTTTAACACTCTACTAATCCTTTTTTGTCTATGCAGTTTATTTACATAATTAACAAAGTCACACTTTAAGTATTTAACACTGTACTATAAGTGATAATATGGGCTTGGGAGATGATTGATTTATAGATCACAAATGATAAAAGTAATCCTTATTTTTTATAATATTAATCAGTGTTTAAAATATTCTAGTTAAATTATTTGAAAATTCATTTCCATGAAAGAATCCAAAAAAAGTTTTTAATATGAAATTTATTGTCAAATTGGTTTCCATACCAATTTGCTCCTGTTGCTCATCCCAGCAGGTGCCCTCCTCAATACCCATCACCCACCCTCCCCTCCCTCCCACCCCTCATCAACCCTCAGTTTGTTCTCAGTTTTTAAGTTTCTTATGTTTTGGCTCCCTCCCTCTCTAACCTCTTTTTTTTTTTTTTCTTTCCTTCCCCCATGGTCTTCTGTTAAGTTTCTCAGGATCCACAAAAGAGTGAAAACATATGATATCTGTCTTTCTCTGTATGACTTATTTCACTTAGCATAACACTCTCCAGTTCCATCCACGTGGCTACAAAAGGCCATATTTCATTCTTTCTCATTGCTACATAGTATTCCATTGAGTATATAAACCACAATTTCTTTATCCATTCATCAGTTGATGAATAATCCAAAGTTTTTATGTGAATGGTGCTTTCTTTTTGGCATGACTTTCCTTATATTTGCAAAAAGTTTTCATTGCTATAGTTATACAACATACCTATTTAATTGATGCAATTTACACAAACCAAATGTCATTCATGCAGCAGACTTGCACTACGAGTGTGTGTGTGTGTGTGTGTGTGTGTGTGTGTATGAATCATTAGTATACAGTGAAAAATGAAAAACCTGGCATTGTCATTAGTTACATAAACACTTGGAACAGGGGTGCCTAGGTGGCTCAGTCGGTTAAGCATCTGACTTTGGCTCAGGTAATGATCTCATGGTTTGTGGGTTTTAGTCCCACATCAGGCTCTGTGCTGACCTTCAGAGCCTGGAGCCCGCTTCGGATTCTGTGTCTCCTTCTTTCTCTCTGCCCATACTCCTCTTGTACTTTGTCTCTCAAAAATAAATAAACATTAAAAATAAAAATAAAAATAAATAAAACATTTGGAACAAAATATTATCTTGTTTAATGTTAGTATAAATCATAATAAGGATGTATGTGATGGTGATCAAATACCAGTTTAAAAATAATAATGGCTAGAATATTTTATTAATAAATTCTGAGAAAGCACATCAGTAGCCATGATAATAATTTATTAACTGTGTTGTACCAAACACTGATAATCTGCTTTTTTTGAACCCTTTCTACCATACATAAAACATCTTTATCTTCTTTACCCACTATTTATCAGCACATCAAAAACAACTACCATTTATATAAAATATGTCACTTCCTAGAATTAATAGGAAATTAAAATACCAAAGTTTCTTTAGAATTTTTCTTACATTTTTAAGAAAATATTTGCAGTTTTATAATTCCCATTGGTAAGGAAAAAGAAAATTAAAATAGCTGCATCTTCCAGCAACAATATTCAGTGATGGATCAAGCAATGTAAGGGCAAATATAGTTGAGGCTTGCAAGGACAGGAATTGCAAACAATTAGTATCTGTAATACTATTGTATTGCCTTATAGTGGAACTCTTCATACAGATGCATTTTTCTAAAAACAGATTTTCTCCATTTATTTTACAAACAAGAACAATACTACATTCTGCCTACCACACCCACCTACACTACACAGACACACAAAAAAGACATTAAAAGCAACCTCAAAGTGATATCACAATCCCAGTTTTTGAGTTATACTACAAAGCTATGGTCATCAAAACAATATGGCACAGTACAAAATGCAGACACATAGATTAATGGAACTGGATAGAGAGCCCAGAAGTAAGTCCACAATTATACAATTAGTCTATGGTGAAGGAGGCAATAATATACAATAAGGAAAAAGGCAGTCTTTTGTATAAATTATGTTGGAAAAGTTGAACCACTCTCTTATACCATACACTAAAAGAAAGTAAAAATGTATTAAGGATTTAAATGTAAGACATGAAATCATAAAACTCCTAAAAGAAAATATAGGTAGTAACCTCCTAGACATTGGCTTCAGCAACATTTTTCTGGCTATGTCTTCTTTGGCAAGAGAAACAAAAGCAAAATGAAGTACTGGCCTCATACCAAATAATAAACAAATAAACCTTTTTATTAATTTTATTTTAAAAATTATTTTTAATGTTTATTTATTTTTGAGAGAGACAGAGACAGAATGCTAGTGGGTTAGGGGCAGAAGGAGAGGGAGACACAGAATCTAAAGCAGGTTCCAGGCTCTGAGCTGTCAGTACAGAGCCCAACGCAGGGCTCGAATTCACGAGCTGTGAGATCATGACCTGAGCTGAAGTCAGAGGCTCAACCGACTGAGCCACCCAGCCACCCCACAAATAAACCTTTTTTATAGCAAAGAAAACCATCAACAAAATGAAAATCAACTTACTGAAAGTGAGAAGATATTTGCAAATGATATATTCCATCATGGGTTAATATCCAAAACATAAAGAGAATTCATACAAATCAATGCCAAAAAACTCCAAATAATCCATTTAGATATGAGCAGATGACCTGAAGACATTTTTCCAAAGAAGACATACAGATGGCTAATAGGCAGAGGAAAACATGCTTCAACATGACTAATTATCACGGAAATGCAAATCAAAGTCACAATGAAATATCATTTCACACCTGTCGTAATGGCTAGTATCAAGAAAACAAGAAATAACAAGGGTTAGTGAGGATGTGGAAATAAAGCAACTCTAACACATTGTTGGTGGGGATGCAAATTGTGTGGCCACTGTGGAAAACATAATGGATGGAAAACATCCATTGGAAACATATGGAAAACATAATGGCTTTTCAAAATATTAAAAACAAAATTACCATGTGATTCAGTAATTCCACTCGTTACCCAGAAAACAAAAACATGAATTTGAAAAGATATATGGACCCCCATGTTTATTGCAGTATTATTTACAATAGGCAAGATATGGAAGCAACCTAAGTGTCCATTGACAGATGAATAGGATAAGGAAAATGTAGTGTGTGTGTGTATGTATGTGTGTGTGTGTGTGTGTGTGTAAAGAAATATTGCTCAGACATAAAAAAATAATGAACGATTGCATTTGTGAAAACATGGATAGAATCTAGAGGGTATTATGTGAAGTGAAATAAGTCAAAGACAAATGCCATATGATTTAACTTATATGTGGAATCTATAAAACAAAACAAATGAGGGGCGCCTGGGTGGCTCAGTCGGCTAAGCGTCCGACTTCTGCTCAGGTCATGATCTCGCAGTCCATGAGTTCGAGCCCGCGTCAGGCTCTGTGCTGACTGCTCAGAGCCTGGAGCCTGTTTCGGATTCTGTGTCTCCCTCTCTCTCTGACCCTCCCCCATTCATGCTCTGTCTCTCTCTGTCTCAAAAATAAATAAACGTTAAAAAAAATTAAACAAAACAAAACAAAACAAATGAACAACCAAACACAAACAGAAAGAGGCCCATAAATATAGACTCATGAATACAGATTACCAAAGGGGAGTGGAGTGGGAGGGAGAAGGGTGAAATAAGTCAAGGGGATTAAGTGGTAGAAACTTCCAGTTATAAAATAAGTCATTGGAATGAAAAGTACAGCACAAGAAATACAGTCATTAATATTGGTAATAACATTGTATGGTGATGGTAACTGTGGTAAGCATTGGATAATGGATACAATTGTTGAATTACAATTGTTGAATTATGTTGTATACCTGAAGCTATACTATACTTCACTAATAAAATAATATACTTCAATAATATAATAATGACTTCAAAGTGATTAACAAAGTAAAGAGTTTTTTCAAAAATTACTGTTATGCTACATTCCCAGGAGACAATTAATGTGGCACTATCTTTTTCATTGTTTTTAAACTTCATTGTATATGAATTTCTTATACATATCTAAACTGAGGATGAAATAGATACTAATAGAAAGATTTAGTCCCCTAACCTAAAACCCTCAAACCTTATACACTCACATTAAGCATATTATATAGATTATTATTGTAATATTACTTTTGTTGCCTTTCATTATATTTGAGAATTAGGGATAAAAGGGCATGCATTTTTTATAAAACTGATAGCTAACTAATATAACAACCTATCCAGTGGTTTTGAAAACACTAGATGCAAACAAATCATCTGTATTAATAGTGAGTATTCCTGGGTTCCAACCCTTAAATATTCTTTTTTTTAAGTTTATTTATTTATTTTGAGAGACGGAGACTGCTGAATGAGGGAAGGGCAAAGAGAGGAGACAGAGAATCTCAAGTACAGATTGAACTCACGAAACCATGAGATCATGACCTAAGCCGAAACCAGAAGTCAGACACTCAACCAACTGAGCCACCCAGGCACCCACAACTCTCAAATATTCTGAGTAGATATAAGGTAGGCTTAGATATTGAGGCATATGATCCCTTGACCACAACTTCAAGAAAAAAGAGGGAGGAAAGGTGTACTGATCAATTTACATAAATATTTTTAAATAGACAGTTTGACATTTTAAAATAAATTAACCTCAATGGAATAATGAAATTCTAATTCCAGACTGTACTCTAATTAGAAAAAAAGTTAGAAAATCATTATTCATAATTTTTATATAAATACATCTTTTTTGACACAATATTGTCTTTAATTTCATCTGCTACCTTGACACTTGTGGAAGGAACAATAAACAGTGATGACTCATACTGAATCTATCAAAGAAAAGCAGAATATACCACACCAAAACATGCCTCTTGGGCATAGGGTTATTTCTGGCTGACTATTTTTATGAAATAGCAGTCATAAGAAAAGCTCTGAAAATCAAGTGAATTTGCCCTTTTGTAAGAGGAATTTGTAAGGGAAGTTTTTATTTGTAAAAGTGTCTCCCTCTCATGCCTCTTTTTCTGTACCAGGAAGAGAATGACTAAATAGGCAGACACTTAAATCTGCATAACTATAATCTCCTTTACTGTGCTTTATCTGAAAACTTCCCATAATTGGACCCTCTTCTCCCAAATCTTTTGTATTTAGTTGAAGATGGTATTTAAGGTGGCTTTCTGGGTCATTTGGATGAGTTACTCAATTTTTCTGGTTATCTTCCTTGTATACATATTACTAAGCTTCTGCTTTCCCTATATTAATCTATCTCTTACTATAGGAGCTCTCAGCAAGAACCTAGAAGGCTAGATGGAAAATTATGTCTTCTCAAACACTACAAAATAAAAACTCTTAAACATAAATCATTATTTTTCCTATCAAAAATAAACATACATAAAAGAATCTTTTTAAACTTTACAATATTAATCATTCAAAGTAATTTGAAAGTACTAGTAACACATCTGAGATTTCTATTTTCCATTTATTCTCTTTGTAGGTCATAAATGTGTACTGTATTGTTAAATCACAACTACAAGTTGTTATCTATTGATTAATTAAGTTCTATAACACACAGGAATGATAAGATTATATTTAAAACCAATGATTGACTCTAACACATGAATATATTCACTCTTATCTAGAAATTTCATGAATTATCTCTGGATATATTTATAGTTTCATATTTTTAAGCCACTCTATTTAACAACAGCTTAGTTTTTTAAAATGCATGTGGCACCAAAGACATGCCACTTTTTTTTAAGTTTGTTTATTTTAAGAAAGAGAGAGAGAGAGACAGTGGGGGGGGGGGGGGAGAGAGAGAGAGAGAGAAAGAGAGAGAGAGAATCCCAAGCAAGTTCCATGCTGTCAGTACAGAGCCCAATGCAGGGCTCAATCCCACCACCCTGGGATCATGACCTGAACCAAAAATCAAGAGTCGAATATTTAATTGATTGAGCCACCCAGGTGCCCTCAGCTTATGTTTATTCATTTTAGTTAGTATCTATTCCTAGAATAATTTTGCAACCAGAAACTGTTCTTACTCACTTTGATAAATAACACATATGATATAGTTGACATTGTTAACATAGAGATGATCATGGGATAAAATGATGGAAATGTGTGTGTGTGTGTGTGTGTGTGTGCAAACTTCACATATAAAATTATCTTTCTATAACCTGATCATAGTAACATACATCACCATTCAGAACTAAAACAAAGATAATTCCAATGTCAGTATATGTATTAAAATAAAAATATTAAAATATATTTTAAGTTTATATGTATGAGTGGATGGTAGAATTTTCACACATTTTCTATTTACTGAGCATTAATTATTATTTGGGAGAGGGTCTTTATAACACAAAATTACTATTTTATTGGCCACAAAAATAAATTCAATGAGAGCTAATAAAATAGATTTATGAATCTATTGCCATTGAAAAAAATGTTGCTAAAAATATTTGTACTTAGAAGCTCTACAAGTTCGTCAGTGTTGGAACAAGTTCATTTATAGTACTGTGAACTATGTTAGAACAAGTTCATGTATAGTACTGTGAACTATGACGTTAAATCTAGTACCAAATTCAATTAATTTTCAAATTCAATGAGTTTTCCAAGATTTATTATTTCTTTTTTTTAAATTTTTTTAAAAGCAATGTTTGTTTATCGTTGAGTGAGAGAGACAGAGCATGAGTAGGGGATGAGCAGAGAGAGAGGAAGACACAGAATCCAAAGTAGGCTCCAGTCTCCAAGCTGTCAGCACAGAGCCTGACATGGGACTCAAACCTTTGAATCATGAGATCATGACCTGAGTTGAAGTCCGACGCTTAACCAACTGAGCCACCCAGGTGCCCCGATAAGTTTTCCAAGAGTTTTTATTTCTAAGTGCATTCTACGATTTGACTTAAGATATACGAATTGAAAAGATCAGATTCTACAAAATATAGCAGGTCGTATTTCACAATTCTAAATGAGAGGTGTTATCTCTAGATCCTTGAGGTTCCTAGTAGATTTCAAAATATACCTTTTAGTGCTTTCCACTTATATTTTAACAATTCTTCAGTAAGTGAACAAAACATAGAATAATTACAATTGTACTTAGAAATTATATAGACTATTTCCTTGGATTTCTGAAGATGTTTTTAGTATTACTGATTCCTAACATTACTAAGTACTGAGCAAGGATCTGTATTGAAAGAAAAATTTGAATATATATTTTTTCAAACCTGTAAGTAAAAGTCAAGTGATTCATAAGTAAATAATGCAAGGAAGGGTTAGAAGTCAGAACTGGTGACACTTTAGGAAATGCCATTAGGTAATAGTGTTTAAATTTCGAGAAAATGTTATAGTTAAAGATACTGGACATTAAGCTATTGCTATAAGTAAAGAGATTTCTTTCTTCCCAAAAAGTAATACTGAAAAGAGTTAGGAGAAACCAAGTGCTATTTCTTTTGCTAATAGAAAAACAGTGTAGAGGACTCCTAATATTTGCTTACAGTTGACATTATTAATCCCTGGAAAATAAGGTCACTTTCACTTTGCAACCACAGGCAAACACACAATTTAAAATCCTTCACATTTTCCTGATAGAAATAAGGCACAAAATAATTCATCTAGATCTATTGTTGAAAAATGGTTTTGCTGTATATTAGTGCTGCTGTATATTTTTCGTTCAGTAGCTTCATGGAACTGCAAATCTTCAAATCTGCTTAGTGTGTTTAGGTAAATGTTCTTCTAAAATTTTGTTGTGGCAATAAAGCAAAGTAATTACACCACTTTGAGAAAAGAATGTAAATAACTTGAAAGTAAATGGCTAACTCTAATGTTGAAAGTAGGTCATAAGAAATGGGAAAAATTCAAATTAAAGGCAATTGCTCACCTCACAGCTGATTTTTTTCTTTGATTTGCTGTGGGACATTTATTGGAAGAGGTAAAAGTACTTAGTAAGGTGGGCCAAATAATTGGGATTAACATACTTCTCTCCCAACCATGTTCACTGTCCAAAATTTAAGGTAATAAACCACGGAGAGAACAGTTGAGATAGTGATTGAAGCTTGTGGGGAGGAAACATGGAACACACATCAGCAGTGAATAGATCATGCCTGTGATAAGAGGCCCACAAAATAGTGATCGCACAATGTGAGCGCATATCTCTGAATTGTTCATGAATAAATGTGTATACATATATACAATTAAGTTGTTCTCTCTTTTTCCTCTTCTTTTCCTTTTGCTCTATTCTACTTATCACAGTCCCAGTTTCCCTTTCTGTAGGAGGGGAAAGAAAAAGGAGCTAAAGAAACCACCACCAAATTGTGATCAGACCCACATTTGTCAGGTTTGGAGCTAGTAGAAGACCCTTTTAAGTATTCACTGAGTGCTTAGGAGTCATTCTGCATTCATTTTAGGGTGTACCATAGGTACATTAGGAGGTACTGGATAACTCATTAGACTTCAGGTCAACTATGCTCTTTCACTTCACAGCCTCCAGGCTGTCATGTCAGATGAGCTGGACCATCATATGACACTGATAACATATCTAGATCTTTCTCTTAGACATTGTTAGCTTTTGTGCCATCCCTCATGAAAGATTGTAGGACAGCTGCTTTCCAAATGTAATCCTTGATGAGGTTTGTTCTTGCTGGATATATTTCTCCTAGTCCTTGAGCACCAACCTTACACTTGATTTAAAAAAAAATTTAAATGTCTGTTTCTGATTTGTTTTAAGAAGAGATTTTACTCTGGGCTTCATGATAACAAAAATGTGTTGCAGTGTTTAAATTTAAAAATATGACCTCAGAATTAATAGACTATGGGGTAGACAAAATAGAGATAATCTTGAATTTCATAGGACACACACACACACACACACACACACATGTTTTACAAAAATCCAAGTACATTGATATCTCTTATTTCCTTTCTGGGGTTATTTTTTAAATTATCTTTAATAAGTATGACATATTAAAAGCCACTTAACGAAATATTAGTGAGCAAAAACAAAAAAAAGAGGATATTATTTAAGTAGATACTATTTACTATATTGTTAAAAGTAATAATTTAAAATAAATGTAAATGCAAGGTAATTCTTTTTATGTAGTTTTTAATTTTGATTCCAGGATAGTTAACATACAGTGTTATATTAGTTTCAGGTGTACAATATAGTGACTCAACAGTTCTATACATTACCCAGTGCTCATCATTATAAAGGTACACTATAATACCCATCACCTATTTCATCCAAACCCCCACTCACCTCACCTCTGGTAACCATCAGTTTGTTCTCTGTAGTCTGTTTCTTGGTTTGTCTCTCTCCCTTTTTCCCCTTTGTTCATTTGTTTTGTTTCTTAAATTCCATATATGAATGAAATCATATGCTATTTGTCTTTCTCTGACTTCGCTTAACATTATACTATCTAGCTGCATCCATGTCGTTGAAAATACCAAGATTTCATTTTTTATGGCTGAATAATATTCCATAATATATATATATTAATATATATATATATATATATATATATAATTTGGCTATTGTAAATATGGAATCAACCCAAATGCCCATCAATTGATGAATAAAGAAAATTATATATATATATGTATATATGTACATATATATATGTATATATGTATATGTGTGTATTATATATATATGTATATATGTACATATATATGTATATATGTATATGTGTGTGTATATATATATATATATACACACACACACAATGGAATATTATTGTAATAATTGTAAATAATGTTGCCAATAATCATAGAGGTGCATGTATACATTTGAATTATTGTTTTTATAGTTATTGGGTAAATATCCAGTACCATGATTACTGGATCATAGGGTAGTTCTATTTTTAGTTTTTTGAGGAACCTCCATACTGTTTTCCAGAGTGGCTGCACCAGTTCGCTTTCCCACTAACAGTGCAAGAAGTTTATTTTTTCTCCACATCCTTGCTTGTTGTTTCTTGTGTTTTGTGTTGTTTTGACTTTAGCCATTCTGAAAGGTGTGAGATGATATCTCATTACAGTTTTGATTCGCATTTCCCTGATGATGAGTGATGTTCAGCATCTTTTTTGGAAAAAAAAAGTCTTTTTTTTTGGAAGTCTTTTTTGGAAAAAAATATCTATTCATGTCTTCTACCCATTTTTAATTGGAATATTCATGTTTTGGGGTGTTAAGTTTTATATATTCTTTATATATTTTGGATACTAATCCTTTTTCAGATATGTCATTTACAAATATCTTCTCCCATTCAGTAGATTGTCTTTTAATTTTGTTGATTTTTCCATGTGCTGTGTAGAAGCTTTGTATTTTGATGTAATCACAGTACTTTATTTTTGCTTGTTTCTCTTGCCTCCAGAGACATATCTAGAAAAATGTTGCTATGTCTGATGTCAAAGAAATTACTACTTCTGCTTTATTCTAGGATTTTTATAGTTACAGCTCTCACATTTAGGTCCTTAATCCATTTTTAACTTATTGTTATGTATAGTGTAAATCAGTGGTCCAGTTTCGTTCTTTTGCATGTAGCTGTCTAGTTCTCCCAACAACATTTCTGAAAAAGACTGCTTTCTTTTTCCCATTGCATACTCATTCCTCTTTTGCCAAAGATTAATTGACCATATAAATATGAATTTATTTCAGGGCTTGCTATTCTATTCCATTGATCTATGTGCCAGTACTATACTGTTTTATTTACTACAGCTTTGCAGTAAGCTTGAAATCTGGAATTGTGATAGCTCCAGCTGTGTTTTTATTTTCAAGATTGTTTTGGCTATTCTAGGTCTTCTGTGGCTCAGGAAAAAATTTAGGATTACTAGTTCTAGTTATGTGAAAAATGTTGTTGGTATTTTGATAAGGATTGCATTGAATTTGTAGATTGCTTTGGCTAGTTTAGACATTTTAACAGTATGTGTTTTTTTTAATCCTTGAGCATGGAATATCTTTCCACTTGTTTGTGCCATCAATTTCTTTCATGAATGCTTGGTAATTTTCAAAGTATTGGTCTTCCACCTCCGTGGTTAACTTTATTCCTATATATTTTGTTATCTTTGAAGCAACTGTAAATAGGATTATTTTTTAAATTTATGTTTCTGTTTTTTCATTATTAGTATATAAAAACACCATGGACTTCTATACATTAGTATGGTACCCTGTAAACTTAGTGAATTCACTTACCCTTTTTGGTAGTTTTTTGGTAGAGTCTTTAAGGTTTTCCATATATAGTATCATACCATCTACAAACAGTGAAAGTTTTACTTCTTCCTTACCAGTTTGGATGCCTTTCTCTTATCTGATTGCTGTGGCTAGGACTTCCAATACTATGTTAAATAATGGTGATAAGACTGCACATCACTCTCTGGTTCCTGATCTTAGGGGAAACACTCTCAGTTTTTCACCATCGAGTATGATGTTAACTGTGATTTTTCATAAGTGGCCTTTATTATGTTAAAGTATGTTCATTCTAATCCTACTTTGTTGCAGCTTTTTACCATGAATGGATGGTGCCCGTTGTCAAATACTTTTTCTGCATCTATTGAAATGGTCATATGGTTTTTATCCCTTCCTTTATTTATGTGATGTATCATTGATTTGCAAACATTGAACCACCCTTGCATCACAGGGACAAGTCCCACTTGATTTTGGTAAAATATTTTTTTTTAATTTATCATTGGATTTGATATACTAATAGTTTGTTGAGGAGTTTTGGCATCTCTGTTTACCAGATATATTGTCCTGTTATACTATTTTTTTGTAGTGTCCCTATCTGTTTTTGGTTTCGGAATAATGCTTCCCACAAGGAGGATTTGAGATGGTGGAAAGGTAGGGGGACCCTGGGTTTTCCTATCCCTCAAACACAGTTTTATTGAGGTCAGGTTTTTTAGAACAGCCAGGAAATATATTTGCAGACTGGCACAAGGATTCCACAGTTGGAGGAAGACAGCTTGGCAGATGCAAAGTGCATGGATGTGAATTGGGGGAGAGAAAACACTGAAGCTGTGGAGGGGAGAAAACACTTTCCATGGAGAGACAAAAGGGAGAGAAAGACAGAAGGGTTGAGAAAGTGCAGCACTGCGTTAGCACAAGAGGAAAACCTCTCTGGACCATGGACTTGGGAGTTAGAAATACTGAGTATCCCAGTTCTTTTGGGCAAATAACTTTTGGAGCCTAAACCCTGAGGTTTTGGAAGTGTGTGACTGTCTCTGGAGCAGAGAAGAGCCATGTTACAGGCTCCTGGGGAAGAGGGAGCTGACCCTGGAGTGCATAGCATGGCGTTGCAATCTCTAGGGTGCAATGGGAGAGGACAGTCCCCTTCCTGGAGTACTTTTGGAAGAGGGTTTATTGACTTATTAAGTACAAAAGACCCTGAAGGTGCCAGCCAAAGGCCTTTCATCAGCAAGGTAAAGAGGCTCTACTCCGGAGGAGGGGAGTGGATCTGCACCATGCTGTTCCGATAAGACTTTGGCTTTTGAATCCCAGCTGCACTCCAAGAGCCAGGTCTTTTAAGACTTTGGTTTTGTATCCCAGCTTGTGCCAAGTACTGGGTCCTTTAAGACTTTGGGTTTTGAATCCCAGCTGCACGCCAAAGAAAAAATGCAAGAGTGTTTTGGCACAGGGCAAGCTGGCTTCCCTCGCTAATCCATGAGGGCTGCCTGAACAGTGGGGGATGAGATCCCTGGTCCAAAGACAAGAGATTAAGGTGGCAACATCCCCCCCCCCCAACACCAGCACAGTAAGATTTCAGAGAGCAATACAGCAGACCCCAGTTAAGGCAATGTCCACTTACACCAAACACTGCCCCTTTGTGCCTCACAACTGCTTGCTTATTTACTGGGGCAAGACGGAAAGTGAGCCACCATGGCCAGTCTATTCTCCAGACTAGCATAGCCACCACCACGACCACCACACCCTACCTCCCCCCAGCCCAGGCACCATGAAACAACTCTTTTTTGGTTCTTATTTTACCTACTTATTTTTTTTCCCCTTTTGGAATCAGGCTTATAGTTTCGGATTTGTTATTTGTCACTTCCTTTTATCCTCTTCCTTTTTTTGGATAAGGCTTTTTTTAGTCTTTTCTTTTTCCTTATTTTCTCTTTTCTTCTGCCTCCCCCCCCCTTTCTTTTTTCCTTGGAATCAGCCTGAAAATAGGCACCAAAGTCCAAGAGGCACAAAGAAATCCTTTCAAAATCAACAAAATCACATCAACACCATGACATATCATAGTGAAACTTGCAAAATGCAAGTTTAAAGAGAGAATTCTGAAAGCAGATAGGGACAAAAGGCACTTAGCCTACAAAGATAGATACATAAGGTCAGTAGCAGACCTGTCCACTGAAACTTGGCAAGCCATAAGGAAGTGGCAGGATATATTCAATGTGATGAATAGGAAAAATGTGCAGTCAAGAATCTCATATCTAGCAAGGCTGTCATTCAGAATAGAAGGAGAGATAAAGACTTTCCCAGATGAACAAAAAAACTAAAGATGTTTTTAACCATTAAACCATCCTTGCAAGAAATTTTTAGGAGGATTCTCTGAATCGAGAACAAAAACTAAAGATGTTCTTAACCATTAATCATCCCTGCAAGTAATTTTTAGGAGGATTCTCTGAGTCGAGAAAAAAAAAATCAACAAAGATTACAAAGGACCAGAGAACATCACAAGGAGCATCATATTGACAGATAAGACAATGACACTAAATATATATCATTCAATAATTGTTCTTAATTTAAGTGGACTAAATGCTCCAATCAAAAGACAAAGAATATCAGAATGTGTAAAAAAAATCCATCTATATGCTGCCTACAAGAGACTCATTTTAGACCTAAAGACACCTGCATATTGAAAGTGATGGGGTAGAGAACCATCTATCATGTTAATAGGGATAAAAATAAAACCATATTAGCCATACCTATAGCAGGCAAACTAGATTTTAAAACAAAGACTGCAGTAAGAGATGCAGAAGGGCATTATATCATAATTAAGGGGTCTATCCATCAAGAAGATCTAACAATTATAAATATTTATGCTCCCAACATTGGAGGACA
This sequence comes from Panthera uncia, assembly GCF_023721935.1. NCBI lineage: Eukaryota > Metazoa > Chordata > Mammalia > Carnivora > Felidae > Panthera > Panthera uncia. The sequence goes on along the minus strand of NC_064817.1, from coordinate 71,454,610 downwards.
CAAATATATAAATAAAATAATCACAAACACAAATAAATTCATTGAAAATAATAGTAGTAGAAGAATTTAATACCCAACTTACAGCAATGGAGAGATCATTTAAGCAGAAAATCAACAAGGAAACAATGCCCTTGAGTGACACAGTGAACCAGATGGACTTTATGGATATATTCAAAACATTTCATCATAAAGCAGCAGAATACACATTCTTCTTGACGGCACATGGAACATTCTCCAGAATACATCACATACTGGGTCAAATATCAATTCTCAACAGGTAAAAAGATCAAGATCATACCATTCATAGTTTCATATCACAAGGTTATGAAACCTGAAATCAACCACAAGAAAAAAATTGAAAAGGACTCCAATGCATGGAAGTTAAAAAAAATCCTACTAAAGAACAAATAGGTCAACAAAGAAATTAAAGAAGAAATAAAAAAAATACATGGAAGGAAATGAAACTAAAACATGACAGTCCAAACCCTTTGGGATACAGCAAAGGGACTCCTAAGGGGAAAGTACATTGCAATTCATGCCTATCTCAGGAAACAAGAAAGTTCCCAAACACACAAGCTAACCTTACACCTATAGGATCTTGAAAAGGAGCAGCAAATAAAGCCCAAAGCCAGTAGAAGAAAGGAAATAATAAAGTTTGGAGCAGAAGTAGATTATATAGAAACAAACAAACAAAAAACAGTAGAACAGATCAATGAAACCAGAAACTATTCTGGTTTTTGACAGAATAAACAAAATTGATAAACCCCTAATCAGACTTATCACAAGAAAAGAGAAAGGACACAAATAGATAAAATCATGAATGAAAGAGGAGAGTTCCCAACCAATATCACAGAAATACAAACAATTATATGAAAAATTATATGCCAACAAACTGGGCAATATGGTTGAAATGGGCAAATTCCTACACACACACTACCAAAACCCAAGTACAAAGAAATATAAATTTTGAACTGACCTATAACCAGCAAAGAAATTAAACCAGTTATCAAAAACCTCTAACAAACAAGAGTTCTGGTCCAGATAGCTTCCCAGGGAAATTCTACCAGGCATTTAAAGAGTTAATACCTATTTTTCAAAAACTATTCCAAAAAATAGAAATGGAAAGAAAGCCTCCAAACTCATTCTATGAAGCCAGCATTACCTTGATTCCTAAACCAGACAAAGACCCTACTAAAAAGGAGAACTACAGGCTGATATCCCTGATGAAACTAGATGCAAAAATTCTCAACCAGATACTAGCAAATAGAATTCAATAGTACATTAAAATAATTATTCACCATGAACAAGTGGGATTTATTCCTGGGCTGCAGGGTTGGTTCAATATTCACAAATCAATCAGTGTGATACACCACATTAATAAAAGAAAGGCTAAGAACCATATGATACGCTCAATAGGTGCAGAAAAAGCATTTGACAAAATACAGCATCCTTTCTTGATGAAAAACCATTAAGAAAGTAGTCATAGAGAGAACATACCTCACATCACAAAAACCAAATATGCAAAGCCCATAGCTAATATCATCCTCAATGGGGAAAAATTGAGAGCTTTTCCCCTAAGATCAGGAACACGACAGTGATGTCCACTCTCACCACTGTTAAGTTTAATATGGTTTTGGAATTCCTAGCCTCAGGAATCAGACAACAAAATGAAATAAAAGGCATTCAAGTTGGCAAAGAAGAAGTCAAAGTTTCACTCTTCACAGATGACATGACACTTTACATGGAAAACCCAAAAGACTCCACAAAAAAACTGCTAGAACTGACATGTAGCAAAGTTGCAGGATATAAAATAAATGTACAAAAATCACTTGTATTTCTATACACCAATAATGAATTAGCAGAAAGAGAAATCAAGGAATTGATCCCATTTACAATTGCACCAAAGACCATATGATATATAGGAATAACCTAACCAAAAGTAAAAGATCTGTACTTTGAAAAGTATAGAAAGCTTGTGAAAGAAAATAAAGATATAAAGAAATGAAGAAACGTTTCATACTCATGGATTAGAGTAACACATATTATTAAAATGTTGATACTACCCAAAGCATTAGAGGAACACATATTATTAAAATGTTGATACTACCCAAAGCACTCTACACATTCATTACAATCCCTATTAAAATAACATCAACATTCTTCACAGAGCTAGAGCAAACAATCCTAGAATTTTTATGGAACCAGAAAAAAACTCTGAATAGGCAAAGTAATGTTGAAAAAGAAAACCAAAGTTGGAGGCATCCCAATTCCAAACTTTAAGCTGTATTACTAGCTGTAATCATCAATACAGTATGGTACTGGCAGAAAAACAGGCACATAGATCAATGGCACAGAATAGAGAACCCAGAAATGGACCCACAAATGTATGTCCAAATAGTCTTTGGCAAAGCAGGAAAGAGTATCCAATGGAAAAAATACAGTTTCTTCAACAAATGGTACTGGGAAAACTGGACAGCGACTTGCTGAAGAACGAAATTGGACCACTTTCTTAAACCATACACAAAAGTAAATTCAAAATGGATGAAAGACCAAAATATGAGAAGGAAACCATCAAATTCCTAAAGGAGAAAACAGGAAACAACCTCTTTCATCTTAGCCAAAACAACTTCTTACTAGACATGTCCCAGGAGGCAAGGGAAATGAAAGCAAAAATGAACTATTGGAACCTCGTCAAGATTAAAACCTTCTGCCCAACGAAGGAAACAATCAGCAAAACTAAAAGGCAACTGATAGAATGGGAGAAGATATTTGCAAATGACATATCAGATAAAGGCTTTGTATCCAAAATCTATAAAAAAAAAAAAACTTATCAAATTCAACACCCCCCCAAAAAACCCAAATAATACAGTGAAGAAATGGGAAGGAGACATGAATAGACACTTTTCCAAAGAAGACATCAAAGATAGCTTACAGACCCATGAAAAGATGCTCAACATCACCCATCATCAGAGAAATACAAATCTAAATCCTAATGAGGTACCACCTCACACCTGTCAGAATAGCTAAAATTAACAACTCAGGAAACAGATGTTGGCACAGATGCAGAGAAAGGGGAACCCTTTTGCATTTTTGGTGGGAATGCAAACTGGTGTAGACACTCTGGAAAACAGTATGGAGGTTCCTCAAAAAATTAAAAATAGAACTACCCTATGACCTTCCAATTGCATGACTAGATATTTATCCAAAGGATACAGGAGTTCTGATTCGAAAAGGTACATGCACCCATATGTTTATAGCAACACTATCAACAAAAGCCAAACTATGGAAAAAGCGCAAATGACCATTGACTGACAAATGGATAAAGAAGATGTGGTGTATATATAATGGAATATCACTTGGCAATCAAAAGGATGTAATCTTGCCATTTGCAACAATGTGGATGGAACTAGAGTGTTTTATGCTAAGCAAAATAAGTCAGTCAGAGAAAGACAAATATATGATTTCACTCATATGTGGAATTTAAGAAACACAACACATGAACGAACACAGGGGAAAGGAAGGAAAGATAAGATAAAAACATAAAGGAAGACAAACCATAAGAGACTCTTAAATACAGAGACAGACTGGGAATTGCTAAAGGGGAGGTAGGTGGTGGTTGGGCTAAATGGGTGATGGGCATTAAGGAGGGCACTAGTCAGGATGAGTGTTATATGTAAATGGTGAATCACTGGGTTCTATTCCTGAAATCAATACAATCTGTATGTTAACTTAGTTGAAAAATTAAAAAAAAAATAATGTTGGCCTTATAGCTTAATTAGAGAGTTTTCCTTTCTCTTCTATTATTTGGAATAGTTGAGAAGAATAGGTATTAGCTCTCCTTTTAATGATTTTTAGAATTCACCTGTGAAGCTGCGTGGTCCTGGACTTTTGTTTTATGGGAGTTTTTTTATTATTGATTCAGTTTCACTGCTGGCATTCCATCTGTTCAAATTATCTTTCTTTCTGATTAAATTTTCTGATCTTATATGTTTCTAGGGATTTATGCATTTTTCTGGGTTGTCCACTTAGTTTACATGTAATTTTCATAATATTCTCTTAAAATTTTGCACTGTTGGGCAAATTTTGTTTACTTCTGTGGTGGTGTTTGTGACTTCTCCCTTTTTATTTTTGATTTTATTTATTTCAGTGCCCTCTCTCTTTTTTGATGAGTCTGGCTAAAGGCTATTCATTTAGTTGAGTCTTTCAAAGTACCAGCTCCTGGTTTCACATGATCTGTTCTCTCTCTCTCTCTCTCTCTCTCTCTCTCTTTCTCCCTCTCCCTTTCCCTCTCCCTCTCCCTCCCTCCCTCTCTTTAGTTTGTATTTTGTTTATTCCTGCTCTTTTATTATTTCCTTCCTTCTACTAGTTTTGGGTTTTGTTTTTGTTGTTCTGTTTCTATCTCCTTTAGGTACAAGCTTAGGTTGTTTATTTGGGACTTTTCTGGCTTCTAGAGGTAGGCCCTTATAACTATAAACTTCCTTCTTAGAATTGCTTTTGGTGCATTCCAAGGATTTTGGAATATTGTGTTTTTATTTTTATTTGTATCCATGTATTTTTTTTTAATTTTGTCTTAGATTTCTTGACTGACTTCCTCAATATTTAGTAGCATGTTATTTGACCTCCGTGTATTTGTGTGCTTTTCAGGTTTAGCTTATGATTTATTGCTATTTCATAGCACTGTGGTCAGAAAAGACATATGGTATGACTTTGATTTCTTTGATTTTTTTTGTGAATTGTTTTCTGACCTAATTAATATGTGATGTATTCTCCAGAATTTTCTATGTGCATTTTTAAAAGAATGTGTATTCTGATGTTTTAGGTTGGAATGTGCTGAATATATCTGTTAATCCATTTACTCCAGTGTGTCATTCAAAGGCACTGTTTCCTTTTGATTTTCTGTTTAGATAATCTACCCATTCATGTAAGTGGGGTGTTAAAGCCTTTTATTATTAGTGTATTGCTATCAGTTACTTCCTTCATGTTTGTTATTAATTGCATTATGTATTTGTCTGCTCCATGTTGGGTGCATACATATTTACAATTGTTATATCTTCTTGTTGTTTGTACCATTTATGATTATATAATATCCTTCTCTGCACTTTCTTATTGCCTCTGTTTTAAATTCTATTTTTTCTGATATCAATATGGATACTTTCTTTTCACTTCCATTTGCGTGATAAATGTTTCTCCATCCCTTCACTTTCAGACTGAATGTGTCGTTAGGTCTTAAAAGCATCTCTTGTAGGCAGGATATAAATGGGTCCTGCTTTTTCATCAATTCAGTAACCATATGTTTTTTAATATGTATGTATTTATTTATTGCCATTTTGTTACCTGGTTTATGATTGTTTTTATAGTTCCTCTCTGTTCCTTTCTTCTCTTACTCTCTTCTCTCATGATTAGTTGTGTTTATTTATTGAAACAAATGGATGCCTTACTCTTTATTTTTTGCATATCTATTAGTGTTTTTTTTAAATTTGTTGTTATCATTTGGCTCAAATCTAACATCCACTACATATGGCAGTCTATGTTATCCAGATGGTTGCTCAATTTTGAACTCATTCTTTACTCCTCTCCCTTACACATTTCAGATATTTGGCATCCTATTTTACATCCTTTTATTTTGTGCTTCTCTTGACTGATTTTTACATATACTTAATTTTATTGTTTTGCTTTTGTGCTTCCTAGTTTCTTACACTTAATTATTTCTTTTTCCACTCATAGAGTCCCGCTTAAAATTTCTTGTAGGACTGGCTTATTGGTCATGAATTCCTTTAATACTTATTTGTCTGTGAAAATGTATCTCTCCTTCTATTCTGAATGACATCCTTGCTGGATAGAGTATTCTTGCCTGCGTATTTTTCCTTTTTAGCACTTTGAATATATCATGCCAGTCCCCTCTGGCCTGCAAAGTTTCTGCTAAAAATTCAGCTGATATCCTCATGGGGTTTCCTTTTTATGTAACTGACTTCTCTTGCACCATTTAAAATTATTATTATTATTATTATTGTTATTATTATTATTATTTGCCATTTTAATTACTGTGTCTTGGTATGGACCTCTTTGGGTTGAATTAGTTGGAAGATCTCTCTGCTTCCTGAATCTGAATCTGTTTCCCTCCCCAGATTTGGGACGTTTTCAGCAATTATTTCCTCAGATATATTTTCTTCCCCCTTTTTTCTCTCTTATAATTCTGGCACCTTAATAATGTGAATGTTTTCATAGTTTAGGGTGTCACTGAATTCTCTAATTATATTCTCATTATGCAGTATTAGTTTGTCTCTCACCTGTTCAACTTGATTTCGTTTTCAATTACTCTATCCTCCAGGTCACTGATACATGATTCTGCTTCCTGTAGCCTACTATTTATTCCTTCTTTTGTACTTTTAATTTCATTTATTGAGTTATTCATTTCATATGTTATTTTTTATCTCTTTATTAAGGGTCTCACTGCTGTCCTCCACCCTTGTCTGAAGTCCAATGACTATCTCTATGATCATTACTTTAAATTCTGTATCAGTATCCCAATGTTTATAGCAGCACTCTCAACAATAGCCAAATTATGGAAAGAGCCTAAATGTCCATCAACTGATGAATGGATAAAGAAATTATGGTTTGTATACACAATGGAATACTACAGGGCAATGAGAAAGAACGAAATATGGCCCTTTGTAGCAACGTGGATGGAACTGGAGAGTGTTAGGCTAAATGAAATAAGCCATACAGAGAAAGACAGATACCATATGTTTTCACTCTTAGGTGGATCCTGAGAAACTTAGCAGAAACCCATGGGGGAGGGGAGGGAAAAAAAAGAGGTTAGAGTGGGAGAGAGCCAAAGCATAAGAGACTCTTAAAAACTGAGAACAAACTGAGGGTTGATGGGGAGTGGAAAGGAGGGGAGGGTGGGTGATGGGTATTGAGGAGGGCACCTTTTGGGATCAGCACTGGGTGTCGTATGGAAACCAATTTGACAATAAATTTCATATATTGAAAAAAAAATAAATTCTGTATCAGGCTTATTGCTTATTTCTTTTTTGCATAGATCTTCTGTGATTTGTCTCATACTTTCATTTGAGACATATTCCTCTGTCTCATTTTGTCTGCCTCTCTGTGATTGCTTCTGTGTGTTATGAAATTTGGTTATGTCTTCTGCTCTTGAAAGTAGTGGCTTTATGAAGAAGTGGTCCTGCAGTTCTTTGCAGGGCAATGTCCCTTTGCATCAGAGCCTGACACTTCAAGGGAGTCTCCTGTGTGTGTTGTATGCATCCTTCTAATGTGTCTGAGTTGCTTTTTCTTTCAGTCCAGATACCTGCACTGACTGTCTTCCTGTTGTGGGCTGTGCTTGCTCTTTGTGGTCTTAGTGAGACTTAGGCAGTCCAAATCTGAGGGTGTGTGACCACGGAAGCACTTGGGAGTGTGACAGTGGTATTAGAGAAATTTGTGGTGAGCTTCTAGTCCTAGGCGGTATACCCCCAAAGCATGGTGGCCATTAACATCATGTGGAGTCTGTGTGCATTATAGCTGAGCAAGGTGGGTGCAGTGTTAACAAAATTTGCATTGAACCCTGGGCAAAGGTCAGCAGGCTAGGAGTGAGTGAGTCCTCAGGAGAACTCAAATTTGGGACATACTGCAAGCAGGTTAGGAATCAAGTGCCTGTGCAGCACTGCCTCCTGCAGGTGGCTCTGTGTTCATGTTGGACAGTGAGGGGAAGAAAATTGGTGTCTGCCAGCATCTTTGCTCCCAGAAAAGTCCCCCAACAAGTTCCAAAGTCAGTATAAACAAAGCTCCTTCCCATTTTCCCTAGGCTTTGTGCAAACTGTTGCTTTTCTGCTGCCATCCCCCAAGCTGGTATCTTTTCAAGAGTGGGGACCCAGCTACCACTTGCCTCCTGGTTATCCCAGTTCTGAGTCAGGTGACCCTAAATGCTCCAGATTCTAAGTCCCAGTGGCTATACAAACTCTTGGAGTTCAGTCCCTCTTGTTTTCAAAGCCAGAAGTTATAGGAATTTGTCTTTCCCATGTGGGGTCTCTGATGTTTTCCCTTCTCTGTGCCTACAGCTCCCTTCCTCCTGCAGGCACCATCATTTTTGCCATTTCTAACCTCCCTGATGTGGCTTATTATCTAGATTTGGTTGTGGAGTTAATTCTGTTAGTCTTCAGATTGCTGTCTGATTTATTTACTGGGATGTGAATGATATCTCGTACATGTGGCATAGGATGACTTTGGGGTCCTCATACTAAACCTAATTCTTAAAAATATAAACAAATGGAATAAATCAAAAGAAAGTGAGGTTAACTCTAAAAAAGTGCATGTTAAATTTAATAATTAAATATTTTATTTTTATTCTCTTTTTAAAAATTTGTGATGATGTTTTTTTTAATATATGAAATTTATTGTAAAATTGGTTTCCATACAACAACCAGTGCTCATCCCAAAAGGTGCCCTCCTCAATACCCATCACCCACCCTCCGTTCCCTCCCACCCCTCCCCATCAACCCTCACTTTGTTCTCAGCATTTAACAGTCTCTTATGCTTTGGTTCTCTCCCACTCTAACCTCTTTTTTTTTTTCTTCCCCTCCCCCATGGGTTTCTGTTAAGTTTCTCAGGACCCACATAGGAGTGAAACCATATGGTATCTGTCTTTCTCTGTATGGCTTATTTCACTTAGCATCTCACTCTCCAGTTCCATCCACGTTGCTACAAAAGGCCATATTTCATTCTTTCTCATTGCCACGTAGTATTCCATTGTGTATATAAACCACAATTTCTTTATCCATTCATCAGTTGATGAACATTTAGGCTCTTTCCACAATTTGGCTATTGTTGAGAGTGCTGCTATAAACATTGGGGTACAAGTGCCCCTGTGCATCAGTACTCCTGTATCCCTTGGGTAAATTCCAAGCAGTGCTATTGCTAGGTCATAGGGTAGGTCTATTTTTAATTTTCTGAGGAACCTCCACACTGCTTTCCAGAGCAGCTGCACCAATTTGCATTCCCACCAACAGTGCAAGAGGGTTCCCGTTTCTCCACATCCTCGCCAGCATCTATAGTCTCCTGATTTGTTCATTTTGGCCACTCTGACTGGCGTGAGGTGATATCTGAGTGTGGTTTTGATTTGTATTTCCCTGATAAGGAGCGACGTTGAACATCTTTTCATGTGCCTGTTGGCCATCCGGATGTCTTCTTTAGAGAAGTGTCTATTCATGTTTTCTGCCCATTTCTTCACTGGGTTATTTGTTTTCCGGATGTGGAGTTTGGTGAGCTCTTTATAGATTTTGGATACTAGCCCTTTGTCCGTTATGTCATTTGCAAAAATCTTTTCCCATTCCGTTGGTTGCCTTTTAGTTTTGTTGGTTGTTTCCTTTGCTGTGCAGAAGCTTTTTATCTTCATAAGGTCCCAGTAATTCACTTTTGCTTTTAATTCCCTTGCCTTTGGGGATGTGCCGAGTAAGAGATTGCTACGGCTGAGGTCAGAGAGGTCTTTTCCTGCTTTCTCCTCTAAGGTTTTGATGGTTTCCTGTCTCACATTCAGGTCCTTTATCCATTTTGAGTTTATTTTTGTGAATGGTGTGAGAAAGTGGTCTAGTTTCAACCTTCTGCATGTTGCTGTCCAGTTCTCCCAGCACCATTTGTTAAAGAGACTGTCTTTGTTCCATTGGATGTTCTTTCCTGCTTTGTCAAAGATGAGTTGGCCATACGTTTGTGGGTCTAGTTCTGGGGTTGCTATTCTATTCCATTGGTCTATGTGTCTGTTTTTATGCCAATACCATGCTGTCTTCATGATGACAGCTTTGGAGTAGAGGCTAAAGTCTGGGATTGTGATGCCTCCTGCTTTGGTCTTCTTCTTCAAAATTACTTTGGCTATTCGCGGCCTTTTGTGGTTCCATATGAATTTTAGATTGCTTGTTCTAGTTTCGAGAAGAATGCTGGTGCGATTTTGATTGGGATTGCATTGAATGTGTAGATAGCTTTGGGTAGTATTGACATTTTGACAATATTTATTCTTCCAATCCATGAACAGGGAATGTCTTTCCATTTCTTTAAATCTTCTTCAATTACCTTCATAAGCTTTCTATAGTTTTCAGCATACAGATCTTTTACATCTTTGGTTAGATTTATTCCTAGGTATTTTATGCTTCTTGGTGCAATTGTGAATGGGATCAGTTTCTTCATTTGTCTTTCTGTTGCTTCATTGTTAGTGTATAAGAATGCAACTGATTTCTGTACATTGATTTTGTATCCTGCAACTTTGCTGAATTCATGTATCCGTTCTAGCAGACTTTTGGTGGAGTCTATCGGATTTTCCATGTATAATATCATGTCATCTGCAAAAAGCGAAAGCTTGACTTCATCTTTGCCAATTTGGATGCCTTTGATTTCCTTTTGTTGTCTGATTGCTGATGCTAGACTTCCAGCACTATGTTAAACAACAGCGGTGAGAGTGGGCATCCCTGTCGTGTTCCTGATCTCAGGGAAAAAGCTCTCAGGTTTTCCCCATTGAGGATGATGTTAGCTGTGGGCTTTTCATAAATGGCTTTGATGATGTTTAAGTATGTTCCTTCTATCCCGACTTTCTCAAGGGTTTTTATTAAGAAAGGGTGCTGGATTTTGTCAAAGGCCTTTTCTGCATCTATTGACAGGATCATATGGTTCTTCTCTTTTTTTTTTTTTTTTTGTTAATGTGATGTATCACGTTGATCGATTTGCGAATGTTGAACCAACCCTGCATCCCAGGAATGAATCCCACTTGATCATGGTGAATAATTCTTTTTATATGCTGTTGAATTCGATTTGCTAGTATCTTACTGAGAATTTTTGCATCCATATTCATCAGGGATATTGGCCTGTAGTTCTCTTTTTTTACTGGGTCTCTGTCTGGTTTAGGAATCAAAGTAATACTGGCTTCATAGAATGAGTCTGGAAATTTTGCTTCCCTTTCTATTTCTTGGAATAGCTTGAGAAGGATAGGTATTATCTCTGCTTTAAACGTCTGGTAGAACTCCCCTGGGAAGCCATCTGGTCCTGGACTCTTATTTGTTGGGAGATTTTTGATAACCGATTCAATTTCTTTGCTGGTTATGGGTCTGTTCAAGGTTTCTATTTCCTCCTGATTGAGTTTTGGAAGCGTGTGGGTGTTTAGGAATTTGTCCATTTCTTCCAGGTTGTCCAGTTTGTTGGCTTATAATTTTTCATAGTATTCCCTGATAATTGTTTGTATCTCTGAGGGATTGGTTGTAATAATTCCATTTTCATTCATGATTTTATCTATTTGGGTCATCTCCCTTTTCTTTTTGAGAAGCCTGGCTAGAGGTTTGTCAATTTTGTTTATTTTTTCAAAAAACCAACTCTTGGTTTCGTTGATCTGCTCTACAGTTTTTTTAGATTCTATATTGTTTATTTCTGCTCTGATCTTTATTATTTCTCTTCTTCTGCTGGGTTTAGGCTGCTTTTGCTGTTCTGCTTCTATTTCCTTTAGGTGTGCTGTTAGATTTTGTATTTGGGATTTTTCTTGTTTCTTGAGGTAGACCTGGATTGCAATGTATTTTCCTCTCAGGACTGCCTTCGCTGCATCCCAAAGCGTTTGGATTGTTGTATTTTCATTTTCGTTTGTTTCCATATATTTTTTAATTTCTTCTCGAATTGCCTGGTTGAGCCACTCATTCTTTAGTAGGATGTTCTTTAACCTCCATGCTTTTGGAGGTTTTCCAGACTTTTTCCTGTGGTTGATTTCAAGCTTCATAGCATTGTGGTCTGAAAGTATTCATGGTATAATTTCAATTCTTGTGAACTTATGAAGGGCTGTTTTGTGACCCAGTATATGATCTATCTTGGAGAATGTTCCATGTGCACTTGAGAAGAAAGTATATTGTGTTGCTTTGGGATGCAGAGTTCTAAATATATCTGTCAAGTCCATCTGATCCAATGTATCATTCAGGGCCCTTGTTTCTTTATTGACTGTGTGTCTAGATGATCTATCCATTTCTGTAAGTGGGGTGTTAAAGTCCCTTGCAATGACCACATTCTTATCAATAAGGTTGCTTATGTTTATGAGTAATTGTTTTATATATCTGGGGGCTCCGGTATTCGGCGCATAGACATTTATAATTGTTAGCTCTTCCTGATGGATAGACCCTGTAATTATTATATAATGCCCTTCTTCATTTCTTGTTACAGCCTTTAATTTAAAGTCTAGTTTGTTTGATATAAGTATGGCTACTCCAGCTTTCTTTTGGCTTCCAGTAGCGTGATAAATAGTTCTCCATCCCCTCACTCTCAATCTAAAGGTGTCCTCAGATCTAAAATGAGTCTCTCCTAGACAGCAAATAGATGGGTCTTGTTTTTTTATCCATTCTGATACTCTATGTCTTTTGGTTGGCGCATTTAATCCATTTACATTCAGTGTTATTATAGAAAGATACGGGTTTAGAGTCATTGTGATGTCTGTATGTTTTATGCTTGTAGTGATGTCTCTGGTACTTTGTCTCACAGGATCCCCCTTAGGATCTCTTGTAGGGCTGGTTTCGTGGTGACAAATTCCTTCAGTTTTTGTTTGTTTGGGAAGACCTTTCTCTCTCCCTCTATTCTAAATGACAGACTTGCTGGATAAAGGATTCTCGGCTGCATATTTTTTGTGTTTAGCACACTGAAGATCTCGTGCCAATCCTTTCTGGCCTGCCAAGTTTCAATAGAGAGATCAGTCACGAGTCTTATAGGTCTCCCCTTATATGTGAGGGCACGTTTATCCCTTGCTGCTTTCAGAATTTTCTCTTTATCCTTGTATTTTGCCAGTTTCACTATGATATGTCGTGCAGAAGATCGATTCAAGTTACGTCTGAAGGGAGTTCTCTGTGCCTCTTGGATTTCAATGCCTTTTTCCTTCCCCAGTTCAGGGAAGTTCTCAGCTATAATTTCTTCAAGTACACCTTCAGCATCTTTCCCTCTCTCTTCCTCCTCTGGGATACCAATTATGCGTAGATTATTTCTTTTTAGTGTATCACTTAGTTCTCTAATTTTTCCCTCATACTCCTGGATTTTTTTATCTCTCTTTCTCTCAGCTTCCTCTTTTTCCATAACTTTATCTTCTAGTTCACCTATTCTCTCCTCTGCCTCTTCAAGCCGAGCCGTCGTGGTTTCCATTTTGTTTTGCATTTCGTTTAAAGCGTTTTTCAGCTCCTGGTGACTGTTCCTTAGTCCCTTGATCTCTGTAGCAAGAGATTCTCTGCTGTCCTCTATACTGTTTTCAAGCCCAGCGATTAATTTTATGACTATTATTCTAAATTCATTTTCTGTTATATTATTTAAATCCTTTTTGATCAGTTCATTAGCTGTTGTTATTTCCTGGAGATTCTTCTGAGGGGAATTCTTCCGTTTGGTCATTTTGGATAGTCCCTGGAGTGGTTCAGACCTGCAGGGCACTTCCCCTGTGCTGTGGTGTATAACTGGAGTTGGTGGGCAGGGCCGCAGTCCGACCTAATGTCTGCCCCCAGCCCACCGCTGGGGCCACAGTCAGACTGGTGTGTGCCTTCTCTTCCCCTCTCCTAGGGGTGGGATTCACTGTGGGGTGGCGTGGCCCGTCTGGGCTACTTGCACACTGCCAGGCTTGTGGTGCTGGGGATCTGGCGTATTAGCTGGGGTGAGTAGGCAAGGTGCAAGGGGGCAGGAGGGGCAGGCTTAGCTTGCTTCTCCTTAGGTGATCCACTTCAGGAGTGGCCCTGTGGCAGTGGGAGGGAGTCAGACCCGCTGCTGGAGGTTTGGCTCGGCAGAAGCACAGAGTTGGGTGTTTGCTCGGAGGGAACAAGTTCCCTGGCAGGAACTGGTTGTCTTTGGGATTTTGGCTGGGGGATGGGCGGGGGAGATGGCGCTGGCGAGCGCCTTTGTTCCCCGCCCAGCTGAGCTCTGCCTTCTGGGAGCTCAGCAACTCTCCCTCCCTTTGTCCTCCTGCCTTCCCGCTTTCTGAGCAGAGCTGTTAACTTATGACCTCCCAGAGGCTAAGTCGCGCTTGCTGTCGGAACACAGTCCGTCTGGCTCCTCCGCTTTTGCCAGCCAGACTCGGGGGCTCTGCTTGGCCGGCGAACCGCCCCTCTGCCCCAGCTCCCTCCCGCCAGTCAGTGGAGCGCGCACCGCCTCGCCGCCCTTCCTACCCTCTTCCGTGGGCCTCTCGTCTGTGCTTGGCTCTGGAGACTCCGTTCTGCTAATCCTCTGGCGGTTTTCTGGGTTCTTTAGGCAGGTGTAGGTGAAATCTAAGTGATCAGCAGGACGCTCGGTGAGCCCAGCGTCCTCCTACGCTGCCATCTTCCCTCCAACCGAAAATATAGGTTTAAAAGAGATTAAAATCTACTCAACAATATGGTGCAAAGATGCAAAAAAATAAGGCCTTGAAATCTGCATCTGGTTCTACATATTGTTTTATGAACTCTGTCAAGTTAAAGATGACTTTCAGCTTCATCTATAAAATGAATATAAAATACAAGCCTCTTAGAATCACTGTATTATACTGAGTTACTATAGTAAAGTGCCTGGAACTTTATAATTGTCTTCACAACTTGAACTATTATGGATATACCTTCCCTAATAACATGAACGGGAAGCCATTCAGAGCCATCCACCACATGGTTTCCCCCTCATTGCACCTCAACATTTGTGAAACTACAAATCTCAGTTACTTACAAAAAGTGTTTGTATACTTAAAAAATAAAAATTACCAACTGATGCAGTCAATAGCACAGCAATGTGATGGTTGAAGTTGGAGGGAATAGGGAAGGCAGACAATTAGTTATTCTTTATGTTTACAATTCTTAAATAACCTCTAATTGGGAGAAACCTCTTTTGATTATACATAAATTCCTCTTAGTTACATAAAAATAAATTATTTGTGAATTTATGTGGCATTCCAAAAAACAGTTGGTTTATACAAGTGGAGAATTCCCAAAATCATCAAAATTTGAGGATGAATATTCATCATTTTTATGAATGCATAAAGATAAATAAAATAGACTTAAAGACAATTGACTATTGAAAGTTTTAAAATTAATTGACTAATTAAATGTTATAGAATGCATCTAAATTTGCTTAAAAAATCAAAACCTTTTTTGGATGAAAGCAAGAAGGAGAAGGTTCAGATCAAATAAGTTTAAATGTAGAGTTTGATATTCAGTATTCATTTAAAATTTTCAAGTTTTCTTAAAATGTTCTGTTTTTTTTAATTAATTAATTTATTTATTTTGAGAGAGAAAGAGAGAGAGAGCGAGCAGGGAGAGACAGAGAGAGTGGAAGAGAGAATCCTAAGCAGGCTCCACACTGTCAGCACAGAGCCTGATATAGGGCTCAATCTCATGAACCATAAGATCATGACCTGAGCCAAAACCAAGAGTTGGAAGATTAACTGATTGAACCACCCAGGTGCCTCACTACTCTAAAAGTGTTACACATATTACATGCTTGAAGAAATATGACAAATTTAAGTTTTCCAAATAAATTATACAGAGTAAAATGTTTCCACCTAAACTCACAAACTCCGTGTTTTTTGGAGATAAAGCCAAGCCAGAAAAGACACAATTTACCAACGTTTCCTGTCCACAGGATGGGATGCATTGGTCTGAATTAAAGGCACATGCAAACCTATGTTTATCAACATTCTGGTAGAGACAGGACACTGTGAATCTGGAATACTTTATGTCTTATATATATTCTTCCTTTGTTATTGTTTGCATGTTTTTTGCTTATTTTTGTGTTTTACTTTCCAATTGGTGTCAAGAGACATGGATTTCTAAAAGCAAAGCACAAATTTGATAGCAGTGGATGGAATGGTGCAGAAACAATTTAACATTAGGTTAATCTAAACTAAAACTTATTTTAAGACTATACTTTTTTCTAGGATAACTGCCATCATTAAAACTAAAATTATGAAGTCTTAAGGAAAACGGTGCTGAGTTATTCCCTAGGCTGTTTAATATTTGCCACATTGGTCTGAGTCTCTCTGAAATGGTTCAGCATGATAAGAATATGCTGTTCCTCCTTCTGGATGTAGTAAGACCTCAGATAAATATGACAAAAATAGGGCATTACTTTAGGAGGAACATATTAATTTATCCACAATGATTCCAAGGATTCTGCCAAAATCAAACAGCTAGTTTGAAACTGTCGTCAGGTGTAACAAATCACCAGGTAGAAAAATCAACAAGATTGGAGCACTTAATTAGACCTTTTATCTTAATCATCAACATGTCAAGTGTATGCATGTGTGTTTAGAGAAGGGGGCATGCTATAGAAAGGGATGAATTAACATTTAAAATACTCAGAGTTTTAACAAAACCTGACATAAGATTTGCCAGATGGTTTGGTACTGGATTATAAAACTTGAAACTCATCTTCATTTAAGAGTTTTAATGGTTGTATTTCCCTTATAAAGCCTCTTACTCTCCTGCTAGGTTGATCCTTCAAAATTATACATTAGGCTTTAAAGAACAGCTTCTATGAACAGTCCCCTTAAATCTCAGCTAAACTAAGCAAGAAGATTACATGTTATTAAGATGTAGCACAGGAGGATTTTTCTTCAGCAAACATAATGATGTGAAAAAGGATAAAGCTAGTATTCGGTGCAAAAAGGTTATCCATACAAGAACAATACTTTTCACACAGATTATCTATACCTGTTGAAATGTCCATATTGAAAAAAACTATTTCTTAATGCTTCTGTGAAGAGCTCTGATTTTGACAAGCTTTCAGGTCTAGATAGCAAGACCCAGTGATCATATACCTCTATAAAGTGGCTTATTTCGGGGCATTTAGGAGAGATTAAATCTGTCACTGGCATCATTAGAAAAAAATAAAGTATAATATTTATTTCTCAAGTAATTTATATTTAGTTCTAGCTTATCAAATTTATTTGAAGGAGTAGATATCTCATTTTTTCATAATTTAAGTTTACTAAACTTTACAATATGTACTCTAATTAGCACAGGAAAAAGCAAGAAGTAACTAAACAGAACTATAATTCTGTATATATTTTCACATTTCAATGTTCCTACTGAAAGCCAATTAAGGTATATGCCATAATAATGAACCTCAAATATTCAGCAAAAGAATTATGTAGTCATCAGATTATATAACATCAGATCATCTGAACTTCCATATGTGAAATATCAGGCCCTATAAGAAAATATCAGTAAATTATGTTTAACTACTTAAAATAATAATTTACATTTGCTTATTAATTAGATTATTTTTTGATTTCACCTCTCTGAGATTGGCTGGGAATGGCTCCTCAAAGTAGAGACAGAAATTTAAAACTAATGGCTGCCAATTATTTTTTACAAACTAGATCCAAATAAAGACAAAATGTATGCTTGTACACACACATGCACATGCACACACTCCTATAATCTTCATTTAGTGTTCATTTTCAAATTATGTTCATTGCTGTTATTTTCAAAGTAATTGTGTTCATTGCTATTACCATAAATTCCTAAGAATACATTATGTATGTAGTATATGGGCTAATCTCTTAAATGGCTTCTAATTCCTTAAAATTGGCTTATGAAAGTATTAAAAATATTCTAAATTTATAATTCAGAAATAGCAGTAATATATTTTGAAAGATTTTATAAATTGTTAGAGCAGTGGTAGGGATGGTGGTAAACCTTTGCTTTAAAATACCTTTTTCCAGGGCGCCTGGGTGGCTCAGTCGGTTAAGCAGCCGACTTTGGCTCAGGTCATGATCTCGCGGTCCATGAGTTCGAGCCCCGCGTCGGGCTCTGTGCTGACAGCTCAGAGCCTGGAGCCTGTTTCAGATTCTGTGTATCCCTCTCCCTGACCCTCCCCTGTTTATGCTCTGTCTCTCCCTGTCTCAAAAATAAGTAAAAAAATGTTAAAAGTTTTTTTTAATACGTTTTTCCAATAGGAAATAAAAGAGTTCAAAAAAAAAGTGAGATCAACTGATTATTCAGCAGCTTGATATAAGGTGATTTTTAAACGATTTTATTTTTAAAATTTTCTAAGAAGTGTGAGAATAGAAATAATTTGTATGTTTGCTGCACATTTTAAAAGTAATCTTGCTTGTAGGAAGTTTCCTAATGATTATGTCAAATGAAAAACCTTTCTTTTAGTTACATATGATTATGTTCACTTGATTATGCCAAATGAGAAATCCCTATTTTAGTTACATATTAAAATAGGGATTGGTAATTTCTAAGTGTTAAACAGGTATTCCCTTAACTATAAATGAATTATAATAGACTAATCTGTCTATTCTCATTTGCCATCATTCAGATATCAAAATGATGATACCAATTATTTAAATAGAGAAGGGAATTATGGATTTATAGTTGATCTTCTTCCAATGTGAACACAAAATATTTACAAAAAAGGTTTGTCATAGAGCTGGTGGCAATAATTATGAATTGGCTTTCTTTACTAAAAATCGATTACAAGTCTAGAATTAAAGAATTATTTACTTTCATCTCCTAATATCAGGACAATGGGTTCAAGTATGGAGAAGGAAGAGGAAAATTCCTATTTCATGATTGAAATTATGACTTACTTTAAGATTCATATTTTAAGACACAAAAAAGCACTGCTATCCAATCTTGAGTATCTGGTAGAGGAATGTTAAATATTTAGAAAATCTATGTTTTCAAGTCCAGTCAAGATTCACATACCAGGTACAAATTTCACTAGATTTCTTGTTCAAAAGATAACTATCCTGTGAGGTTTTTGTCCTGAAAATCTTCTGTTTTTCAAAGATGCTACTTATATTGAAGTATTTGTCAACACAAACATGGTCAGATAGGGACCCTCATTGCTACTTTGAGAATTTAGCTTTGTAAGTATAAATTCAATATTAAAAACCTAAAACAATCCATGTAGATACACTATTTAAGATATTAATTAAAATTAGTATTCAGCACAAAAAAATTACCAATTAACTCTGTTTGAAACAATCATATGATTTCACTCATATGTGGAATTTATGAAACACAACAGATGAACATAGGGGAAGGGAAGGAAAAATAAGGTAAAAACAGAGAGGCAAACCATAAAAGGCACCTAAATATGGAGAACAAACTGAGGGTTGCTGGAGGGGAGGTGGATGGGGGATGGGTTAAATGGGTGATGGGCATTAAGAAGGTCAAGTTTAGGGATGAGTTCTGGGTATTATATGTAAGTGATGAATCACTGGGTTCTACTCCTGAAACCAAGATTACACTGTATGTTCGCTAACTTGAATTTAAATAATGAAAATAAACAAACAAACAAACAAATAAATAAATAAAATTATAGTAAATAAAAATTATATTAAATATATATTAAATATAAAATTATATTAGATAAGTAAATAAAGTATTTTTAAATAATTAAAAAATCATCAATATTGCTTTCTAAACATACATAAACTGCAATTCCTGAGTTGAAGTTAAGAAACCAATAATAAATTGAGTTAAAGATTATTTATATTGTTTTTAAAAATGTGCTAGACTAGCTATTAGTAAATCTAATGTTCTCTTGTAAGAACCTACAGAATTATAATTATGTTAAAGCCCTTCATATAATAACGACATTTCTCATTCTCAAGAGATCTTACTAAGAATCTGGAGTGATATGCTAAGAAAATATTTTGACCTGAATTAGTCTACCACCTACATTAATCAGCAAAGCCTATTACTGATATAACGCACCTAAAATAAAGAGTAAATGTAGGAATAGAAAGTAATCCAATTAAATAAAGATGGAAATATAATAAATATAATTAGTAAGAAAAAATTAGCTGTATGAAATATGACTGGAAAAAAGTAGGTAAAAAAAAAGATGTAACCAATATAATTGCACCTCTATCCTGAGGAATTATTGTGTTTTTAGGAGAGTAGTTGAAGAAAGGGATAATATTCCAATGTAAACAACAAAACAAAAATAAAGTCTATATCAGCTTAATTAGAGTAAATTTACCTTGACCAAAACAAGATGAATAACAAGCAAATATTAAAATGGAATTTTAATATTGAGGTTTAATTGAAAGGTAGAAAAATTAACACTGGCTATTTTTGCATTAAGTCAATAGGATAGATTTTCATTATAACATCATAATAAAAAAATATCAAAAGCATCAAGAAAACACCAACACGATTGTTTCTTTATATTAGATTTTCTAATTTAAGAAACTAGGTTAAAATCTCTTCAGTTTATTACATAGCATATTTTATAGTAAATGGTCTTTAAGGAGTAGTTAAAATGGAAAAGAAGTAAAAATGAATGATCTATATTTTTGAAAAGCAAGTATTTCATAAATAAAAACATTATGATTGCTATTACTACTTTTCCATCAAGTCCATTGAGAAGATATTAATTTATTTATTTACTAGACTCATTGGAATTTTATTTTAAAATAAAATCTTATTCATTATTACATGAGAGTATATATTATTCATAAGACCTATTATTAATCAGTGTATATAAGTATTATGTATAGTATTATATATAAGTATTATTCATTAGAATAATCTTGATATTGAGGAGAAAGACAAGGATATTGAAATCCCTTTGAAGTCAAGGGAAAAGGCAAGCGATTGATAATGTCAATTGGGAATTTGATTGCAGGAATAAACTAAATTAATAGCTAAGGTTTTAAAATTATTTCTTAAACTGCCTACCTTACTCTAGGTCTAATATGGTTAAATAATACGTCAAATAGAGGTTTTCCAACAACCTAAGAAAATAAAGATTCTCCTAGTACCAGACCAATCGGTTGTATTCTAAGTTTTAAATATCTAATTATTTTCGCTTTTTATTTGTAATAAGTTTTTTAAATAAATTATTTGAGTAGAGAGGTAAAAATAACACAGAATTTATAAACATGTGCTTTAGAGTCACACAGATCTGAATTCAAATGTGTGAATTTGAATTTGAATTTGTGCAAGCTATCTTGTTCTAGAACCATGTACATGTTAGTTAACTAACTTGAGTCTCAGTTTCTTCATCCTTAAAAAAGAGAATGAAAATACCTCTCCTATGAGATTGGTGTGAGGATTAAACAGATCTGTGTGAACAATTAGAATAGCACTTGGCATAAATCATTAATACTCAATAAATGCTATCATCTATTTCATGTGAGTCCAAAGCAAGTATAATCACCTTGATTGACAATCAGGATTTGGATATAAGAGTTTATTTTAGTTTCTTATAGATTCCCTGAAGAAAGAAAATCATAGTCCAATACAACACCTAAATTATAACACATCGATCTCTTCTTTTTGCATGGCCTTCTAACAATTTACATCTCATTGTGTATAACATCATCTACAAGATACACAATGAAGTAGCTTCAGATTATGTTACTGGTCTTATTTCTGTCTGCCCTATTTCATACTGTGAGCCCCCTCCTAATTCACAGACACACACACACACACACACACACACACACACACACACACACTCCTCTTTGATGTTCCTTCAATGCAGAGCCATGTACTGGCCCCTTTGCATTTGAAAATGTCTTCCATTAGATTTTATATGTCTCAATCTCTTAATTCTTTCAGATCTTTGACCAGATATCATATACTCACATATTTAAATTTGCAATTTCTTACTATACCCTCACAATTTCAAACATCCTTCTCTATTTTATTCAAGAGTATTCTCAGCTACTTGACTGTATTAGTTTTTGAAGGCTGCCATAACAAATTACCACAATCTTGGCTACTTGAAACAACAGAAAATTATTTTTTTCACAGTTTTGGAAGCCATAGGTACCAAATCAAGGCACCCACAGAATTACTCCCCTCTGAAGGCTCCGAGGGAGAATCTGTTCCATGCCTCCTCTCTCCTACCTTCTAGTAGCTAAAACTTTTGACATTTCTTGTTTTGAGGCAGGATAACTCAAATATATATATCTCCTCCATATGACATTCTTTTTGTGTCTCTGTGTCTTCTCCTATTTTTTTAAAATTTTAATGCTTATTTACTTTTGAGAGACAGACAGACAGACAGACAAAGTGCAAGTGGGGAAGGGGCAGAGAGACAGGGAGACACAGAATCCCAAGTAGGCTCCAGGTTCTGAGCTGTCAGTAAGGAGCCAGAGCCCATGTGGGGCTCAAACCCACAGACCACAAGATCGTGACTTGAGCTGAAGTCAGATGCTTAACCAAATGAGCCACCCAGGCGCCCCTCTTCCCTTCTTATAAAGACACTTGTCATTGGATTTTGACCTCCCCCCCATACACAATGATCTAATCTAGAGATTCTTAACCTAATAACAGCTGCAAAGATTCTTTTTTCAAGAACAATCACATTTATAGATACTG
>NC_064817.1:71271101-71431818 GCF_023721935.1 Panthera uncia | reverse complement strand
CAGACCACAATGCTATGAAGCTTGAAATCAACCACAGGAAAAAGTCTAGAAAACCTCCAAAAGCATGGAGGTTAAAGAACATCCTACTAAAGAATGAATGGGTCAACCAGACAATTAGAGAAGAAATTAAAAAATATATGGAAACAAACAAAAATGAAAATACAACAATCCAAACGCTTTGGGATGCAGCGAAGGCAGTCCTGAGAGGAAAATACATTGCAATCCAGGCCTATCTCAAGAAACAAGAAAAATCCCAAATACAAAATCTAACAGCACACCTAAAGGAAATAGAAGCAGAACAGCAAAGACACCCTAAACCCAGCAGAAGAAGAGAAATAATAAAGATCAGAACAGAAATAAACAATATAGAATCTAAAAAATCTGTAGAGCAGATGAATGAAACAAAGAGTTGGTTTTTTGTTTTTTTTTTTTTTTTCAACGTTTTTTATTTATTTTTGGGACAGAGAGAGACAGAGCATGAACGGGGGAGGGGCAGAGAGAGAGGGAGACACAGAATCTGAAACAGGCTCCAGGCTCCGAGCCATCAGCCCAGAGCCTGACGCGGGGCTCGAACTCACGGACCGCGAGATCGTGACCTGGCTTAAGTCGGACGCTTAACCGACTGTGCCACCCAGGCG
This sequence comes from Panthera uncia, assembly GCF_023721935.1. NCBI lineage: Eukaryota > Metazoa > Chordata > Mammalia > Carnivora > Felidae > Panthera > Panthera uncia. The sequence continues at coordinate 71,431,180 of NC_064817.1, read as the reverse complement.
CCCCTGGTTTTTTGAAAAAATAAACAAAATTGATAAACCTCTAGCCAGGCTACTCAAAAAGAAAAGGGAGATGACCCAAATAGATAAAATCATAAATGAAAATGGAATTATTACAAACAATCGCTCAGAGATACAAGCAATTATCAGGGAATACTATGAAAAATTATATGCCAACAAACTGGACAACCTGGAAGAAATGGACAAATTCCTAAACACCCACATGCTTCCAAAAGTCAATCAGGAGGAAATAGAAAGCATGAACAGACCCATAACCAGCAAATAAATTGATTCGCTTATCAAAAATCTCCCAACAATTAATAGCCCAGGAACAGATGGCTTCCCAGGGGAGTTCTACCAGACGTTTAAAGCAGAGATAATACCTATCCTTCTCAAGCTATTCCAAGAAATAGAAAGGGAAGGAAAACTTCCAGACTCAATCTAGGAAGCCAGTATTACTTTGATTCCTAAACCAGACAGAGACTCAGTGAAAAAAAAGAGAACTACAGGCCAAGATCCCTGATAAATATGGATGCAAAAATTCTCAATAAGATACTAGCAAATGGAATTCAACAGCATATTAAAATAATTATTCACCATGATCAAGTGGGATTCATTTCTGGGATGCAGGGCTGATTCAACATTCCCACATCAATCAACGTGATACATCACATTAATAAAAGGAAAGATAAGAACCATATGATCCTGTCAATCGATGCAGGAAAGGCATTGACAAAATTCAGCAACGTTTCTTAATAAAAACACTCGAGAAAGTCGGGATAGAAGGAACATACTTAAACATCATAAAAGCCATTTATAAAAAGCCCACAGCTAACATCATCCTCAATGGGAAAAAACTGAGAACGTTTTCCCTGAGATCAGGAACACGACAGGGATGTCCACTCTCACCGCTGTTGTTTAACATAGTATTGGAAGTTCTAGCATCACCAATCAGACAAGAAAGGGAAATCAATGCATCAAAATTAGCCAAGATGAAGTTAAGCTTTCACTTTTTGCAGATGACATGATATTATACATGGAAAATCGGATAGACTCCACCAGAATTCTGCTAGAACTAATACATGAATTTAGCAAAGTTGCAGGATACAAAATCAAGGTACAGAAATCAGTTGCATTCTTATACACTAATAATGAAGCAATAGAAAGACAAATGAAGAAACTGATCCCATTCACATTTGCACCAAGAAGCATAAAATACCTAGGAATAAATCTAACCAAAGATGTAAAAGATCTGTATGCTGAAAACTGTAGAAAGCTTATGAAGGAAATTGAAGAAGATACCAAGAAATGGAAAAACATTCCATGTTCATGGATTGGAAGAATAAATATTGTCAAAATATCAATACTACCCAAAGCTATCTACACCTTCAATGCAATCCCAATCAAAATTGCACCAGCATTCTTCTCGAAACTAGAACAAACAATCCTAAAATTCATATGGAACCACAAAAGGCCCCGAATAGCCAAAGTAATTTTGAAGAAGAAGACCAAAGCAGGAGGCATCACAATCCCAGACTTTAGCCTCTACTACAAAGCTGTCATCATCAAGACAGCATGGTATTGGCAAAAAAACAGACACATAGACCAATGGAATAAAATAGAAACCCCAGAACTAGACCTACAAACATATGGCCAACTAATCTTTGACAAAGCAGGAAAGAACATCCAATGGAAAAAGACAGTCTCTTTAACAAATGGTGCTGGGAGAACTGGACAGCAACATGCAGAAGATTGAAAGTAGACCACTCTCTCACACTATTCACAAAAAGAAACTCAAAATGGATAAAGGACCTGAATGTGAGACAGGAAACCATCAAAACTATAGAGGAGAAAGCAGGAAAAGACCTTTCTGACCTCAGCCGTAGCAATGTCTTACTTGACACATCCCCAAAGGCAAGGGAATTAAAAGTAGAAATGAACTACTGGGACCTTATGAAGAAAAAAGCTCTGCACAGCAAAGGAAACAACCAACAAAACTAAAAGGCAACCAATGGAATGGGAAAAGATATTTGCAAATGACACATCGGACAAAGGGCTAGTATCCAAAATCTATAAAGAGCTCACCAAACTCCATACCCGAAAAGCAAATAACCCAGTGAAGAAATGGGCAGAAAACATGAATAGACCCTTCTCTAAAGAAGACATCCGGATGGCCAATAGGCACATGAAAAGATGCTCAACGTCGCTCCTCATCAGGGAAATACAAATCAAAACCACACTCAGATACCACCTCACGCCAGTCAGAGTGGCCAAAATGAACAAATCAGGAGACTATAGATGCTGGAGAGGATGTGGAGAAATGGGAACCCTCTTGCAGTGTTGGTGGGAATGAAAACTGGTGCAGCCACTCTGGAAAACAGTGTGGAGGTTCCTCAAAAAATTAAAAAGAGACCTACCCTATGACCCAGCAATAGCACTGCTAGGAATTTACCCAAGGGATACAGGAGTACTGATGCATAGGGGCACTTGTACCCCAATGTTTATAGCAGCACTTTCAACAATAGCCAAGTTATGGAAAGAGCCTAAATGTCCATCAACTGATGAATGGATAAAGAAATTGTGGTTTATATACACAATGGAGTACCACATGATAATGAGAAAGAATGAAATATGGCCCTTTGTAGCAATGTGGATGGAACTGGAGAGTGTGATGCTAAATGAAATAAGGCATACAGAGAAAGAGAGATACCATATGTTTTCACTCTTATGTGGATCCTGAGAAACTGAACAGAAACCCATGGGGGGGCGGGTAGGAAGAAAAAAAAGATGTTAGAGTGGGATAGAGCCAAAGCATAAGAGACTCTTAAAAACTGAGAACAAACTGAGGGTTGATGGGGGGTGGGAGGGAGGGGAGGGTGGGTGTTGGGTATTGAGGAGGACACCTGTTGGGATGAGCACCGGGTGTCGTATGGAACCCAATTTGATAATAAATTTCATATATTGAAAAAAAATAAAAATAAAAAATAAAAAAAAATAAAGAATAGAATGATGAAAGTAAAATAGATTGTAAATAATTTTCAAAACAGTAAAAATAGAGTATAAAAATATTATAAAAAATCTTTGAATAAAAATTGAAAATAAAAAAAGAACTATATAATGTTTTACATTCGCATTTAAGATCTTTTATTGCCACTTGGTTAATAAATAAAATTTTAATATTTTTAATAATTTATAATCCTATTTAGGATACGTTTTATGATAACTTCCTAAGGTGTTAACAAACTTCCCAGGATATAAATGGTAAATAATACATATTTACTATTTAAACTAATTTAAATTTGTTGGATTTGTTTTTAAAGTTATCAACATTAAATATATAACTTTATTCTACTAAAGTTTATTAAAGGTCAAATAAACTCACGTTGTCTCTGTAAAATCTGTTAACAAAAGGATGACTTAAAGTAATGGTTAACTTTATTTGACTCATAATTTTCATGGGTAATTTTTAAAAAAACTTCAAAGTCTTTGGTAACCTAAAACATTTAAGTTTTGTTTGCATGATGAATTGAGATAAATTCATTGGATATCTAATGAGATAAAATGCTAAAACACTAATTACTAAATATGGGCCTTTGGAAAAAGGCACAATAGGCCTTATTTTTGGACAGAGTAGTCTTACACTTAAAGGTGTTCATGTGCATTCTGGTGTTATTGATTGTGATTATGAAAAGGAAATTCAAGTTATGATATTGGCCGATAACCCTTATACTATTCAACCAGGAGACAAAATTGCTCAATTACTCATTCTTCCTTATATAGAAGGCTAAAGCAATCCTGTTATCAGACCTGGAGGTTTTGGCAATCCTACAAAACAATTATATTGGCAAACTTTTTTGAAAGATCCTTGCCCCAAAATACATCTTAAAATTAATAATAAATCTTTTATAGGATTAGTAGACATTGGAGCTGACGTTACCATCATATCTGAAAAGTTTTAGCCTTCATCTTGGCCTGTTGAAAACATACTTGTAATTTTTACAGGACTTGGCTTCTTAGGGGGAATAAAAAGAAGTCAACAGATTATGAGATGTGAAGGGCCCAAGGATCAGATAGCAACTCTCAAACGCTATGTGGCTAACATTGCTGTTAATCTATGGGGTAGAGATTTACTTCAACAATGGAGTGCATATATTAATATCCCATCTGTATCTACTCGAAGTAAAAATATAATGTGTGCCATGGGATATGACCCACTGAAGGGATTAGATAAAATCAACAAGGCATTAGAACACTTCTCGATATTTTCCCCAAAACATAAAGCCACAGGGCTAAGATATCCAAATTTATCCTAGTGGCCCCTGCAAGAGAACAAAAATATGCACTCCCTTTAGAATGGCTTATTGATGGTAATGCAAACTGGTGCAGCCACTCTGGAAAACAGTATGGAGGTCCCTCAAAAAACTACAAATAGAACTACCCTACGACCCAGCAATTGCACTACTAGGCATTTATCCACAGGATAGAGGTGTGCTGTTTTGAAGGGACACATGCACCCCCCATGTTTATAGCAGCACTATCAACAATAGGCAAATTATGGAAAGAGCCCAGATGTTCATCGATGGATAAATGGATAAAGAAGTGTGATATATATATGTATAATGGAGTATTACTCGGCAATCAAAAAGAATGATATCTTGCTATTTGCAACTACGTGGATGGAACTGGAGGGTATTATGCTAAGTGAAATTAGTCAGAGAAAGACAAAAATCATATGACTTCCCTCATATGAGAACTTTAAGAGACAAAACAGATGAACATAAGGGAAGGGAAACAAAAATAATATAAAAACGGGGAGGGGGACAAAACAGAAGGAACGCATAAATATGGAAAACAAACTGAGGGTGACGTGAGGGGTTGTGGGAGGGGGGATGGGATAAATGGGTAAGGGGCATTAAGGAATCTGCTCCTGATATCATTGTTGCACTATATGCTAATTTGGATGTAAATTAAAAAAATTAAAATTAAAAAAATAAAATGAAATTAAAAAAATTAAAAATTATGAATTTTAGAGTCACCTATCAGAGAAAAGAAGGAAAATACAATATAAAAGTGTTTGAGAAACATATAAGATGGTTATATTTGTCAACCATTTCATTTCTATCACCTTTCAGGAAGAAAGGTGATGTTTGTTATAAAGTTCCATGATTTGGAAAATAATAACCAAATGAACAATATTGTTTTGAATGTATCCAGTGTATAAGTATGTAAAAATATAAATACATATCAGTGTCTTCTCTGAAGCTTTGACAAGCGTATACATTTTGGAAGCTAATTTATGAATGTTTCCTAACTTTTATGATAAAAGGTTTACATACAATTTCAACTAGCTAGCTAAAAATAAATAAATAAATACTTCACATTTTATTGCTTTCCATCTTAAAATATATTGTCAGTGGGCTTTTAAAAAAGTCATACCAAAAGTGATATCACCAACTCCCTAAAGTCAACAAATTCCACTAAACTAGAATTTATATTTCAGAGAGGAGATGGATAACATCTCACAATTCAACCTCAGCAGAAGTCATTAAGCCAGGCACACATGTGAGGGCTGTATTTCTCATTGGATTACAAATCCAGTAAGAGCTTTGCCTTTGAGTTACTAGCACTACAAAGGTTAAATCAAAGTATTGTCAGAGAAAAAAAAAAGCTCTTGGATGCGTGGAGATTTCTAGAATAAAACATTTATGATTTTTTTTAGCTCAAATGGATAAGAAGAGAAGTCATTTAGTCCCATTTTTTCATTATACAAACTACCTACAAGGCTTTTGCAAAAAAAGCTATCCTTCATTCTTGACCACTTCCAATCCTGTACCCACTGCATTTAGCTTAATATTCTAAATTGTTAGTATGGGCTACAAGGCCTAGCATGATCTCTGCTCTGCTACATCTCACACTACAGGTTCCTTCAATCTCAGTACTGAAGTCACTCTGACCTTTTATCAGGTCTTCATAGACACTGAGCTCTCTGCCACTGTAGAATGCATAAACAATTATATTTCTCTAAAATGTGTTTTCCATCTTCACCTCCACCTAGATACAGCTAAAATCTACTTATCCTTTAGGCCTCTAACATAGAGAGGACTTCCATCATCTCTCCTCCTTTAATTTCAAAGTTGGCCCTCTTTCTTAAGCATCCTGTACATTTCTTTCATTCCTATACCAGTTTGTACTTTACGTTAATTTGGGAGACTATTATTTTATTTCTGTGTCACCAGTAGGTTGTTGGCTTCCAAAGAGCATGGGACATGGCTTGCTAGTTCATCCTTATATCCTCATCTTTTAAAAGTCAGGCACATAACAGATGTTCCATAAATATTGAATGAATGAATCAACTGGATACTAAAGGAGAGTGATTAAGAGCAGACGTTCTAGAATCAGGTGGTGTCAGTTCAATCATTGGTTCAGCTACATAGCGGTTGTGAATTCTTTCACCTCTAAAATAAGAATGATAATGGTAGTATGATTACATAACAATAAGTAAATTATCTAGAACAGAGTATCAAATAAATATTAGTTATAATTAATAATTATTATTACGACACAGGTAATAATTCATGCCTTATGGTATATATGTTTATGTATGATATATATGTATATGTATATATGTGTATATATACATACATATATATGTATATATGTATGTATATATATATATTTATACGTGTGTGTGTGTGTGTGTGTGTAGGTATTTTTTCCATTTCTTCTTTTTGTAACTAAATAATCCCATCATATAGATTGGGATATTCTGCTTTATCCATGATTGGTTTCTGTTTCCCTTATCAGTAATTTTTTTTTCTAAATTTTCCTATTATAAAGTAAAACTTGCCACAAATAAATAAATAAAATGGCTTATTGATGAGCCCATATGGATAGAGCAGTGGCTGCTTTCTCAAGAAAAACTGGCAGCTTTAAAATCTTTAGTTTCTCAACAATTAGAAGCAGGACATATTGAACTTTCAACTAGTCCCTGGAATTCTCCCTTTTTTTGTCATAAAAAAGAAATCTCGAAATTGGAGAATGCTGACTGATCTCCGAGCCATAAATAAAATCATAATACCTATGGGGGATCTACAGTCTGGCCTTCCGACGCCTGCTGCTATCCCTCGAGATTAGAATGTTATAATTATTGATCTTAAGGATTTTTTTCTCCATTCCCTTAAACCCTAAAGATTCAGAGAGATATGCGTTCTCCATTCCTGTAATTAATCATGAGGAACACTTAGCAGATTTCAACGGAAAGTTTTACCCCAAGGAATATTAAATAGTCCCACTCTGTCAAGCTTTTTGTTGCAGAACCTCTCCGATATTATGATCTCAGTTTCCTCATGCTAACTTCATCCATTACATGGATGACATCCTATCAGCTTTACCCAAACGACATGATTTACATGAGCTCTTTTGAGCAGCTCAGGCAACCCTCTCAGAATATGGCCTTATTATTGCAGAAGACAAAATTCAGTTTGAAGATCCCTTATTCTATTTAGGTCAAAACTTAGTACAAAATTCAATAATGCCTCAAAATGTTCAAATTCGTAGAGATACTTTGCATACTTTAAATGATTTCCAGAAGTTATTTGAAGACATTAACTGGCTATGTCCAACTCTAGGTATACCTGCTTATCAACGGACTCATCTTTTTGATGTACTAAAGGGGATCCCAATTTAAATAGCCCTAGAAAATTAACTCTGGAAGCATCCCAAGAATTACAATGGATTGAACAAAAAATTGCTTCCAGTCAATTTACTCGAATTAACCCCTTGCTACCTGTTTCCTTAATTTTACTGTCACCTCATTCTCCTACAGGAGTACTTTGGCAGGCTAATGGAATCATAGAATGGATATTTATTTCCAAGAAAGCCTTTAAAATATCTACATATTTAGACAAAATAGGAATGTTAATTTTTAAAGGTCGGGAAATAAGAGCCCAAGACCCTGAAACAATTATAGTACCTCTGTCTCATGCACAAATATCCATGGCATATTGGCAATGAATTTCATGGCAACTTGGAGTTGCAGGTTATATAGGTCACATAGACAACCATTATCCTAAATCCAAATTAATTGAATTTATCAAAACTACCTCCTTCATCATGCCTCGAATTGTACAATCGGTACCTGTAAATTGACGTAATTATTTCATAGATGGCAACAAATCCAGTTATTCTGCATATTATGGTCCTACTTCTAAATATGTAAAATCCCCATATACCTCAGTACAAAAGGCTGAACTCTTTGCCATATTTCAATTGCTTAAGGATGTTCCCTCCTCCATCAATATCTTAATGGATTCAGACTATTCTAAACAAGTGATTGAAAATTTAGAAACCATTAATATTTATTCAGATGGCTCAGAATTACCTGACTTATTTTTTCAGGTCCAACATTGTCTCCAACACCAATCCCATCCTATATACATTACTCAATACAATCTCATTCTGGCCTCCCTGGCCCCTTGGCAGAAAGAAACTCTACAACAGATTCCTTATTGGGAGCTCTTATTATTACAACACAAGATTTTCACAATCTGACTCTTCTTAATGCTAAAGGCTTAAGTAAATGCTTTTCTATTTCCCTTAACCAAGGTACAGAAATTATCACACACTGCCCAACTTGTGGGCCCTCCCTACTCTCAGGGGGTTAATCCCAAAGGTCAACAACCTAATGATTTATAGCAAAGGAATGTTACTGATGTTCCGGAATTCGGTCGCCTTGCATATGTACCTATGTAAATAGATACATATTCTGGTTTTATATGGGCTACACCTTTATCAGGAGAAAAAAATGGCCATGTTATTCAGTACCTTTTAGAAGCATTTGCCATGATGAGGACTCCCCCAGAATCTTAAAACTGACAATGGCCCAGTTTATACTTCTCACACTTTTCTTATATGTTGCCAAAAATAGGGCATTCATCATACTACAGTCATTCCTTATAATCCACAGAGTCAAGCCATTATTGAACATGCTAATCATACATTAAAAAACCATGTTACAAAAACAAAAACAGGGGGATATGGCCTTGAATCCAAAGAATCAATTAATGAAAGCATTATTTACACTTAATTTTTTGGAGTTAAGAGGTGAACAAGAGCTCACTGCAGCTGAAAAACATCACACAGTCTCTAATACCAGACCCCTTTCACAAACAATATTTTGGAAAAATGATAATAACCAGTGGTGCCCTGGGTATGTTAAATTGTGGGGTCGAGGATTTGCTCTTGTATCCACAGATAATGGAGATATTGGGCTCCCAGCCTGGCGATTAAAACCACAATATGAACAGTTGGGCAAGGAGAAAAAAATTCGACAATTTTCAGCTCCTGGAGAAACATATGGAAGAATTAAGCCTGGAACAGGAGATAAAAAGAAGAACAGAATAAACAACGAAAGCCAAACCTCCAACATGGGGAAAGATGAAGAAGATGACACTAGAAGCCGAACAGATCCTCAAAAAAACAGGAACACCTAAGACTTCTACTTTGTTTATTGCCTTGATGTTGGTTCTTACTTTAACCGTGAGTGCTAATCACACATACTGAGTTTATATTCCAAATCCACCCATTAATAGATTAATTACATGGGATTATCCCTCTTTCCAGGTTTATGTAAATCATTCAGTCTGGTTGCCTGGACCTTATGATAATAGAGGTCCATTTAAACCAGAAGAAGAAGGAAAAGTAATCCCTGAATATTCTGTAGGTGCAAATGGGCCACCTATATGCTTTGGAAAAGGCAAACACTGTGTTACATTTCGTTCACAGGCATGGATAGCAAAAATACCCAATGGGACTAATGTCTCTATATTGTACTTATTACAGGGAGTCTCCATGAGAAGTCAAAGAATTACATATGATCACCCTCCTAAATTGCCTCCATGTCAATTAAGAAAAAACATAAATGCTGAGGAATGGGTTAATTGGGAGCTCTGTAGAGGAGAGGTTGGTAGAGTTCTTAATACTTCCAAAGGAAGTGTCATTAATTGGGCCTCTGTAGGCTTTGCTCAGACCAAATACTCAAAAAAAAAGAGCTCCTGTGGTGTCGATTACAAGACGACATCATTTCAGATTAACATCTGAACCCATTGTATGGCATGAAGGAGGGGTGACTCCCCCCAGCCCACGTTTACCTGATGGGCCAGTTCATTCAGAACTTTATCCATCTCTTTTAAATTAAATGAGACTCATAAAATTCAAGCATGTGTCAGACTTCCTTTTCTGTTTATGTTAGGTATGTCTCATTGGGACCCTAATAACAATCTTCTTACTTGCCATAATTGTTCCTTTTATACTTGTCTTAATTCTACTATTTCTTTTAACCAGGAAAAAACAAAGCTTATATATCCTTAAGGCGCATAATGGGGTTTGGATACCTGTAATCATGGATTGGTCTTGGCAACACTCCCCTGAAATGTATCTCATAGATGAAATATTGAAATGTGTCTTACACTGCACTGGATGGTTTGTAGTTTTACTGGTAACTGCTGTACTTGGGATTATAGCTACTAGAGCTACAGCAGCAACAGCAGGTTTTGCGCTGCATCAGGCTGTACAAACCACCCACTTTGTACAAAACTGGCATCAAGATTCAGAAAGGCTGTGGAACAGCCAGTGGCTGAATGATAGCTGAATAGAGAACCAACTATCTGACTTGCAACAAGCTGTTCTTTTTCTAGGAGATCAATTGATTATTTTACAACAACAGATAAAGCTTCAATGTGATTGAAACATAACCACCTTTTGTTTCACCCCTATGTATATAATCAATCTAAGATATCATGGAACCTGGTACATCAACACCTTTTTAATCAAGGTAACACCTCTGCTGATATAGCTCAATTGCAAAAGGACATCTATGAAATGTTCAAAAATAAACTTGAGATGATTTCTGGTGCTCCTTCTCTATCTGAGATAACTAATCGAATCTCGGGATTGAATCCAATGAATTATATAAAACCCTTAAGCTTTTCTGCAATTGGTATTTTAGATTAATCTTTGTCTTATTACTTTGCATATACCTAGTCTGGAGAAGAGGAGGGCAACAAAGCTGAGAATATGCCTCACAAGCCTCTGTCTTTGCCCTCCAGTTTTACCAAATGAAAGAAAAAGGGGGAGAAGTGGGAGATGCAGGAGAGAAGCATCAAAGGAAAAGACTTCAAAAGGGAAGGGCTGGAGAAGGTGCAAGGCCTCAGGACATGTTTACACAGCTGAACGCAGCTCCAAAGGAGCACCTAGATCCATTAACATTGTCCAGGGCCAGATCCTCCTTCACACCTGCCCCTTCCTAGTGTTATAGAAACCAATTAACTCGAAATTCAACCTTAAAAAGCTAAACCATTAGATTGATTAACACACTTGCTTAGCTGACTTTATGCACGTAGTCTTTAGCAATTATCCTAATAAAAAGAAGCTTCATTCTGGAGTCAGGGCCTCATTCCGATTCAAGTTTGAGGACCTTCACTTAAATGCGTTTTGTTTGAGAACTCATCTTTTGCGACTCCGGCCATACTCCCTGCAACACTCCAAAAGTGGAAAACCTGGGAGAAATGGATAAATTCCTAGAAACATATAAACTATGAAAACGGAAACAAGATGAAATAGAAAACTTAAACAGACCTATAACCAGAGAAGAAAATGAATCAGTAATCAAAAATCTCTCAACAAACAAATGTCCAGGGCCAGACTGCTTCACAGAATCATACCAAAAATTTAAATAAGAGTTAATACCTATTCTTCTCAACCTAATCCAAAAAATACAATACAATAAAATACAATAAAATACAATAAAATAAAATAAAATAAAATAAAAATGGAATGAAAACTTCTAAATTCATTCTATGAGGCCAGCATTAACCTGATTCCAAAACTAGACAAAGACCCCATTAAAAAGGAGAAGTGCAGGCCAATACTCCCGATTAACATGTGTGCAAAATTTCTCAACAAAAACTAGCAAATCAAATCAGCAACATATTAAAAGAATCACTCACGATGTTCATGTGGGATTTATTCTTGGGTTGCAAGGGTGGTTCATTATTTACAAATCAATCAATGTGATACACCACATTAATAAAATAAAGGATAAAAACCATATGATCCTCTCAGTAGATGTAGAAAAAGAATTTGACAAAAGACAGTATCCTTTCTTGGTAAAAACCCTCAAGAAAGTAGGGATAGAAGGAACATAACTCAACATCAAGATCATAAGACCACATGTGAAAGACCCACAGCTAATATCATAATCAATGAGGAAAAACTGACAGCTTTTCCCCTATGGTCAGGAACAAGACAGTGATGTCCACTCACACTACTGTTATTCAACATAGTGCTGGAAAGCCTAACCACAGCAATAAGACAACACAAAGAAATAAAAGGCACCCAGATCAGCAAGGAAGAAATCAAACTTTCAATATGTGCAGATAACACAATACTCTATATGGAAAACCTGGAATACTCCACCAAAAGTTGGTAGAACCGACACATGCATTCAGTATAGTTGCAAGATACAAAATAAATGTTCAGAAATCTGTTTAATTTCTATACACCAATAAAGAAGCATCAAAAAGAGAAATCAAAGAATCTATCCCATTTACAATTGCACCAGAAACCATAAGATACCTAGGAATACATCTAATCACAGAGGTAAAATAACTGTATTATGCAAACTATAGAAAACTGATGAAAGAAATTGAAAAATATTCCATGCTCATGGGTTGGAAGAACAAATAGTTAATATGCCCATACTACTCAAAGCAATCTACACATTTAATGTAATACCTATCAGAATACCACCAGCATTTTCCAAAGAGGTATTATAAACAATCCTAAAGTTCATATGGAAATACAAAAGACCCCAAATAACCAAAGCAACTGTGAAAATGAAAAGCAAAGCTGGACGCATCACAATTCTGGCCTTCAAGTTATATTACAAAGCTATAGTGATCAAGACACTATGGTACTGGCACAAAAACAGACAGATAAATAAGTGGGACAGGATAGAAAACCCAGAAGTGAATGCACAGCTATATGGCCAACTAATCTTCAAGAAAGCAGGAAAGAATATCCAATGGAAAAGAGACAGTCTCTTCAACAAATTGTGTTGGGAAAACTGGGCAGCAACATGCAGAATTAAACCAGACCACTTCCTTACACTATACACAAAAAAATAAATTCAAAATGGATGTAAGACCTAAATGTGAGGCAGGAAACCATGAAAATCCTAGAGAAGAATGCAGGCAGTAACCTCTTTGACATCAGCCATAGCAACTTCTTACTATATAAGTCTCCTGAGACAAGGCAAACACAGGCAAAAATAAGCTATTGGGACTACATCAAGATAAAAAGCTTCTGCACACTGAAGGAAAATCAATAAAACTAAAAGACAACCTATGGAATGGGAGAAGATATTTGCAAATGACATATCTAATAAAGGTTAATATCCAAAATATATAAAAAGCTTATCAAACTGAACACCCAAAAAACAAATAATCTAGTTAAAAAGTGGGCAGAAGACAAGAATAGACATTTTTCCAAAGAAGACATGGAGATGGCTAACAGGCACATAAAAGATGATCAACATCGCTCATCATCAGGGAAATACAAATGAAAAGTAGATATTATCTCACACTAGTCAACATGGCTAAAATTGACAACATAGGGGAGAACAGATGTTGGTGAGGATGCAGAGAAAGGGGAACCCTCTTACACTTTTGACGGAAATGCAAACTGGTGCAGCTATTCTGTAAAACAGTATGGAAGCTAAAAATAGAGCTGCCCTATGATACAGCAACTGCACTATTAGGTATTTACCCAAAGAATATAAAAATGTTGCTTTGATATGACACATGCACCCTGATGTTTATGGAAGAATCATCAAGAATAGCAAAAATATGGAAAGATCCTAAATGTCCATCGACTGACAAATGGATAAAGAAGAACTGGTATGAGTGTGTGTGTGTGTGTGTGTGTGTGTGTGTGTGTGTGTGTGTATTACTCAGCCATAAAAAATAATGAAATGTTACCATTTTAAGTGACATGGATGGAGCTAGAGAGTATTATATTAACCAAATTAAGTCAGTCAGGAAAAGCAAATATATGATTTCTCTCATATATATGGAATTTAAGAAACAAAGCAGATGAACATATGAGGGGAAAATCAGAGAGGCAAAACAGGAAACATATTCCTAACTATAGAGAACAAACTGAGGATTATTGGAAGGGAGGTGGGTGGGAAGATGTGTTAAATAGGTGATGAATATCAAGGAATGCAAGTATTGTGATGAGCACAAGGTGTTGTTTGAAAGTGATGCATCACTAACTAGAATTCAAATAAAAACTTGAATAAAAATTGAAAATAACAAAAAATATCTTGAAAAAAGAATTTAAAATATTTATAACACCTCGATTGCTAAATATTTAGGCAAATTACATGTTCTTTAGTTTAATGAATGGATCCCATAATTCTTTCTATATTAAAGCATGTTTTTCCAGTTTATTATGTGTATAGTTGTATCATAGGTTATAGTTGCCTTGCAAATATTTTATATTAAAGATGTAAAATTAGAAAACTTATGTTTTTATGCTTCTTGAGAACATTACTTATGACATACTTGTAAATATCTGAATGGATTTTTGCACATTGCCTATACCAAGAAATTCTCTTCAGATATTCAGATGAGATGCCTCCTTATCAAAGGACTGTTTCATTTTTCATTCTTCTGTTTTCTAGGAAAACAACTGGTGTTAAATTTTGTTTTGTTTTATTTTTTTTGGAAATCTCTTCTGGTATCTGAGCATAGCAATGTGAAAATGTTACTAGGAGACTAATATATGAATGTGTTACCTTTAAGAAGGTGATATTTTGTGGGACACTACAGAGATCTCCAAGTTTAATGTATATGCTAAAAATAAATATTCCTAAGGAGGTGGAGGGAAAGAAATCCCAATTCTGATTGAATTTGGGAAATAAAATAGTGTAAAAATTTATTGGAAAATTTTCCATTCAATTCACTCTTTGTACTAGGGAAATTTAGTCAGTTACTATCACTCTATTTTGGCTTCCTTAATTTGAATCTATATGATATTTCCCAGAGGTATGTTGGCTCCTCAAATCACATACTAGGTGAAACTGAAAGTGTCTTTGAACCTTAAAGCATAATTTTGGGGAACTGTAATAAGCAAAATAATTTCTCTCCTTATAGTCATTTACAATTTACTTAAAATGATAATTGCCCGCTAATTCAAGGACTGACTAAATAAGTAGACAAATATACGAGTTCCTGATGATGTCCCAGGACACAGGATCAAAGTATGGAAAACAGGAAAATTGCTTAAAGAAGAAATGTTTAAATACTTAATCTAAAACAGTGATATAATGGTTACCATTTTTTTTAAGATTTTCTTTTTTTAGGGGAACCTGGTGATTCAGTCGATTAGGCATTCAGCTTCAGCTCAGGTCATGATCTTGCGGTTCGTGGGTTTGAGCCCTTTGTCTGACTCTTTGTTGACAGCTCAGATCCTGGAACCTGCTTCAGGTTCTGTGTGTGTGTGTGTGTGTGTGTGTGTGTGTGTGTCTGTCCCTCCCACACTCATGCTCTGTCCCTCTCTCTTTCTCAAAAATAAATAAACATTAAAAAATTAAAAGAAAAGATTTTACTTTTTAAAATAATTTTTACACCCAATATGAAACTCAAACTCACAACCCTGAGATCGAGTTACATGTTCTACTGACTGATCCAGCCATGTGCCCCTGGTGGGTGTTTTCGTTTTTCTTTTCGTTTTTTGTGAACATACATTGTTTTGAAACTTAAGGTATACAATATAGTGATTCAACAATTCCATACATTGCCCAGTGCTCATCACAATAAGTGCACTCCATAATCCCCATAATATTTTTCACCTATCTCCCCACACA
Organism: Panthera uncia; assembly: GCF_023721935.1. Taxonomy (NCBI): domain Eukaryota; kingdom Metazoa; phylum Chordata; class Mammalia; order Carnivora; family Felidae; genus Panthera; species Panthera uncia. Next base: position 71,415,255 of record NC_064817.1, on the reverse strand, counting down.
TTTCCTCTCTGGTAATCATCATTTGTTTTCTATAGTTAAGAGTCTGTTTCTTGGTCTCTCTCTCTCTCTCTCTCTCTCTTCCTTTGCTCACTTGTTTTGTTTCTTAGATTCCACATATGAGTAAAATCATATGGTATTTGTCTTTTCCTGACTTATTTCACTTTACATTATACTCTCTTGCTCCACCCATGTTATCAGAAATGGCAAGATTTAATTCATTTATAGCTGAATAATTCCGTATCCATTCATCAATCAATGGACACTTGGGCTACTTCCATAGGTTGCCTATTGTCAAGAATGCTGCCATAATCATAGGGGTGCCTGTATACCTTTGAATTAGTGTTTTTGCATTCACTAGGTAAATACCCAGTAGTGTGATTTCCGGATTGTAGAGTACTTTTATTTTTATATTTTGAGGAACCTAGATACTATTTTCAAGAGTGGTTGTAATAGTTTGCATTACTGCCAACAGTGCAAGAGGGTTCTTTTCTCCACATCATTGTCAACACTTGTTTTTTCCCATATTTTTGTTTTAGCCATTCTGAGAGATGTGAGATGATATCTCATTGTAGTTTTTTTTTTTTCTTTTAAATCATTACTTTTTGGTTTTTGTTTAAGTGTGTTAACATACAGTGTAATGTTAGTTTCAGGTATACTATATAATGATTCAACATTTCCATATAGAACTGGGTGCTCATCACAAGTGCATGTCTTCCTCCCCATCACCTATTTAACCCGCCCCCCTGCCTACCTTTTCTCTGGTAACCATCAGTTTGTTCTCTACAGTTAAGAGTCTGTTTCTTGGTGTGCCTCTCTCTCTGTTTTTTTTTCTCCATTTGCTTGTTTTGTGTCTTAAATTCCACATATGAGTGACATCATATGGTATTTTCTTTCTCTGACCGACATTCCACATTGTAGTTTTCATTTGCGTTTCCCTGATGATGAGTGATGTTTAGCATCTTTTTCATGTGTCCGTTGGCCATATGGATGTCTTCTTTGAAGAAATATCTGTTTATGTCTTCTTCCCATTTTTAATGGGATTATTTGTTTTAGAGCATTGATTTGTATAAGCTTTTTATATTTTTTTTGGATACTAAACTTCTATCTGATATTCATTTGCAAAAAAAAAAATCTTATTCTGTGCAGTGTCTTTTAGTTTTGTTTATTGTTCCCTTCCCTGTATAGAAGCTTTTTATTTTGATGTAGTCCCAATTGTTATTTTTGCTTTTATTTCCCTTTCCTTATGAGAAATATCTAGAAAAATGTTGCTATGGCTGATGTCAGTGACATTACTGCTGTTGCTCACTTAAAGGATTTTTGTGGTTTTAGTACTCATATTTAGGTCTCTAATCCATTCTGAGTTTATTTTTGTGTACGGTGTGAGAAAGTGGCCCAGTTTCATTCTTTTGCATGTAACTGTCCAGTTTTCCCAACATTATTTGTTGAAGGGACTTTTTCCCATTGCATATTCTTTCATGCTTTGTTGAGGATTAGTTGACCATATAGTTGGGGATTTCTGGGCTTTACATTTTGTTCCATTGGTCTATGTGCATATTTTTGTGCCAGAACCATACTCTTCTGATCATCGAAGCTTTGTAATATAACTTGAAGTCTGGAATTGTGATGCGTCCAGCTATTTTTTTAAGGTTGTTTTGATTCCTCAGGATCTTTTGTGGTCCATACAAATTTTAGAATTGTTTGTTCCAGTTCTGTAAAAAAAATGATGTTGCTATTTTGATAGGGATTGTGTATATTGCTTTCTGTAATATACACATTTTTAACAATATTTGTTCTTTCAATCCATGTGCATGGAATGTTTTTCCATTTCTTTGAGTTGTCTTCAATTTCTCTCATCAATGTTTTATAGTTTTCATAGTACAGGGTTTCACCTCTCTGGTTAAATTTATTCCTAGGTATATTAGTATTGGTGCAATTGTAAATGGGATTGTTTTCTTAATTTCTCTTTCTGTTACTTCGTTATTAGTGTATAAGAATGCAACATATTTATGCACATTTATTTTATATCCTGTGACTTTACTGAATTCATTTATCCATTCTAGTTGTTCTTGGTGGATTTTTTCAGGTTTTCTATGTATAGAATTGTGTCATCTGCAAAGAGTGAAAGATATCCTACTTTCTTACCAATTTGAAAGAAATCAATAAATCCCTAGAAACATGTAACTTCCCAAAACTAAAGCAGGAGGAAAGAAAAAAAAATTTGAACAGACCAATCACCAGCAAAGAAATTGAATCAGTAATTTAAAAACTCTCAACAAATCAAAGTCCAGGGCCAGATAGGTTCATGGGGAGGTTCTACCAAACATTTAAAGGAGAATTAATACCTATTCTGAAACAATTCCAAAAAATAGAGGAAGAATGAAAATGTCCAAATTCATTTTATGAAGCCAATACCATTCTGTGACAAAAACCAGATAAAGACACCACAAAAAATGAAACTACAGGCCAATACCTCTCATGAATATAGATGCAAAATTACTCAACAAAATATTAGCAAACTTTGAGCCATCTTGGTGGCTCAGTCAGTTAAGCGTCTGACTTTTGATTTTGGCTCAGGTCATTATCTCATGGATTGTGAGTCCAAGCTCTGCATTGGGCTTTGTGCTGACAGTGCAGAGCCTACTTAGGTTTTTCTCTCTCTCCCTCTCCCTCTGTCTCTGTCCCTCCCCTGCTTGTGCTTTCTCTCTCTCTCTCTCTCAAAATCAATAAATACACGTTTAAAAAATTAGCAAACTGAATCCAATAATACATTAAAAAAATAATTCACCATGACCAAGTGGGATTCATTCCAAGGATGGAAGTGTGGGTTAATATTCACAAAACAATCAGTGTGATATGTCACATCAATAGCAAAAGTGTAAACAACCATTTGACCATTTCAATAGATGCAGAAAAAGCACTTGACAAAGTATAACATCCATTCATGATAAAAACCCTCAACAAAACATAGAGGGACCATACCTCAAAATTATAAAGGCCTTATGTGTGCAACCTGCAGCCAACATCATATTTAATGGTGGGAATCTGAGAGTTTTTCTCTAAGGTCAGGAATAAGATAAGGATGTCCACTGCCATTTCTCATATTCAATATAGTTCTGGAACACCTAGCTACACTAATTAGACAACATAAGGAAATAAAAAACACGCATATTGGTAAGAAATATATAACTCTCACTATCTGCAGATGACATGATTCTATATATAGAAAATCCAAAAGAGTCCACCAAAGAAACTCCTAGAACTGATAAATAAATCCAGTAAAGCTGCAAGATTAAAATCAATGTACAGAGATCTGTTGCATTCCTGTACACTAATAATGAAGCAGGAGAAAAACAATCCTATTTACATTTACATGAAAATCAATAAAGTATCCAGGAATATACTTAATGAAAGAAATGAAACACATGTACTCTCAAATCTATAAAATACTGATGAAAAAACTTAAAGACAACACAAAGAAATGTAAAGGCATTCCATGCTCATGGTTTGGAAGAATATTTTTTCTTTTTTTATTATTTAAATTTTAGTTAACATACCATGCAACATTTCAATATTGGATTAGAATTCAGTGATTCATCACTTACATACAACACCCAGTGCTCATCACAACAAGTGCCCTCCTTAGGATCCATCACCACTTTGGAAGAAAAAAAAATATTATTAAAACGTCTACACAACCCAAATCAATCTCCAGATTTTAAAAAATGTTTTATTTATTCTTGAGAGAGACAGAGAGCATGAGCGAGGGAGGGGCAGAGCGAGAGAGGGACACAGAATCCGAAGCAGACTCTAGGCTCTGAGCTATCAGCACAGAGCCCAACGCGGGGCTGGAACTCACAACTGCAAGATCATGACCTGAGCCGAAGTTGGACGCTCAACTGACTGAGCCACCCAGACGCCCCTCAATCTCCAGATTTAATGAAATCTCAATCAAAATACCAATAACATTTTGCACAGAACTGGAACAAAAAAGCCTAAAACTTGCATAGAATCACAAAAGACATCAAAAGCCAAACATGAAAATGAAAAACAGAACTAGAGATGCAACAATTCCAGATTTCAAATTATATTACAAAGCAATAACATTAAACAGTATGATACTGCCATAAACATAGGCACAGGCACCCTAATATTTATAGCAATAGCCAAAATATGGAAAGAGTCCAAATATCCATCAGCTGATGAATGGATAAAAAAGATGTATATACACATATACATACACTGGAATACTACTTGGTGATGAAAAAGAATGAAATCTTGTCATTTGCAACTATGTGGATGGAACTAGAAGGTGTTATGCTAAGTGAAAGAAGCCAGCCAGAGAAAGAGAGATGTTATATGATTTCACTCATATGTGGAATATAAGAAACAACAAACAAGCATAGAAAGAGAGAGAAAGAGACAGAGAGAGACAGAGAGAGAGGCAAACCAACAGACTCTTAACTACAGAGAACAAACTGATGGTTACCAGATAAGAGATAGGTGGGGGGGAAAGGGTTAAATGTGTGATAGGAATTAAGGAGGGCACTTGTGATTAGCACTGGGTATTGTATGTAAGTGTTGAATCACTACATTGTACACCTGAAACTAATATTACACTGTATGTTAACTAACTGGAATTCAAATAAAAATTTAAAAAAATAACATTAAAAAAGGATAACAACAAAAATGTTATAGTAAACTATATTTAAAAGTCAGCTACTCAAATGGTAGCTTTATGCCAAATTCTCCTTTCCTCTGCAAGATGCTTTTTGTAAAGTAGTTATGATCACATTTTACACCAAAAGGAGCTAGAAAAAGAACAACAAATGAAGCCTACCGCCAGGTAAAGACAGGAAATAAATATAGAACAGAAAAAAAATGAGGGGCACCTGGGTGGCTCAGTTGGTTAAGTGTCCAACTTCAGCTCAGGTCATGATCTCATGGTTAGTGAGTTCAAGCCCCACATCAGGTTCTGTAATGATAGTTTGGAGCCTGGAGCCTGCTTCACATTCTGTGTCTCCCTCTCTCTCTGACCCTCCCCTGCTCACACTCTCTCTCTCCCTCTCTCTCAAGAATAAACATTAAAAAATAAAAAAATAAATAAATAAAATAAATTATTTAGAAACTAAATAAAAAAGAAACCAAAACAATAGAAAAGCTGTTTTTTTGAAAAAATTAATGAAATTGATATACCTGTACCCAAACTTATCAAAAAGAAAAATCTCATGGTTCATGGGTTTGAGCCCTACATCCAGCTCTGTGCTGAAATCTCAGAACCTGGACCTTGCTTGGCATTCTGTGCCTCCCTCTCTGCCCCTCTCCCACTTGTGCTCTCTTTCTCTTTCGAGGATAAAATAAACATTAAAAAAGAAAAAGAAAAGAAAAGCTGGAAGCATCACAATTCTGTATTTTGGGTTGTATTACAAAGCTGTGGTGATCAAGAAAGTATGGTACTAGCACAAAAATAGACGCATAGATCAATAGAACAGAAAAGAACATCCCGAAATATACCCACAACTACATTATCAATTAATTTTCTACAAAGCAGGAATGAATATCCAATGGTAAAAAGACAGTTTCTTCAACAAATGTTGGGGAAAATGGAGAGTGACACGGAAAACAGTGAAACTGAATGAATATTTTACACCATACACAAAAGTAAATTCAAAATGGATTAAAGACCTAAATATGAGACAGGAAATCATTGAAGTCCTAGAGAAGAACACAGGCAATAACCTTGACATCAGTTATAGCAACTTCTTATTAGATATGTCTCTGGTGGCAAGGGAAAGAAAATCAAAAATAAACTATTGGGACTTCATCAAACTAAAAAGCCTCTGAACAGTGAAGGAAACAATCAACAAAACTGATCAACTATCACATCTGATAAAGGGTTAGTATCCAAAATATATAAAAGACTTGTAAAACTCAACATTCAAAAAACAAAGAATGCAGTTAAAAAATGGGCACAAGACATGAATAGACATTTTTCCAAAGAAGACATTCAGATGGCCAATAGACACATTAAAAGAAGCTCAACATCTCTCATCATCAGGGAAATAGAAATCAAAACTACAATGAGATATCAGCTCACACCTGTCAGAATGGCTCAATTTAACAACACTGGAACAACAGGTGTTGCTGAGGATGTGGAGAAAGGGTAAACCCTTTTGCTCTGCTGGTGGCAATGCAAACTGGTGCAGCCACTCTGGAGAACAGTATGGAGGTTCCTCAAAAAGTTAAAAATAGAATTACCCTGCTACCCAGAAATAGCAGTACTAGGTATTTACCTAAAGGAAACAAAAATACTAATTCGAAGGGATACATGCACCCTGATGTTTATAGCAGCTTTATCAACAATAGCCATAGTATGAAAAGAGCCCAACTGTCCATCAACTGATGAATGGATAAAGATGTTGTGATATATATATATATGAATTTTATGATATATATATATATATATGAATATTAGTCATAACAAAGAATGAAATCTTGCCATTTGCACAAAACATCGATGGAGCTATATTGTATTATGCTGAGTGAAATAAGTCAGTCAGAGAAAAACAAATGATGTGATTTAACTTATGTGAAATTTAAGAAACAAACAAATGAGCAAAGGGAAAAAAAGAGAGAGGAAGCAAACCAAGAAACAGACTCTTAACTATGGAGAAAAAACAGATGGTTTCCATAGGGGAAGTGGGGTGGGAGGATGGGTTAAATAGGTGATAGGGATTAAGGAGAGCACTTGTTTTCATGAGCACCTGGTGTTGTACATAAGCGTGCAATCACTAAATTCTGCCCCTGAAACTAATATTACACTGTTTTTTTTTTCTATCTGGTATTTATATAAAAACAAAAAATAAAGCAAATTTAATAGACAGTAAACTAAAAAAATTGCATTAATTACATAAATTTCTGGTGGCCTCTGCCAGTTCTGAGACAGTTCCATCCAACTATATATTTCCTAGATAAATGTATTATCCTTGATAATATACTGTTTTCTAATATTTTAATATTAAGAGTGTTGACCTTGATCATTCACTGTGTTAATATGATCTAGGCCTTCCTTCAACCATAACTAGGTACCTGTTATCTAAGCACTATTGTCTTCCTGACACATTTTAAATCTATAGGTCTCTAAAATTACTTAGTAATATAAAGTGCTATCACATAATATTTCAAGACTGAAAATTTTGAATTGATAATAATGTACATTATTTTTCCTCATTTTTTCTTGCAATTATTTGTTCATAATTTCTATTGAAATTAAGTATCTATGAAAATTATCATCTTTTTCCAACACATAAGATGTGTCTATTTTTACTTTTCAGTGTAGCCAACTTTACTGAAGTGTTTTCTTAAAAATCTGTAATACCTTGGTATCAGCCAATGTCAACAAAATCAAAGGACCTTAGATTTTTAGAGCAAGAAATACACCGGATAAAAATCTAATCAAATGCCTCACTCTAAAGATAACGAAATGAGTTTATTAGAATTGACACACCCTTTTCCCAAATTCACACTCGTTAGAAGCTGTGGCTATACTAGGCAACAAGTGTTCCAATTCTAAAATCAAGACACAACACTAGTTGTTCAGATTCATCTGAAATTAATGAACCCTGATGGTTCATATCAATTATCTTAAACATAATGGTTGTACTTATTTAATTTTAGGTGTTAAATATATTGACTTAAAAAAACAACTTAGATATCACGATTTGTTTTTCCAAAGCAATTTCCCATTGTATAGAAATACATATAGAAAATTGACAGCAGGTTTCTTTTTTCATTTACATATAACACTAGTGTCCCTGAAGATTAATGAAAACTTAAATAATATATTTCATTCTTTTACTTATTTGATAAGCTCTAGTCACTGTAAAATTTACATATTCAATTATATAGATAGATATTATAAAATCACACTGCATTGTCTGTAAATCTTGCAGTAATTACGTTATTAAAATTTGCATATATGTGAAGTAATATTCAGTTCACCTAAGATGAGTGAAGCAAAAGTTGAAAAGTAAAGGGAAGCTGCTAGTTATCAAAATATATTTTTCTTCCAGTGATTTTCAACCTGAAAGTAATAGTACTTGCAATCACCTGTTAATGTCTGTGTACTTATTGACAAACTTAATGATATTTGTATACTGTTCTGAAATATTTAATATTTACTCTTAAATAATAATTTATGTTTTTATAAGCTTTTAGTCATGTACCATGTTTCACATGCAGTGAAATTACTCTAATTCAGATTATTTGCCCAGTTAGTTTAAGTACAATGGATTGATATTTCTTTACTTCTTCTTTTTTTAATCTTATTTATTTATTTGCTTATTTGTTTATTTATTTATTTAATTTAATTTTAAAATTTACATCCAAGATAGTATATAGTACAACAATGATTTCAGGGGTATATCTCTTTAAGCCCCTTAGCCATATAGCCCATCCCCCCTCCACAACCCCTCAAGTAACCGTGTGTTTGTTCTCCAAATTTAAGAGTCTCTTATGTTTTGTCTCCCTCCCGGTTTTCATATTATTTTGCTTCCCTTCCCTTGTGTTCATCTGTTCTGTGTCTTAAAGTTCTCATATGATATTTGTCTTTCTCTGAATAATTTCGCTCAGCATAATACCCTCTAGTTCCATCCATGTAATTGCTAATGGCAAGATTTATTGCTGAGTAATACTCCATTGTGTGTGTGTGTGTGTATACATACATATATATATATATATATATACATATATATATACATACATACATATATATGTATATATATACCACATCTTATTTACCTATTCATATGTTGATGGACATTTAGGATCTTTCCATACTTCGGCTATTGTTGATAGTGCTGCTGTAAACATTGGGATGCATGTGACCCTTAGAAACAGCATAGTTATATCCCTTGGATAAATACCTAGTAGTGCAATTGCTGTGTCGTAGGGTAGTTCTATTTTTAAATATTTGAGGAACCTCCGTACTACTTTCCAGAGTGGCTGTTCCACTTTGCATTCCCACCAGCAGTGCAAAAGAGATCCTCTTTCTCTGCATCCTCGCCAACATCTTTTGTTGCCTGAGTTAATGTTAGTCATTCTGACAGGTGTGAGGTGGTATCTCATTGTAGTTTTGATTTGTATTTCTCTGATGATGAGTGATGTGGAACATTTTTTCATGTGTCAGTTGGCCATTTGGATGTCTTCTTTGGAGAAGTGTCTATTCATGTCTTTTGCCCATTTCTTCACTGGATTATTTTTTTTTTTGGGTGGAGTTTGATAAGTTCTTTATAGATTTTGCATACTAACCCTTTATCTGATGTGTCGTTTGCAAATATCTTCTCCCATTCCATCAGTTGCCTTTTAGTTTGGATGATTGTTTCTTTCTCTGTGCAGAAGCCTTTTATTTTGATGAGGTCCCAATAGTTCATTTTTGCTTTTGTTTCCCTTGCCTCTGGAGACGTGCTGAGTAAGAAGTTGCTGTGGCCAAGATCAAAGAGATTTTTGCCTGCTTTCTCCTGGAGGATTTTGATGGCTTCCTGTCTTACACTGAGGTCTTTCATCCATTTTGAGTTTTTGTGTTTTTTTTTGTTTTGTTTTGTTTTTTTTGTTTTGTTTTGTTTTTTGTGGATTGTGTAAGAAAGTGGTCCAGGTTCATTCTTCTGCACATCGCTGTCCAGTTTTCCCAGCACCACTTCCTGAAGGGACTGTCTTTATTCCATTGGATATCCTTTCCTGTTTTGGAAAGATTAGTTGGCTATAGGTTTGTAGGTCAATTTCTGGGTTCTCTATTCTGTTCCATTGATCTGAGTGTCTGTTTTTGTGCCAGTACCATACTGTCTTGACGATTACAGCTTTGTAGTACAGCTTGAAGTCTGGGATTGTGATGCCTCCTGCTTTGGTTTTCTTTTTCAAGATTGCTTTGGCTATTGGGGGTCTTTTCTGGTTCTATACAAATTTCAGGATTGTTTGCTCTAGCTCTGTGAAGAACTCTGGTGATATCTTGATAGGGATTGCATTGAATATGCAGATTGCTTTGGGTAGTATTGACATTTTAATTATATTTGTTCTTATCCAGAAGCATGGAATATTTTTGCATTTTTTTGTGTCTTCAATTTTTTCATAAGCTTTCTATAGCTTTCAGTGTATAGATTTTTCACCTCTTTGTTTAGATTTATTCCTAGGTGTTTATGGTTTTTGGTGCAATTGTAAATGGGATCAATTCCTTGATTTCTCTTTCTGTCACTTCATTGTTGGTGTATAGGAATGCAAACAATTTCTGTGCATTCATTTTATATCCTGCAACTTTGCTGAATTCATGAATCAATTCTAGCAGGGTTTTGGTGGAATATTTTGGATTTTCCATATACAGTATCTTGTCATCTGCGAAGAGTGAAATTTTGACCTCCTCCTGGATGATTTGGGTACCTTTTATTTCTTTGTGCTGTCTGATTGCTGAGACTAAGACTTCTAATACTATGTTGAATAGCAGTGGCGAGAGTGGACATCCCAGTCGTGTTCCTGACCTTAGGGGGAACACTCTCAGTTTTTCCCCATTGATGATGATATCAGTGGTAGGTCTTTCGTATATGGCTTTTAGGAAATTGAGGTATGATCCTTCTATCCCTACTTTCGGGAGGGTTTAAAAACATTTTTTTAATGTTTGTTTACTTTTGGGAGAGAGAGAGAGAGACAGAGTGAAAGCAGGGGAGGGGGAGAGAGAGACAGAGAGGGAGACACAGAATCTGAAGCAGGCTCCAGGCTCTGAGCTGTCAGCACAGAGCCTGGCTGGGGCTCAAACCTACGAACCATGAGATCATGACCTGAGCCGAAGTTGGACACTCAACCAACTGAGCCACTCAGGCATCCCTCTGGAGGGTTTTTATCAAGAAAGGATGCTGTATTTTGTCAAATGTTTTCTCTGCATCTATTGAGAGGATCATATGGTTCTTGTCCTTATTTTTAAAATGTTTATTTATTTTTGAGAGAGAGAGAGAGAGGCAGGCTGCAAGCAGGGGGAGGAGCAGAGAGAGAGGGAGACACAGAATGGGAAGCAGGCTCCAAGCTCTGAGCCATCAGCACAGAACCCGATGTGGGGCTCAAAACCATGAACTGTGAGATCATGGCCTGAGCCGAAGTCGGTCACCCAACCGACTGAGCCACTCAGGCGCCCCTCTTGTCTTTTCTTTTATTGATGTGATGAATCACATTGATTCTTTTGTGGATATTGAACCAGCCCTGCATCCCAGGTATAAATCCCACTCGGTTGTGGTGAATAATTTTTTAATGTATTGTTGGATCCAGTTGGCTAATATCTTGTTGAGGATTTTTGCATCCATGTTCATCAGGAAAATTGGTCTATATTTCTCCTTTTTTGTGGAGTGTCTGGTTTTGGAGTCATGGTAATACTGGCTTCATAGAAAGAGTTTGAAAGTTTTCCTTCCATTTCTATTTTTTGGAACAGCTTCAAGAGAATAGGTGTTAACTCTTCCTTAAATGTTTGGTAGAATTCCCCTGGAAAGCCATCTGGCCCTGGACTCTTGTTTTTTGGCAGATTTTTTATTACTAATTCGATTTCCTTACTGGTTATGGTTTGTTTCGATTTTCTATTTCTTCCTGTTTCAGTTTTGGTAGTTTATATGCTTCTAGGAATTTGTCCATTACTTCCAGATTACCCATTTTATTGGCATATAATTGCTCATTATATTCTCTTATTGTTTTTATTTCTGATGTGTTGGTGTGATCTCTCCTCTTTCATTTGTGATTTTATTAATTTGGGTCCTTTCCTTTTTCCTTTTGACCAAACTGGCTAATGGTTTATCAATTTTGTTACTTCTTTCAAAGAATAAGCTTCTGGTTTCATTGATCTGTTCTACTGTTTTTTGTTTGTTTGTTTTTTGTTTCAGTAGCATTAATTTCTGCTCTACTATTTCCCGTCTTCCGCTGATTTGGGTTGTATTTGCTGTTGTTTTTCCAGATATTTAAGGTGTAAGGTTAGGCTGTGTATCTGGGACCTTTCTTCCTTCTTTATTAAGGCCTGGATTGCTATATATTTTCCTCTTATGACTGCCTTTGCTGCATCCCAGAGGTTTTGGGTTGTGGGGTTTTTATTTTCATTGGCTTCCATGTACTTTTTAATTTCCTATTTAACTTCTTGGTTAGCCCATTCATTTTTTAGTAGAATGTTCTTTAGTCTTCAAGTATTTGTTATCTTTCCACATTTTTTCTTGAGGTGGATTTTGAGTTTCATATTATTGTGGTCTGAAAATATGTACAGTATGATCTCGATCTTTTTGTACTTGTTGAGGGCTGATTTTTGTTACAGTATGTGGTCTATTCTGGAGAACGTTCCATATGCACTGGAGAAGAATGTACATTCCACTGCTTTAAGATGAAATGGTCTGAATACATCTGTTAAGTCCATCTGGTCCAGTGTGTCATTCAAAGCCATTGTTTCCTTGTTGATTTTCTGATCAGATGATCTGTTCATTGGTTTAAGTGGGGTCTCGAAGTCCCCTACTATTATGATATTATTATCAATGAGTTTATTTATGTTTGTGATTAATTGATTTATATATTTGGGTGTTTCCATATTTGGCGCATAAATTTTTACAATTGTTAGGTTTTCTTGGTGGATATACCTCTTAATTATGATATCATGACTTTCTTCATCACTTGTTACAGTCTTTATTTTAAAGTCTAGATTGTCTGATATAAGTATGGCTATTCTGGCTTTCTTTTGTGGATGATTAACATGATAGATGGTTCTCCATCCCCTTATTTTCAATCTGAAGGTGTCTTTAGGTCTAAAGTGGGTCTCTTGTAAACAGCATATAGATGGATCTTCTTTTCTTATCCATTCTGTTACCCTATGTCTTTGGAGCATTGAGCCCATTGACGTTTAAAGTGAGTACTGACAGATACGAATTTATTGCCATTATGTTGCTTGTAGAGTTGTAATTTATGGAGGTGCTCTCTGGTTCTTTCTAGTCTTTGTTGCTTTTGGTCTTTATTTATTTATTCATATTTTTCATCTTTACTCCCCTCAGAGTCCCCCTTAAAATTTCTTGCAGGGCTGGTTTAGTGGTCACAAACTCCTTTAATTTCTGTTTGATGGTTTAATTTTTGTTAATGGTCGGTTTTTGTTGAATCTAATGGGAGTCCTCTCTGCCTCCTGGATTTTGATGTCTGTGTCTTTCCCAATTAGGAAATTTTTCTGCTATGATTTGCTCACATAACCCTTCTACCACTCTTTCCTCTCTTCCTCTTCTGGGATCCCTATGATTCTGATGTTGTTCCTTTTCAATGAGTCACTGATTTCTCTAATTCTTAAAAATTGTTCTTTTGCATTAGTCTCCTTTTTTTTTCTGATTCATTATTCTCCACAAGTTTGTCCTCTATGTTGCTGATTCTCTCCTCTGCCTCATCCATCCTTGCCTCCATGGCATCTCTTCGAGATTGCAGCTCAGTTATAGCATTTTTTATTTCATCCTTACTAGCTTTTACTTCTTTTATCTCCACAGAAGGGGTTTCTAATCTACTTTTGACTCCAGCTAGTATTATTATTATCATGATTCCAAATTTTGGTTCAGACATCTTGTTTGTATCTGTGTTAGTTAAGTCCCTGGCTGTCATTTATTTCTGCTCTTTCTTTTGGGGTGAATTGCTTCGTTTCATCATTTTGAAGGGAGAAAAGGAATTAATGGGGTAAAAAAATTAATTTAAAATAAAAAAATAATATTAAACAATTAAAAACAACACACACACATACACACATACAAAATCAAATAAATGATGCCAGATCCTATGTGTGTTTTGGTCTGGGTGTTGAAATGGGCTTGACAGATTAGAGAAAAAAGGGGAAAGGAAAAAAAAAGGAAATCATTTGAAATTTTGAAAAAATGAATACACTGAAATAGACTAAAATTAAATGATGGAAGTAAAATAGAATTAAAAAAATACACAAAAGTAAAAAAATATATAGTAGAAAAAAATTTTAAAAATATGTTTAATAAAAGTTGAAAATAAAAATAATTTTTTCTCTTTCTGTATTCAAGAAAAAGAAAAGAAACAAAAAAGAGAAGAAAAAAACAGAAAAAAATAAAGAAAATTGAAAGTTGGACCAGCAAACAGACTGAAATACAATTGAAATTACTTCATTTTCCTCTAGAAGTCAAAGTATGAAGTGCTTTATACTTTATAAAGTAAGCAGGCAGAGAGACTTATATTCCTGAAGAGCAAAGTTGGCCCAGTTGGGCAGGACTTAGTGTAATGGCTCCATTCTCCACTAGATGGCTCTGCTTAGCTTACTTGGGTGGATTGTTGTAGCTTTTGTAGGTGTGTATGCTCATGTGCAGGAGAGGTGAAAATGGCGCCCCCCCAGCTACCCAGTCTCTGGTGTCGAAACTCTGTTCTCCCTGATCAGCAATCGTGCACCCGTCCTTTATCTTCAGCTTCCATCCACTCGCGGATTTTACACTGTCCATGACCAAGCCCCAGGCAGCACTTGCCTCCTGAGTTTTATCTCAGACATGGCTCTGTTTCCTGACGCCTTACTTCTGAGGGACTGCGGTTTTGAACCATTATGCCCCTCTGAGGGAGGGTCTCACCAAGCAATGGCCAGGTGCTGGCCACACCCAGGAACTTTCACAGGACCGTGCTGCTGCCGATGACCAGATACTGTGGCTTGGTCTCAGCCCGTCCCAGAAAAAGTTCATGTGATAATGTAGCAGCAGCATTTCAGGAATTATAGCACAGCACAACATGCCTCTGGCACCAGGCTTCACCACCAATGACCTTGTTCCAGCACCAGAAAATGTAGTTCTCCCAGGCCCACTGGGGCCTTTGCCTTTGGGGGAGCCACACAGACTCTACCAGATGTCCTCCCAGCAGGGGATCTTCCTTCTGCCTCTCCCTGTGTGGCCCAAAGATCCCCCCAGATTTCACTTTGTTCCTGGGGACTCGCCCTTCTCACCAGAGAACTGCCAGGTATCGAGCTGTGGAGTTTCAGACTCTGTGCTCCCCCTATTTATAGAGTCTTAATGGAATTTAAACCCTCTCCTTTCTCCTTTCTTCCTTTTTAGTTCAGTCCCTGGGGCTGTTTCTACTTTTCCACTTTTTCTCCAGCTGCTTTTGGGGGAAGTGCTTTTCCCATATTCTCCCCTCCCCATCTCCATCCTCTCTCTGTATGCAAAAACAGCTCTCTGCCCTTTATGCCTTTTCTCTCCCCCAGTTCACCTGTCCGTGCCACATACCTGCTGAGTTCTGTGGTTCAGGTTGTTCAGATTGTTGTGTTTATCCTCAAATAAGTTTTCTAGATGTGCAGGATGGTTTAGTGTTGATCTGGCTGTATTTCATGGATGCGAGACACACAAAACAAACTTCCATGCTGTTCCACCATCTACGCTCCAGATCGATATTTCTTTACTTCTTAAAAAAGCAACACCCATAAGGACATTCATCTTTTTAGTATGACTTGTAAAGAATTTAACTTAATATAACTATCCTATTATATCACATATTTTGAAGTACTCCATATTATTCTGTAACAACAAGAGCAAAGCCTATCTCACATTTAACTTCATTTCCGTGACATTCAGACAAATGATTTAATGAGTTAATGTGTACTTCAGCAATTTACATAGTTATGTCAAAGATATATAAAAGCTTCCTGCACATTGCTAGTATAATCTGTTGAATAAATAATAATTTCTCAAAGGTTATGTGTGTATACATGTAAAATATGATTCATATGAAAGTATGCTAACATATAAACTGAATGAAGTCTTTGTTAAGTGTTTGAAACCTGCCTAATCTGACTTTTCAACTGTGTGAGTCCATAGCGATTAGAATGATGTTATGTACTAAGCCTGTCAGGTATTTTTGTTTCCTTCAATCAGTCCATTCCTTGTAGTATTCATAGGACAACTTGTCTTTTTCTATGTTGTGCCACCTTTAAGCCACTACTGCAGATTTAATAGACATATATAATAGTCAAATAGTCATCCCTTAAGACCAAGTCCAGATCTTACCTCTTTTATGAAGCCAATATCCAATTCTGTGTGTTAGTGTGTGTGTGTATGTGTATGTGTGTGTGTCTTATTTGTTCCACTAAAGCTGTAATTTATGATGTTACTCTTTAATTTCCAGTGTTTTTTATATATTAGTGCTTAATTATATATTGTATCATACTAATGATGAGATGCCTATGTACATTTTATCTTCCCAATTAGAGTATAGTGAAATTGAAATGAGTCATAGATCTCTTTTGTAACTCACAATGTTCAGCCACATATTGAGTGCTTAATTGATCAATATTAGATGAATTATGTATTTGTTGCCAGTTCCCTATCTCTATCTATTTCAGTCCTCATATATCATTGCCATGTACATCATTCACAATCAAAATAATGCATTTTGAGTGGAAAATATGCACAACTGTACATGAGACACAGGTGTTTCATTTTGTTTACTGTTTTTTTTTGATCAGAGTCAATCTTTATCTCTGAATTTCCTGATAATGCATTTAAGTAGGGGTGCATCTAAGTTTTCTTAGTCCTGAAAATAATTTGAGAAGCACTTTTTAGTATCTTAACATTGTTATTTTAAGAACATTATTTTTACAATTTTACAAAAAAATATGATCTATGTGACATATGGATAGTAGACCAAACCCCTCTGGGACTTGAAATTAATGGTGTGTATTTTATTGGTATCAAGGTAAATCATCTTTTGTATCCAATAGTTGCTCCTGGTAAAGTTTCCAACTTGTGTTGAAATTTCTAGCATTTTCTACCCCACGATGACAAAAGGTATTGAAGGGATTTTTTTCTACTGAAATTTTGTTCTTCTTTGAAAAATTTTTAGTACTAGGTTAATTTTTTCATTTTGACAAAAACAACATTAAGGATAGCAAAAAAATATCAACTTATTATTAGAAGTCATCTATATTCATTTCCTACTGGTACTACAAATAAACTACTCCAGATTTAGTGCCTTAAAACAATACACACTTAATCTCTTACAGTTATAACAGTCATAAATCTAAAATGAACCTCATGGACATAAAATCAAGGTGGTAGCAGGTCTGCATTTCCTTGCCTTTTCTAGATTCTAGAGGCCACCCACATTCCCTAAATAATGGTCTCAGGCAATTTTATACTCAGTAGTTTTGGACTGAGACTTTGCAACACTACCATTTCTTCAGTTCTCCCTCTTCTACTTTTCATTGGGTACACAGGATAATTCAAAATAATTTCCCTATTTTAAGGTCAGCTGAAGAACAAGTTTAACTACATCTGCAAACATAGTCCTTATTTGCCATGCATCCTAATATATCCATATGTTCCAGAGATTAGAATGTGGACATTCTTGGCAAGGAGTTGGTTATGGTAGTACATTATTTGCATACTACAGCATTCTTTGGTAAATCATTAAGCAAAAATTATAATCCGTTTATATAAGATAGTCACAAAATAAATAATATGAATTACTGCTTTGGGTCAATGATTCTTTCCCTCACTCAGAAAATACAGTCAATTATTGTTATTGGAAATAACTATGTATAAAGTTGTTACAAACATTTAATTAGTGTATATATATAAATATATATATACATATAAGTATATGTATATGTATACATATATCTTAGTATATATATATATATATATATATATATATATATAAAGCTTAATATGTGTGTGTGTGTGTGTGTGTGTGTATCTTAAATCCTGGTAGATTCCATTTATTTTACAAAAGAAAAAGTGACATTTATACCTGTTAAATGACTTGCTCTGAGGATACCCCATTAACAGGTATGTATCATAGTAAGATTTAAACCTGATTCATCTGGCATGAGTCAGAGCTTCTTGCACTTCACTACACTGCTCTTTACTATTCCCATCTGGTCATTTTTGTCTTAGGTCTGAAAGAAGGCAAAGCAGTGCCTGGAGGATCTCAGTGGGAAACAGAACATGGGCAAAGCTAATTCAAAATTTTCACCACTGTCCACATATCCATGAATGACTCTGAAAATGACACAAGTATTGATTTCTGGGGTATAAATAAATTTTAGAGAGTAAGTGCCTTCACAAATAGATAATATACAAGTAACGAGGATCAACTCTGTTTATTGAGCAGTGTTCTAAATTCTGGAGAGAGACAGATTCCTTGACCTCATAACACAGGGAGTAAGTTATGAAATAAAAAAATGTATTTAGAGGGAAGCCTGAGTAGCTTAGTCAGTTAAGCATCTGTCTTCAGCTCAGGTCATGATCTTGCAGTTCAGGAGTATGTCTGTGCTGACAGCTCAGAGCCTGGAGCCTGCTTTGGATTCTGTGTCTCCATCTCTCTCTGCCCCTCCCCTGTTCTCACTCTGTTTCTCTTTCTCTCTCTTAAAAATAAACATTTTAAAAAGCATTTAGATAGATATAGATAGATATCTGTGATAGTTCTTTTTTGCGTGATAGTTCTAACAGGTGTGTGTGTGTGTGTGTGTGTGTGTGTGTGTACAAGATCATGAAAGAGCTACAATCAGACCAAGGTCTCCAGAAATATAAACATTCAAGAATAGATTAAATGACAATGCCAATAAAGCAGCTATGTAATCTTATCTTCCCTGACCTTGAAATTTTTTAGTTTCTCTAGCTATTCCTGGCAAGTAGGCTTAGGGGGGAAAAATGACTAACGGTTAACACAACTCTGAAGAATTAGCATAGTCAGCTGCTCAGATGAGGGAAAGTTTTAATGTAAAGTATTATTAATAGGGAGAGTGGTACCATGCTATACAGACAGTGTTGCTATTTCTTTTTGTAACTGCCCCCATTCTACCAAAAATCCTAAGAATCACTCATTAGTAGCTTTAAAAAAAAGTTGAAACTGGTACTCCCTGCAAATAAGCAAGTCTCAAGAAAATTTACCGAAATAAGCAACACTTGTAAACACAGATCTAATGTTGAATTTCAAAAACTAGAACAAATGGTGTCGAAAATGCATGTATTATCTGTACAAGTAAAACCTGAGGAGGAGAGTGAAGGATATAAGCTTTCTGTACTACTGGTATTTAATTACAGTAGATAAAATATTTTATAAATATTTTGCAACATGAGCAGGTCTTTGCAATGCTTAAACTGAAATATTACAAATGTGTCAACTATTTCAGTATCTTCATTTTAAAAGAAAAAGTTAATCTTGCAGAAAATTTATTCACAACTGACCATAATTATTGCAAAAAATTAGAATAAAGGTGAAAGCTTAGAAATACATGTATTTCTGCTCAAGCATCTGATAAGAATAATTTTTTAAGTGTACAGAGCCAAAATAGTTTTAATAATCTGTGAAGTCCACAGGAAAAAAACTAATCTGTTTCCAGGAACAAGCATAGTGCTAACATGAACAAGTAATAGTATTTACAAGATTCATTTTCCCTACTGAGACACTCCAGGTATGACAGTTTCAGTATGATCATAAATAAACATTTGACCTTTTCTATTACTATAATGAAAAACTGTGAAACTGTTTAATTAAATTTTTTGAAGGCCAAAGTCCTAACAGAAATAAAGCTATTCCTGAATTTTCCAAGCTGGAAGTATTTAGCTTTAGTTTAAATTCGCTCAAGAAACTAACACAGACATACCTCTGTGTTTATTACTTTTTGGAAGTTTATGTACCATATATAAACTAAAATGGGATTTATGTCAAGAGTTCGTTTTTACTTGGCATCTTTTATTCCCTCCCATTCTCCCTCCCTTCCTCCTTTCTTTTCGTTTTTGAAACATTTAGCATAAGCAGCCAACAGGAATAAGGACTGCTATGGAAACAATGAGAAATACCTTCTTCCAAATGCTAATCTCAGTATTACATAGTTCTACATTGGTGGGACTAGAAGAAAATACATTTCATTTAAGTCAACTGCCTTCATTTTACAGTTAAAAAAATTAAAGTCCATGAAGTAGAAACTACTTTGCAAACATCACATGATGATTTAAAAATAGATTTATATTTGGAATGAATATGTTCTTATTTCTGTTCAGGTGTTTAATCACATTATGCTATCTTCTATTCATGTGCTAGGTATGCACTGATTGCTTATGATGGTCCAAGAACCATGTGAAGGTTATAGAAAAAATTCATGGATTTTCTATAAAGTTTACTATGATTGTGGGGCTGACCCACCACTTTGTCTTCAAAGGTCCCAGATTATGATTTAAAATTATAGTAATTAGAATTTAATTTAATTTTTAATTTTTTAATGTTTATTTATTTATTTTTGAGAAAAAGAGAGAAAACAAGCAGGGATGGGGCAGAGAGAAAATCCTAAGCAGGCTCTGCAGCACTGACAGTGCAGTCATGTGGGACTTGAACTCACCAACTCTGAGATCATGACCTGAGCCGAAATCAAGAGTCAGATGCTTAACTGACTGAACCACCCTGGTGACACTAGATTTTAATTTTAAAACACGTGGAAGAACTGCTGATGAGTTAAGATATGTATGAACTTACCAAAGAAAGTTGTGTGCTAGGG
This sequence comes from Panthera uncia, assembly GCF_023721935.1. Classification (NCBI taxonomy): domain Eukaryota; kingdom Metazoa; phylum Chordata; class Mammalia; order Carnivora; family Felidae; genus Panthera; species Panthera uncia. The sequence goes on along the minus strand of NC_064817.1, from coordinate 71,394,737 downwards.
TAATTGTTCTCTGGCCATGATACCAGCCATAAGTAACGAGCTCTATATTTCAGAAAAAGACTCTTGTTGTCATAATACTTACATTAATGAAAATATGAGAAATAAAAACAAATCAGGAGACTATAGATGCTGGAGAGGATGTGGAGAAACGGGAACCCTCTTGCACTGTTGGTGGGAATGTAAACTGGTGCAGCCACTCTGGAAAACAGTGTGGAGGTTCCTCAGAAAATTAAAAATAGACCTATCCTATGACCCAGCAATAGCACTGCTAGGAATTTACCCAAGGGATACAGGAGTACTGATGCATAGGGGCACTTATACCCCAATGTTTATAGCAGCACTCTCAACAATAGCCAAATTGTGGAAAGAGCCTAAATGTCCATCAACTGATGAAAGGATAAAGAAATTGTGGTTTATATACACAATGGAGTACTACATGGCAATGAGAAAGAACGAAATATGGCCCTTTGTAGCAACGTGGATGGAACTGGAGAGTGTGATGCTAAGTGAAATAAGCCATACAGAGAAAGACAGATACCATATGTTTTCACTCTTATGTGTATCCTGAGAAACTTAACAGAAACCCATGGGGGAGGGGAAGGAAAAAAAAAAGAGGTTAGAGTGGGAGAGAGCCAAGGCATAAGAGACTCTTAAAAACTGAGAACAAACTGAAGGTTGATGGGGGGTGGGAGGGAGGGGAGGGTGGGTGATGGGTATTGAGGAGGGCACCTTTTGGGATGAGCACTGGGTGTTTTATGGAAACCGATTTGACAATAAATTTCATATATTGGAAAAAAAAGAAAATATGAGAGCACTTAATGGCTGTGGATATTTCTGGAAAGCTGTCTGGGATAATATATAAACTCTGTGATGACCAGTACTGTGTTTGTCTTGCTTATATTATTCCCTTGCACTTAGCACAATGCTTGGCCCATAGTAAGAGCTAAAGAGTTTTGTTGTATGAATTGATGTGTATAAAAAGGTATACAGACAAGAAGAATAAAAGATGACAGGCCTATTTCATTAAATATCAGTGTTTTAGAATTCAGAAAGATTTTATGCAGTTATTCCCAATATTTCAAGGGAGAAGAACTTTCCTTATCAAATAAGCCCATTCTTCAAAAGTAATTTTTAGCACATACTTCTAATACACTAGATCTCACTTATTATATAGGAGATCATTGGAATGCAGAGAAAGGCTTTTGTGTCCTTTTAGTTCCAGAAAATAAAAACTGAGTATCTAGACATTTTGAGTAAATCCAGCTGGGTATATGTCAATTTTATTGTATTTATGTATTAATATCAGTACATTGTGTCAACTGGCAGGAAACAAAAAACCAAATGCTGATAAAAAAATAAATGATTCAAATTGTGTTTTGCTGAAATAATGTAATATGAATATTTTACATATTTGATGAGGGAACCCTCAGTCCCACAAAGGTTATGGGACTTCAATTATTTTCCCTTTTGGTGTAATTCTGGCTTTATGACACTGATCCTTTCCCTACCCTTATAATATGCCTGTTCCACACTGTGAGCATCAAAGTCTGATCTCAGTAAAATCCAACAAAGGGACCACTTAATTGATCACAGACCTTACTGGCAACATTCCCCAAGAAACTATAGCCAAGGCTTTTGCTTCTCCTTCTAGGTGATAAATATTGGCTTCTCACCACATTGCACTAGAAATTATTTCTAAGTTTGGTTAAGTTTGGCTGTGACAATAAAATGAATAATTACTATGGTCTCTCATTGGTTTCCTCTCTGAGACAGGCAAAATGTTAGAAAAAATTGAATGGGAAGCCTGGGTGGCTCAGTCGGTTAAGTGTCCGTCTCTTGGTTTCAGTTCAGGTCATGGTATCACAGTTTCATGGGTTTGGGCCCCATATCGGGGTCTGTGCTGGCAATGCATAGCCTGTTTGGGATTCTCTCTATTCGTCTCTCTCTGCCCCTCCCCCACTCACACTGTCTCTGTCTCTCTCAAAATAAACAAACAAACTTAAAAAAAAAAGAATTGAAGAAAATAATTCATGACAGGGGCGCCTGGGTGGCTCAGTGAGTTAAGCATCTGACTCTTGATTTCCACTCAGGTAATGAGTTCATGATTGTGAGACTGAGCCCCACATTGCGCTCTGTATTAACAGTGTGGAGCCTGCTTGGTATTCTCTCTCTCCCTCTCTCTCTCTGCCTCTCTCTCTCTATCTCTCGTGCTCTCAAAGTAAATAAATAAGCATTTGAAAAATAACTCATGACCTTTTTAGAGACCATAAGCCTGCTGTCACTGGAAAAATGTTTGGGCTAGAGGCTAACAAACTTCCTTACACAGACTTCTTTGTCTTCATGTTTCACTAGCCAGTCACTCTAACAACTCCTATGCCTATTCAGATAAATAGCTGCATCACAAGGATGGTGCCAGCATGATTTCCAACTGAATTTTCACTGACCTCTTACTGTTCCTTCCTTTCCATAACAAAGAATGGCATAACAACAAGAAGTCACTGACATCTTCCCACAGCCTTTGATCATAATATATATTATCCACTATGTCTTTGTACACTACTGCTTAATATAGTGGAAAGAGAGTCATGACCCAAAGTGGGTATATCTGAAGCATGGATCTGTTTTTACTAAATGCATATCTTAGGTAAATTGACCATACTAAAGTTCCATCTTACCTATTTGTGAAATATGAAAGTGAGAATTGCTCTCATTGAATTTTTGTGAGGATTAAATCAGGTAAAACAATGTGGTTGAAACTTGTTCAATTCTTATAAATCTATTTCATAGATCTGGATGATTTTTTTTTTGAAGAAGCAGAATAATCTCAGAGCAGAGACTTATATTTAAGTCTGAGAAAAATAAAATACATTGAAAAAAATTAAGTTTTCTCAAAGAATTAAAAAAAAAAACTTTAAAGTATCGGAGTCACTTTCTGAAGGTCTATCTTGTTGCTTCATTTCAACATAGTTTATTCACACTGTGACAGATACACCTCAGATGTGAATATCATTTGTTCATTTAAGTAGAAATCCCAAACAAGATATTTGCACAGTATAGGCCTAACCAAATGAATACTTCTCAGAGCCAAATCCAAGAGCTATCTGCAGTCAAAGGTGCTGAGGTTCCTGTGTACAATGCAGTTTCCTGAACAATAACTCTGGCTTACCAAATTATTATATCTGGGTGTGGAGCCTTGAAATCTACATGTTATCAAGATTCCTATGTGATTTTTCTGAACATAAAGATGTAAGGGAATAAAATGGCTAGTTATTATATAATTCCAACTTAAGCCTTTATGAGACCTAGCTACAAATTAAAAAAAAAAAAACATATTTGAAGGATCTTTGATCTGGAGTCCAGTATTGCATGAAGAACAAAGTAATCCCTCTTTGTAACTACTACCATGAATTGAAGTATCCCAAAACATATATTTGTTTCATTACTTACATTGATTTTTACCCATAAGATTTGTATTTTTTGAGTGAATAGATATAAAGACAGGATTGGGAAGAGCTGATAATATCGTTCTGTAGCTGTGACATTACATACACACCCAATTGTTTCATCCCCAGAGTAAATAGAATTCAGAGTAATACAGTGATATTAGGAAAGAAAACCAAGAAAGGACGGAATAAAAGTAAATTTTTCTAAATACGGAAAAGAAAATAATGATTTTACCTGGAATTAACACCCTTCAAAATTAATAGATTATTTATTACTTATGAAATTAAATATTGGGTAGAAAAATTCTTAAAGATGCATTATATGAAAAGAATATTGACTATTTAGAAATGGAATGGGTAATCTGTTGCATTGTTTCCATCCCTGCTTTATGTCTTTATAACTGAAGTTTCCTGCAAAGAGATATGTTTTCCAATAAACTAAATTGAGTGGTCAATAGGCAAATAAATGGAAAAATCTTTTTCAAATAACATAAAGATCTACAGTTAGTGGAGAATAAGGACTGAAACACACCAAGAAAGATAATTCTACTATTAAAGATACACTAATAATTTTAAAAGTTTTTTTAAACTGTGTACAGTAGGAAACATGGATGTTCTTTTTCTCTTCAGTTTTAGATATAAATAAGTTCATTTAAATTTCCTGAAAAGACCAAATTTTACCACCACAGGCTTAACATTCTACCTGAAACTAAATTATGTGTTTTAATTTGGCCTCATTTTAACTTTGTTTTATTGGAATATAGAATAATTGTCATCATTTCTGTTATTTTCCAATGTCATAGTTTGTTTCAAAAATATATTTCATTACAGAAGTATTATAATCAATTCCTAACAAGAGAAAGACATTATTATAAAGTAGCACCATGGCAAAAAAAAAAAAAAAAAAAGAATCAAAGATGTTTCTTGTTGTGGATCCAACAACCATTCAAATCAAAATTACACTTTTAACATGTCTCCCCCCCAGATAATTCTTATTCAGATTACTATAGATCATGCTTTGAGAAACATCTAATGAAAATAAAGCACATGTAAATGATTCATCTTAAGAAAATAAAATAAACGAACCTAGTTAGCATCAAATTATATTCTATTATGCCATACACAAAACATTTGAGAATAACACCTTAATATTGCTCCATACATGTTTAAAGCTTGATTTTAATTCAAAAATGGGTACAGCCTCCCAATGCTCTAGTTATCCAACTGTTTTTCTATACAAAACAAACCACTCCTACCTTTCTCGACACACCTTCATTAACTGTTCGATGATTAATGAGGCTATCTACCTCACCTAGACTCCTACTGTGCCTAAAAAAAAGATTCCCTGAAAACAACCATCAGATACCTGCTGATCTCATAATTTGCCCTGCATTTGTTCACACAGATAAGTCCATCCCTTTCCATCACTTCCAGGTTCCTCTATTATTTCTCTACAGATACTTAGAAAATGAAAAGTAAGTAAGGTGGATGAAACATGGTAGTGCAGCCTCTTTTATTATCACTTCTTTTATCAATGACTTTCCAGTTTCCACGTACTCTATCAGATATGGAATGATAAATGTCTGCCTCATCTTCACTATTGGTTCAAAGTAAAAGAAGCATGTTACTTACTTTTCCTAAAGAACCAATATTGCCACCTTTGCTGATCTTAGTGGGCAGAGACTAGCTTCTACTATATTACCACTTCTGCATGGCCTAAATTTTATTTCTGAGAAATTTCTGACAATTTATCTCATATCAATGGCCATATTTGGAAAGTCACAGCACATTTGAGACCTGAAAATTTATAATAAACTTGAATTTATAAATTTTATTGTCCTTGGCATGTCTGACTGAATATAAAACAATTCTTTATGTCATTCAGACATCTATTAGTCTTCATTAGTCTTCTTAGACAAGGTAAACTTACTTTTTAAACTATCTGTATAAGAAATTGATTTTAAAGGAAGTATGGAGATTTCAACATTTATAATTTTAATGTATATTTATAGGTTCAATGTCTGAACAGATAAATGGTTGCTAAAGTAAGTATTATTTTTGTAATGCTTAGAAAAGAAAAGCAGTTTGATTCATGGCAGAGTCAGATTTGTAGTAGAAATTTCACTAATTAGCATTAGAAAAACAACTTCTCTTCTGTGGGAGAATGCTGATATAAATAATCACAACTATGGTAATAGAATGAATTGAGTCCAATGTTCTTTTCAAAGAAAAATAAATTTACATTATTTTCTACTGATTATATTTTTCTGAGCAAGTGTATACTAAATTACATGTATCCATTATGGAATTGAGTTCACCAGCAGCAATTTTAAGACAATTAAGAAGGATTCCTTTTGGGGTGTTTGGGTGGCTCAGTCAGTTAAACATCCGATTCTTGATTTCAGCTCAGGTCATTGATCTCAAGGTTCCTGAGGTCAAGTCCCACATAGGGTTCTGTGCTCACAGCATGTAGCCTGCTTGGGATTCTTTCTCTCCCACTGCCCCTCCCCTGCTCTTATGCACACGCGTGCACTTTCTCTCTCTCTCTCTCTCTCTCAAAATAAATAAACGTAAATATTTAAGTATTCTCTTTCTAAGTAAATATTCAGATAGGTGACTCTGAAAAAGCAGAAGTAGAGACCAATAGCTTTTAAAATATCCAAGCTTTGTCTGATAGTAATAATATTAACATAAGATATGTGAATACACTTTCTCATACATAATTGAATTTAATGATAAGAACAAACTCCTGAAGGAGGCAGAATAGGTTATTACTTTAACTCTTTAAACAAGTCCAGAGAGTTTTAGTGAATGGTTCATGGATGTCAAATGATAGAGTCAGAACTGGAACCATGGCCTTTGTGAAGCATCAGCACATACTATTTCCAAACAACATGATCCATCATAGGTTGTTCCTTTCTTCTAAATATTTTCTAAGTTAGTCTAAAATATCATCTGATAATCAATACTGTGTAATTCAGCAGCATCTTAGGAAATGTTTTACATTGTCTATCACAGCAAAATTATTTCTTCTTTCTAATATTAAAAAATGTAGAAACTAATGCTCGGAAAGGTTAAATAATTGTCAAAGCTCAAGTGGATCCATATCTTCTTATTGTGTCTACTACTCTTCTTATAATATTATAGAAATAGAGATCTGAGAAATGTGGATATGTACTTTTTCTGTACATGTACTGTACCTTTTTTTTTTTTTTTACTCTAAGCCCACCAGGGTGACAAAAGAAACATCATTGAGGCTTGTTAGAGTCACTAGATTAGTGATTCTCATCTGTGGCTACACATTAGATGACTGAGGGACTATCATTATCTGTTTTTTATTTTTATTTTTATTTTTGAGAGAGAGAGAGAGAGAGAGCACAAGAAGGGCAGGGGCAGAGAGAGAACTGAACGGAGGATCTGAAGCAGGCTCCATGCTGACAGCAGAGAGCCCAATGTGGGGCTGAAACTCACAAACCACAAAATCACAACCTGAGCAGAAGTTGGACAGTTAACCGACTGAGACACCCAGGTGCCCCTATATCATTATCTTTTAATATACACAGGAAATTCCAATAAAGTTGAGGATCACTGTTTTAAGCACAAAGAGAATGGTATGAAGGCAAGTTCAAAGTATAAACTCTGTCAACTCCTCTACATTTTTTTAATACATAAAATAATTTTCCTAATCACTAGTGAAACAAATTTAGGACCAAAAAATTTGAAGGGCATATTTTATTTTAACAATCACTTTTATAAGGTCCCCATACATGTAGGGCACTGTGAACATTACTGTGAATTACAAAAAAAGGTAATTGGTTTCTACACTCAGAAAGCTAATAGTTAACTGATAATTTGCTATACATTATGTGTTACAATGACATAAGCAAGTATATTTTACTTATTTATTTAAAATTTGTTTTTATTGAAGTATATATGACCAACAATGTTACATTAGTTTCAGGTGTACAACATAGTGATCCCACAACTGTATACATTATGATGTGCTCACCACAAGTGTAGCTACCATTTGTCACCATGCAATGCTCCTACAATACCACTGACTATATTCTCTATGCTATACCTCTTATGGCCATGACTTATTTATTCTATAACTAGAAGCTTGCACTTCCTATTCCCCTTCATATATTTTGCCTATCCCCTCACTCTCCTCTCTTCTGGTAACCACCAGTTTATTCTCTGTATTACAGGTCTGTTTTCACATGATTGTTTGTTCATTATTAAAATTGTGGCATAGGTGACACACAATGTTACATTAGTTTGAAGCATACCACATAGTGATTCAACAAGTTTATATATTATGCTATGCTCACAAAAAAGTATAACTACCATCTGTCACTATATAATGCTATTGCGATTCTATTGACATATTCCCTTGCTGTATCATTTATCCCCATGACTTATTCATTCCATAACTGGAAGCTTGTATCTCCCATTCCCCTTCATCCATTTTGCCCATCTCCCACCTCTCTCCCCTCTGAAAACTATCAGTTTATTCTCTGTATTTAAGAGTATGTTTCTAATGGTTGTTTATTTGTTTTTTTCTTAGCTTCTGTCTATAAGTGAAATCCTATGGTATTTATTTTTCTCTTTCTGTCATTTCACTTAGCATAATACTTTTCAGGTCTATCCATGTTGTTGCAATTGGCAATATCTCATTCTTTTTTATAGTGAGTAATATTCCATCCATCATACACACACACACATACACACACACACACACACGCACATACACCACAACGTCTTTATATGTTCATCTACTGATGGACATGGGTTGTTTCCATATCTTGGCTATTGTAAATAATGCTGCAATAAACATAGGAGTCCATAAATCTTTTCAAATTACTGGTGTCATTTTCTGGGTAAAAACCCAGTAGTGAAATTACTAGATTATATGGTATTTTTATTTTATTTTTATTTTTAATTTTTAAGGAACTTCCCTATTGGTTTCCACAGTGGCTGCACCAATTTACATTGCCAGCAATAGTGAACAAGGGTTTCTCTTTCTCCACATCCTCACAAACACTTGTTATTTCCTTTATATATATATATATATATATATATATATATACCATTCTAGCTGGTATAAGGTGACATTTCATTGTGATTATGATTTGTATTTCCCTGATAATTACTGACAATGAACCGCTCCCCATGTGTCTGTTGGTCATCTGAATATCTACTTTGGAAAAAATGTCTATTCAGGTTGTCTGCCAATTTTAATTGGATTATTTAGAGTTTTGTTTGTTTTTTTATTGTTGACTTATTCTTTATATAGTTTGGATATTAGCTTCTTATTGAATATATCATTTGCAAATATCTCCTTCCATTCAGTAGATTGCCTTTTTGTTTTGTTGATGGTTTCCTTCTCTGTGTGCAAAGATCACAAAATTTTTAGGGGAACTAAATATCATCTAGTCCATTGTTTCTCAACTTTGGCTAGACATCTGAATCACCTAGGAATGTTTTTTTAAATAACAATGCCTAGGTCTGACCTTGAGACATAAATCAGAATATCTGACTGTGGGGCCTGGATACCAGTATTTTCTAAAAGCTACTCAGGTAATTCTAACATGCAGCCAGGGTTGAGAACTATTAAATGAATTTCTCAATAAGTTGCAGTTAAGGACTGAAATGTAAGTGCTCTAGGAAGGTGAAATTGAATTAGGTGGGTTGAATAATTGCCTTTTTATTTAAAATGATAATGTGTTTCTAAGAACAGAATATGATTTAAGTTCATATATATTCCAATACTTTCATTGAATACAAAAAATTGATTCTTTTGAAGAGAGACTATCTTCTTTTTATAAGAATGAATATATATATAGATAGATAGATAGATAGATAGCGTATCTATTATTCGTCATGATAGCCTTAATGCATTTACTGAAGAAAAAAAAGAGAGAGAATGTATTCTGCAGGCTTTAAGAATGTTTAAGATTTAATCTTTCTTCTCAGGTCAAATTTAGTCATTTTTTCTTTGTTTCAAGTTTTTATTTAAATTCTAGGGTGCCTGGGTGGCTTAGTTGGTTGAGCGTCTGACTTCGGCTCAGGTCATGATCTCATTGCCTGTGAGTTCAAGCCCCCCCACCAGGATCTGTGCCGACAGCTCGGAGCCTGGAGCCTGTTTCGGATTCTGTGTCTCCCTCTCTCTCTGACCCTCCCCCATTCATGCTCTGTCTCTCTCTGTCTCAAAAAAATAAATAAACGTTAAAAAATAAAAAAAAATAAATTCTAGTTAGTAAACATATAGTGTAATATTGGTTTCAGGAATAGAATTTAGTGATTAGTCACTTACATATAACACGCAGTACTCATCACAAGTGTCCTCCTTAATCACCCATTTAGCCCATACCCTCCCACCTTTCCTCCATGAATCCTCAAAAATATACTAATTTAAAGAGGCACAAGCACCCTGATGTTTATAGTAGCATTATCAACAATAGCCAAATTATGGAAAGAGCCAAAACGTCCATTGATTGATAAATGGAAAAAGAAGATGTGAGATAAAGATAGTGGAACATCACTCAGCCATCAAAAAGAATGAAATCTTCCTGTTTACAACATGGATGGAGCTAGAGTATATTATACTAAGCGAAATAAGTCAGTCAGAAAAAGATAAACTTACCCCTTTGAAAAATTTCATACTCAGTAATTCTCCCATATATCTTCCATGATAGCATCTGCATTTAATATTAAGTATGCTTAGAGGTACCTGGGTGGCTCAGTTGGTTGAACATCTGACCCTTGACTTCAGTTCAGGTCATGATCTCAGGGTTGTGGGACCAAGCCCTCTGTTAGCCTCCATGCTGAGCGTGGAGCCTGCTTAGGATTCTCTCTCTCCCTCTGCCCTTCTTCCCACTCATGCCCTCTTTCTAAAAATAATTTAAAAATTAAAAAAAAATATTAAGTATGCTTATATCAATCTTTAATTCAATGTTTGGTATAGTTCTTGAAAATTCATAGTATATCAATATTTGTCTTTGAATATATAGTACACTTATAATTTTTCAATTTTAGTATTAAGTGTAACAACAGACATAAAACCCACAAAAATAGTTTTTGTACTTCAGTACAAAAGTGCTACTGGACTATTTACAATGGATATGTTAATGCTACAGAGACTTCAATGCAAAGTAGAGTACTGAAGGTTTATTCAGTTTGGAACTTTGGATAGACTTGTACCTTACATTAAATCCTCAGTCTTTGTTAACCAGTAGTGTTACTAGAATTTCATACACAGCACAAAAAATGAAATTTAACATATCAAATATCTTCAACTATTAGGGGTTCACATTATAACTAATCCTCAAGAGTAATTTCCCTTTATAAACATTACTGCACACATCAATTTAGAGCTAATTAAGTTCCTGAATTATTATGCAATCACAAACATAATTACTGTGTAATTTCATTTATATGAAATTGTAGAATGGGCAAAACTAACCTAGAGTGACAAAAAGCATATCAGTAGTTGTATGAGACAGGAATAAGAAAAGACCCACTACAAGGGGCATGAGGGAACTATTTGGTTTGATGGAAAATATTCTGTAACTTGATTGTGGTGATGGTTACATGAATGTACACATTTGTCAGAACATATGCCTATACAAACAGAATCTGTGCATTTTATGGTGTAAATTATAGTGAAATAAAGTTATATTTTTAAAATTTTTAAATTATTTTTTAAGTGTATTTAGTTTTGAGAGAGACAAGGACAACAAGAGTGGAGGAGGGGCAGAGAGAGAGGGAGACACAGAATCCCAAGAAAGCTCCATGCTGCTAGCTGCAGAGCCTGACACAGGGTTCAAACTCACAAACTGTGAGATCATGACCTAAGCTGAAACCAAGGATCAGTTGCTTAACAATCTGAGCCACCCAGAACCCCAAAAAAGTTAGATTTTTACTATTTATTTATTTATTTATTTATTTTTAAAGTTAGATTTTTAAAAGGACAAAAAATAGTTTGTACATTAATAGTCCCTTTGAAAAGTTTATAACTAAAATGTCCTACACTTAAATGGTCATTTAAGACACAGAAACTATCTCACTCCCTATAGAATTCTTTTTATTTTACCTGATGGCACATAGAACAAAATAAAGCCATAATTTTTATTTTAAATATTTTTTTCAAGATCTTTACATTGAGAGGTAATCAGGGTATGGAGGACATTTATATATATTGTACTACATTGGTCTTTTGATAAATGAGGTAAGCACCATTAATGTTATTTATTTATTTTGTGTTTTTGGAGCTTTTAGTTCCAGTGCAATAATAAAATAAAAGATTGGTATAACTTGAAGGATATCTTGAAATACCTGAAAGATATTAAGATAACGCAATTCCCAAGTGTCAAATAAAACTTTCTTTAATATCAGTTGGCTAATGCTAAAGGCAGTTGGATTCACTGCAGTGTTTTTGCTGTTATTATATGGTATTTTTAGTAATATGTAGAAAACTATGACAGGATTCTGTGCTATTTAGTAGCCATAAAGACCAACTATCAACTACAGTCAGGACAAAAAGAAAACTCATTATAAAGAGTAGACAAGGACCCTTCAATATGATTCAAAACAGAGGACTCCTAAACCATCTCTATAATTATGAATGCCAGTCCACCCCATAGAAATCCCCTTGTAGATATTCATATTTTCCTTTAATTTGTGCTAATTTCTAAAATGAAATCATTATTACATAACAGAATATCATGCTTTCTTTGTCACTTCACTGTCCATTTTGTTGGAAAACTTACCTATTGAATCCTAGTATGATCTACATCTCAAGCCATAACTGCACAGAATGAAGTATAAGGTCATAAATGTACTATGACAATATAAATGTATATGAATGCAGAATGAATTATGTTATCATTCTAAACATAAAAGAATAAACCCTTTTCATATAAATGAATAATATTCAATTCCTATGCATGTGTTATATCTCTATAAGTAAAAAATCAAAGAACTTCAAGGAGTTTAATTTTAGAATAGAAAAACAAAATTTAAATATTCAATCTAAATACATAAATATCAATTTAAATAATTGCTAGCATGGTACTTATGGAAAGCCCAAAATATAACTCATAGAAATATATTCAGCAAAAATAACATGACATTTGCTAACATGTCGAATAACCCATATATGCTTCAACAGAAGATTCAAAGACTCTCTTACATTCCAGGGTTCTCTTATAGACAACTTTCCAGAGTCTGGTTTGTTTTAATAATGACTTTCTATGTAAAAATACAATTTTAAATTGAATGTTAAGCGATACTTCTTAAATTGGTCTTTTTCTAACATAAACATTGTAATGAAAAAACCCCATACTATGTAAATTGATAAGTATTAAGTGGCAGTATGAATCAAAGTAAAATAAAGAAACCTAGCTCAAATTTTATTCAGGCATATTTATCAGGACATCTTATGCCAACATATCCCTGTAGGTCTATTTGCTCCTCATAGTTGCTTTCTTCTAGGAAAAGCTGATGTGATGACTACTTTAAAATTTCCACTTCCCTTTTTCTAGAACAGAAAATTAAAAGCGTTTGAAATACCAGTACTCTTGATACCCACATAGCAAATATTTCATTTTCATTGAAAGGCAAATTCCCTTCCCCTGAAATACATATCTATACATTCTGATCATTTCTCTTGAGCAACTGTTTTTGCTAAGGAATTTTTGTTTTGTTTTGCTTTCAGTTTCAAAGTCTAAGTCAAAAATAACATCGAGCTTACTACTTAATCCCTTGAATTTTTTCAAGAAGAAACAATGACTACCTTAAACTTGGAAAAATAAAGAAATTTTTTACTGATGAGGCTTTCAAAGATACAGCAAAAGTATTCATATGAAGTATCTCATTGGATTCCCACAAAATATGGTGAATTGGGCATATATTACTCCCATGGACCACTTCCATAGATAAAATTGCTTAAAAATATTATAAAATCAGGGAATGACAACAATGCTAATCCTGCTCATTCCTTGTCAAATTACACTGTTTTATTTCTGGATCCAAAAAGGATATAAAGAGATAAACTTAAACCAAATTTACAACTTATAAATGATTTAGGAACTAAAGAAGCATTCATATAAGATTTTGATACACTTCAAATTATCCTCATAGCAATTGAAAGATTAGATATTTTCTTTTTTTTTCTTTTTTTTTTTTTTTTTACTTTGGTACTTTTTAATGTAAACAATCATTCTTGATTAATTTTCAAAATAACGATACAAATGTAGCATTTTTCTTGTAATGGAAAACTTGTTTGGAGGTTACTTCATTCTTTTTCTCTTTTTCAAATGTGCATCTCGTAGTGCCAGCTGCTTTTCTCAGAAGGAACGCTTGTTCTTTGACCGGACATTATGGCTATACTGCACCATCATGAAGTTCTTCTGTTTTTTCTTCTCTTTATTTGTGGAACTAGAAAATGGGTTCATTTTGGTTTTCTTCCTCACAAATTATTTTCGGTCTGTCTTCCCAGCCATTGTCGTTGCTAGTTTTGTCTCCTTGTCAGACTTTGGTATTTTATGAAGGCGTTCAATGTCCCGAAGAGAAAGTAACTCACCCCTGGGCTCCTCATCACTATCTACTTCAATGTGTTTCCTCTTTTGGGCCTTCCCTGGTGCAGCGTCAAGTTCTTTCCTCATTTGGGCCATGCGGATTTTTTGGAAGTCTTCCTGAGTTAAAACTCGTCTAGTGCTAATGGCCGTAGCTTTGGCTCTCCGCTCGTCCATGGGCATGCTGTTGAGCTTCTTGGAGATTTCTTGCTGTTCTTCATCAGAAGAGTGGTGCACATCAACCCACTCACCATCAGCATCTGCCTCCCCACTGAGACTGGTGGTCTCCCACATCTTCATCATTTTCAGCATTCTCTTCTTTTTCAACTTCTAGAACTTCTGCTCCTGGAATGTAATCTTTAGCATCCAATTCTCCATATTCTTTCACTATTGCTTCTATGGAGGCCTCTGTAGGCTTACCCCGGAATTTCTTTTGCAACATCTGAAGATTCAGTGTTCGGAAGAGCTGAATCAAAGTTCTAGCAGACAACATCACATTCTTATCTTTGTGTGTTTTATACTGAGCCAGGTCTTGGAGAAGTTCTTCAGTCATGGCTAGAGGACATCGAGCTGTTATCTCTTTTATAGCATTGATTCCTACTGTCATGACCTCCCCAGAGTTCTTGTCGGTGACAAAATTGTTGGCCACAGTCATGAGCAATGACTGAATGATCTCTGGGGGTACTAAGTGATGAGATGCTTGGGCAGCAAACAGAAGAATCTTTGTTACCTCTCTTTGGTGGGGCTGCAGAAATCTTTGCACAAAGGGATAGAAGTTGAAGAGAAAAAGCTTGTGAATTCCCACCAATCTGGAGATAAGGTTCATGAGCATCATTTTCACCTCAAACCTCTCCTTAGAGCTCTCTAGCTGCATTAGTAGTTTTTCTGCAAAACCTTGGGGATCGTGAATCAAATGAATAGCTGAAAAGTTAAACATCTCTGGTTTTTTCTTCTTTTTTTGTTTCTTAATAACTTTCATAAGCTTTTCCAACTTTTTCTTGTTTTTTGGAACTTTTTTTCCCTGTGTCATATTGCACTAGCAGATCTCTTGCTGTTGGTCCTTCATCCTCAGACTCTGAGTCGCTGTTTTGTTTCTCTTCTTCATCTTTTCCAAGGAAAAATGTCAAAGCAGCAACTAATATCTTAGTGACCTTAGAGAAACACACGGTTATCGCATTGACAGTTTTGGCATCATTTCAGATGTTTCTTCTGTAGAGTTGAATCATCACATCCAAAGATATCTTGGCTGCAGTTGCATTGCCATCTCTTAACATGGTATACATTAAATTCTGCAACACTATGTTCACTTTATTGTTCTTGTGTTTTGCATTTATATTCTTGATATCAGTGACAATATGTGTGTATAAAGTCTTTTGCAGAAGCTTATCATGGCAACGCAGAAGTTCAAAGAAGAGTTCTAGCAAACTTGATGGATTGATGAGATTCTTGTTTCTCAGCAAGATCAAAGCTTTGCAAAATGTCATTCGAAGATCTGGATCCAAGACAGTGTGATTGTAGGAAAGAAGATCTTTCAGCTCTTGAGGAAATTTACTTAAATGTTCTGGATAGCAGTGACCAATCTGTGTCATAAACATCACCAGCTCTGCCAATTCTTTGCTGGGTTTATTTGGTTGTAATTTGAAAATCTCCACATTGGATTTGTAGTGATTATACTGCTGTAGAAACTCCTCGATGTAGGCCGGCGGATCCCACTTGATCAGATTCTGTAACTGCGGCAAGTTGCTGGGCAGCTTGTTATTGTTTCTGTTATACATGCTGGCCACTGACTGGATCCGCCAGGAGCAGTGTTAAGAAACCTCACACCGCCTGCCACCACCAACCGAATCAGCTACAGGTGGGAATCCTGCTTCTGAGTATGACCGGAAATCTAGATATTTTCAATTAAATGGTTGTCTGTGAAAGAATCTAGGAGCACATGGGCCTAGGTTCTACTATGAGTTCTGTGACCTTAGAGAAATTTATTATTTCATTTCTTCATTTGAAAAATGGGTGTAACAGTACCAACCTCAATTAACTATTCTGAAAATTAAATGACAAAGTAAGCGCAGATGAAAACACTTAGGATTATTCTTAAAAGATATTGGAGTCTCAATTCAATATTAGTTCTTCCTTCTGCCACTTCCATGAAAAATAAAAGCTATACAAATGTTAGTTAACTAAACCTTTTAGGGTTTGATGATTTTGAGAACATCTCTGATCATAGTAAGTTGTGAAATTTTTAATAGTTACAGAAATTATGGGTCATTAATCATGAATTACCATTATGAAGAATACAAAATCTTACAAATAGTCAATTTTATAGTATTTTTTTAAATAATGGGCTGACACCTGGGGCTTATTATCATACCATTGTCTGATGAGTTAATTTGGTTTATGGCCCAGATTCCTATGATGAACTTAAAGCATGTGTTCATATGCCAATAAAATTTAAATTGTTGGAGCGCCTGGGTGGTTCAACCGGTAAACGTCCAACTTCAGCTCAGGTCATGATCTCGTGGTCTGTGAGTTTGAGCACTGCGTCAGGCTCTGTGCTGACAGCTCAGAGCCTGGAGTCTGTTTTGGATTCTGTGTCTCCCTCTCTCTTTGACCCTCCCCCGTTCATGCTCTGTCTCTCTCAGTCTCAAAAATAAATAAACATTAAATATATATATATTTATATATATATAATATATATATATTTTATTACATTTTATTTATAATATATATAAATTTATAATATATAAAATATATATATATTTATATATATTTAGATATATATATATAAATTGTCTTGTGCTAATGCAATAAAGCACACTCAAAAGATTTGAGATACACTTGAAATATAATAAAATTATTTCTAATAACTCTCTAAACTTAGATTAAACTCAAATATGTAAATACATGACTGGTATTATAATTAATATTAGCACACAGGAAGTAATAGTTTCTGTGAATAAAAAAATAATTTACCACTCAATTTTACATATATTAATGAAATAAATATTCATATGTTTTTCACAATGGAAAATATTTCTGCATCTAATTCTAGCAGTAAATATATAATGACTTTATTTTTCAAATTTCTCTTTGATTTTACTTTAAAAAATGATAAATAAGAACATTTCCTTACTTTGTAAAGCTTTGATACTGTGTATGCCAGGAAGCTGGATAGAAAGAAGAAAGCTAGAAATTCCTGGGAAAATGATAAATTTTTAGAGAATCAAAATTACAAATATAATAAAGTTCAAATACATCATAAAAGGACAAAATATATCTGCAAATTGATGTTGAATATGATTTTTTGCTATGGTCTGGAAAGAAAAATAAATTAAGATCATAAATCTATACCTATAAGGTTGATTGAAATTTTGTGCAATGTGGGCCTGGGAGTTTGGTTTTTACTCTATGTACGTAGCCTTATTATAAACCTGAACTAAATTCAGAAAGCAAATGAATTAATGAATTATACTGGGCTATACATATGATACTGTTTTTTCATAGATTTTTTTCCCTAGAAATAATTTCTTCACCTGATTTTTATTCCTCTGTAATTTATGTTAAATTAAGAAGAGTAAATCAATCATTGCAGACTTGGAAATCAGCACAAGTTTATACATTCTTTGTAAAACAATTTCAATAACTAGTATCACCTATTTTCATCCCATTCCAACAAACTCACTTATATATAACAGTAATGGGTTCTTTTTTAATTTTTTTAAAAAAAATATTTTTTTAAATTTATTTAATTTTGAGAGAGAGAGACAGAGAGAGAGAGAGAGAGAGAGCATGGATGGGGGAGGGACAGAGAGAGAGAAACACAGAATCTAAAGTAGGATCCAGGCTCTGAGCTGTCAGCACAGGGCTCCAGGCGGGGCTCCAACCCACGAACTGTGGGATCATGACCTGAGCTGAAGTCAGACGCTAAACTGACTGAGCCACTCAGGCTCCCCAGTAATAGTTTCTTATAAGAATTATCTTCAGTTTCCTTCAATAATTAACAGTTTTGAAAAATATTGTGCCCACTGTAGTAACTTTAATCATATGGAATCTAAATTCCAAAATGTAAATCAATTCATATTAGCTAAAATAAGCAGATTTACTAAGAAATAGGGGAGGGCACATTCATTACCTCTGTGTTACAAAGGGAATAAGAATGATATGATGAGCACTTGAGAAAGAAGGATGGAAACATGGTTTTATCTCTGTGACATCATGTTGGTGGTGGCTTTCATTGGAATTGAATGCAGACTAAGGTAGAATGTAGTGTATGATAGTTAAAGTGAAAGTGTTCAGAATACAGTTTACACTTTTAAAATTATTTGTATGATTATCATATTTCTTAAGATATAATTCACACACTATAAAATTTGCCTTTTAAAATGTACATTTTTATTTTTTTAGCATATGCAGAGCTGTGCTATTATCAGCACTATCAAACATCCTCTTTTGGTTATTTTTCAGAATGCTTAGAGTTATTTACCCAGGCTTTTCCTAACTTTTTACAAATTTTAATATACATTATCTTTAGAAACCCTTACTTTAATAGCCATCTGATAGGAGATTTATTGAGACCAACACTATACAATCTTAAGAATGAAATCCCATACATCTTTACATCTTCCCATACAGTTAATGGGAAAGAACATAGATTTGCATATTTGCACTGTATTATACTGTACTAGTAAAGTAAAAATAAAAATATTGTCAACACACATACATGTATCTCAACAATTGATGATATTTCATTTCTAACCATAAATAATAAATACTTAATTACCACATAGGTGTATTTCCCCCAGCTTGGAATACAGATCATGCTATATTTGAAATCATTTCTGAATCATTTATCATAACAAATCATAAAGAAACATTGTCTTTCGAAGTACTGATTCTTTCCTCTTTAGAGGTGTGTGTGTGTGTGTGTGTGTGTGTTTCAAGTTTTTATTTAAATTTTAGTTAACAAAAAGTACAAAATTGGTTTCAGGAGTAGAATTCAGTGATTCATCACTTATAACACCCAGCGCTCATCACAAGCGCCACCCCCCCATACCCATTACTGATTCAGCCTATCCCCTGCACAATTCCCCTCTAGCGACCCTGCTTGTTTTATATAGTCAAGAGTCTCTTATGGTTTGCCTCCCTCTCTTTTATTTTCTTCCACGATGTTCATCTTTTTGCTTCTTAAATCCACATATGAATGAAATCATATGGTATTTTGTCTTTTTCTGACTAATTTCACTTAGCACAATATACTCTAGCTCCATCCACATCATTGCAACTGGCAAGATTTCATACTTTTTGATAGCTGAGTAATATTCATATATATATATATATATATATATATATATACCATTTCTTTATCCAACATCAGTTGATTGACATTTGGGTTCTTTCCATATTTAACATCAGTTGATGGACGTTTGGGCTCTTTCCATACTTTGACTATTGTTGATAATGTTGCTATAAATATTGGGGTGCATGTGCTCCTTCAAGTCAGTATGTGTGTATCCTTTGGGTAAATTCCTAGTAGTGTAATTGCTGGATCATAGGGTAGTTCCATGTTTACTTTTTTAAGTAAACTCCATACTCTTATCTAGAGTGGCTGCACTGGTTTGCATTCCCACCCACAGTGCAAGAGGGTTCCCCATACTCCACATCCTCGCCAACATCTGTTATTAATTTTAGCCATGTTGATTCTTGTGAAGTGATATCTCCTTGTAGTTTTGATTTGTATTTCCCTGATGATCAGTGATGCTGAACATCTTTTCATGTGTCTGTTGGCCATCTGTAGGGGCAGATTTTTTATTTATACTCTTGGTAAAATTAACCTCCTAAAGCACAATTCTGACTTTTCAACACCCAAATTATATGTGTCAACAGAATTTCTTTATCTGGTGTCCAAGACCCAAAATAACAATTCAAATTTTATTCCAACTACTCTATTTCATACATTTAACCCCAAAATTGAGTAATTTGATGTATATCTTGGTAAACCATAAGTTCCCTGTGTATATGCCTTTAGTCTTTTTTTCTGATGACCCACTGTCTAAACGACCTTTGAACAACCTGCTCAAGTACCACCTGCACTAGAAATCATTCCCTTGCCTGAATAGATCTCTCCTCCTGAGGTCTCCTATGGCTTAGATTATCTCCATTCTGGAATCAGTGAGTTTCTCCCTTAATTTACAATTATCTGCCTATATTTTTCATTTCCCTTGATTTGACTATGAGTTTCCTAAGGACATTCACCAGGTATACATTATATTTCCTAGAGCTTCAGGACCCTATTAACTCATTGAAATAGTTATTCATGCCTAACTAATATTATAGAACACAAAGGTCAAGAAAACAATGTTGTAATTTTAGAAAGAGCATTATCAGTTTTATCAAGATTTAATTTAAAAACTTGTCTTTCTTGGTAGTCGCTAATTATGAACTTAGAAATCATGTAAAATTCTCTCTAGAAACCTCTTCTGTAATTCAGGGAAATAAATAACAGGGATGAGAGGGCTGAGAACATATGACTATATAGATGTGGCATGCACATTATTTGATGCAAATAAAGGATTCCCAAAGCAACTCATCTTCTTACTGATGCTTTGAATTTTAGCTCCATCATACTTACATTAATCAGAAAACAATATAGTAGTGACTCTTAACTAACTCAAAAGACATTTCTCTTAATAACAAGAATTCATAAGTTGAGTCTGGACCTTAGGTTGTTAATAACACACTTAATATTTAAGATTTAAAACCTCAGAAGAATACATGCAAACATAGCTGTGAGCAGGTAGGTAACCTACATGCAGAAATAGCAACAACAGCAACAACAACAACAATTACAAGAAAATCCTATGTAATCAAAATATACAAGGTGAGTAAAAACAGAAACAATGTTTGATGCTAATATTTTATGCATTTAAAAGTTCCATACATTTATGCTTTATAAATATGTGCTTAGGTAAGTCAGAGAAAGACAAATACTATATGTCTTCATTCATGTGTGGAATTTAGAAACGAACAAAAAGACAAAAAAGAAAAAAGAAAAAACACTTTTTAATACAGATGGCAAAGTTCTGGCTTCCAGAGGGGAGATTGGTTGGGGATGGATGAAATAGATAAAGATTAAGAGTACACTTACCATAATGGGCACTGAATAATGTATAAAACTGTTGGATCATTACACTGTATGCCTGAAACTAATATAACACTGTATATTAATTATACTTCAATAAAAATGTTTATGCTTACTTACCAATATAATAAAGTTATGAAAAAGTTTTTCCCTATTACCTATATAATTAATTATGTATCAATAAATCCAGAAGTCTCTTTGTAAAATTTGTTACAATGTATGTGCATTAAATATGCAGACATATGATCTCACTATTTGGAAAAAAATGGATATGGTTAAAGTTATAAAACATTTGACAAATCCTCTAAACAAATAGAGGAAAGCAAATCAAAACAAAAACAAATCCTCTAAACAACAGTAAATATATTCATCCCAATTCAGCTTTGTTGGTGAAAGTTAGTAGACAGCATAGACATCAGAATTACCATATCAGTGGAGAAGGCAAGATGATAGAGTAGTAGGTAGACCCTATGTTTCTTCATCCCTCAATTACAGCCAAATAGATATTGGATTATTCTGAACACCCAGGAAATCAATCTGAGGACTGAAAGATGGACTGCACATCTAGAGAGAGAAAAGCGGCCACATCGTGGAAGGTCAGATCTGTGGAAAGTTGGTTTGGGAATGGGAAAAATTGTGGTGCTGCAGAGGGGAGGAGCCCTAATCATGGAAGGAGGAGGAAGGGAGAAAGAGAGAAAGAGTGAAAGCATGCGGGGGATTGCACAAGAAAAAAATCTTCTCCCAAACCATTGACTGGGAAAAAAAGAGGGGTTGATTATCTCAAGTATTTACAAGCATCTGAGCTCAAAGTCTGAAGTGTTAGAAGTCTGTGCCAGTGCCAGGGTCAGACCCAGTAGGCTTAGCAGGTATCATGTGGGGAAGGAGGGAAGAGGCCCAGTGCCAAAAAAGTGGTCTGAGGATGCCCTGGAAGAAACTTCTCCTTTTCTTGGAATGTATTTGGGAGAGGTGGCACTGCCTCTCAGGGGAAAAAGAAATAGCAGGTGACATTGAATGGTCCCATTAATTAGCATAGCAGCAGTCACCTGCTGAAGGCAGTTGCCTAGAAGCAAGCTTTTGTCTGCACTTTACCATAGAATCCCTGCCCCTGTGCAGTCATGTGACTGATTTTCTTGGACGAAGCAGCACCAGCCACAGTGCAGTGAGATGCTCTCCCACAGGATCAATGTGGCTTCTTGCAGGGATGGAGTCCTAAAATTTGGAGTGTGAAGCCCAACCATGCACATTAGATAAAACACAGGGGTATTATACTGCCAGAAAGAGGACAGTTCAGATGCAGACAGGGTGAAGACAAGGTTCTGATGGAAGCCTTGGACACAGAAGGGGAGATTGTTCTTCTGTGAGAGCTTCCTGAACTGCAGCAGGAATGGTATCACCTGTCCCAGAATGAGAAGACAGGGTGATGCCATTTCCCCCCCACCCGTCAGCATGGACAGACTTCAGTGAATAACACAGTGCTCCGACTGGAGAATGGAGCTGCTTACAAGATCCACCTTACTGTACCCTGCAGGTGCACCCTTACTAGGGCAAGTCAGACTGAGAACTAGCACAGCAGGCACCTCCCCCAGAAGACCAGCACAACCCCTGATGCAAGCACAAAGTCTACTGATCATAAAGTGCTACAAAGCTTCAGCTCTAGGGAAAATAAGATTCAGCCTTTTCTAACAAGTACACCAAACACACCTACTTAATTCTTGCCACACAGTGGACCAGATCCAAATGGTCCACTGCAGGTAAGGAGAAACTGCAGAGGACTGATATGAGGGCAAGAGCCAGAGCACAACAGCAGAGTGCACATAGCATGCACAAAAAAAACAAAATTTCCTGAAGTGCCAGGGCCTGGCACTGGGTATATGAGTATAGAAGAGTATATGATCTCTTCTTAATACAGCCATTACTCTCAAAAGCAGGAAATGTAACAGGTTTTCCTAACACACAGTAGACAGAGGCCTAGGCAAAATGACAAGATGGAGAAATCCATCCCAAAATGTTCCAGAATTCATTATACTTACATATATGGGTTAAAAAAAAGCTTAGGGTGGAAAATCACTGCCACAGGGAAAAAGCACCCAAGGTTGGTTAGTGAGATTTTATAATGGGATCATAAGTAACTTGTCATATCACCTACAGAAAACTACTTTCCATCTGGCACCAATATTCTTTGATCATAAACTCCACTTGCCCTCCAGACCCTTTGCTTCTTGCACACACAACTTAATGATTACTATCAGATTGTTTTCTTCACGTTCACCATGTGTGTAAGATCTTGAGAGCTCAATAAATATGAGGCAAAACCACTGCTCAGGGTACTTGTCTCTTCCCAGACATTAGCATCTCTTGTTTTCATCTCTGCTTCTGCTCTCTTGATGGACAAGAAAGAACTCCAGACTCATACTCCGTGACACCAAAAGAAAGAATTACAAGAAGTCACGACCAAGGATCTAATCAAAACAGATATAAGTAAGATGCCTGAACCAGAACTTAAAACAACAATCATAAGGATACTAGTTGTGCTTGAGAAAGCGTAGAAAAAATTAAGAAACACTTAATGTAGAGATAAAAGATCAAAAACTAGTCAGGCCAAAATACAAAATGCTATAACTGAGATGCAAAACCGACTGGCTGTATTGACATGGATGGATGAAGCAGAAGAATGAATCAGTGATATAGAACAAATAGTTATGGAAAATAATGAAACTGATAAGAAAAGGGACAGAAAAATATTGGATAACAAATGTTGATGTAGGGAACTCAATGATTCCATAAAGCATAATAATATTTGTATCATAGGAGTCTCAGCAGAAGAAGGAAGGGAAAAAGAGGCAGAAGATTTATATGAGCAAAATATAGATAAAAATTTCCCTAATCTAGGAAAGGAAACAGAAAACAAAATCGAAGATGCACAGAGCATTCCCATCAAAATCAACAAAAAACTAGCTAAAACCAAGACATTTGGTAGTAAAATTTACAAAATATACAGAAAAGAAAAGAATCCTAAAAGTAGCAAGGGGAAAAAAAGTTCTTAAAGTTACAAAGGAAGAAAATTCAGGTTCATAGCAGATCTGTCCACAGAAACATGGCAGGCCAGAAGGGAGTGACATGATATACTCAACATGATGAATGGACAAAATATGCAGCCAAGAAAACTCTATCCAGCAAGGTTGTCATTCGAATAGAAGGAGAGAAGAAGGCTTTTCCAGGGAAACAAAAACTAAAGAGATTTATTACCATTATACCAGACATCCAAGAAATATTAAAAGGCAATCACTGAGAGGGAGAAAAAGACCAAAAACAACAAAGACTACAAAGGAACAGAGAATACCACCAAGAAGACCAACATTACAGTTAAAACAATGGCACTAAATTCGTGCCTATCAATAATCACTCTGAATGTAAATGGACTAAGTACTCCAATAAAAAGACATAGGGAATTGCAATGGGGGGAAAAAAAAACAAGACCCATCTATATGCTGCCTATAAGTAAATATTCAAACCTAAAGACACCTGAAGATGGAAAGAAAGAGGATGGAAAACCATCTATCATGTTAATGGATGTCAAAAGAGAGCTTATTAACCATATTTATATTAGATAAACCAGGTTTTACAACAAAGACTATAATAAGAGGTGAAGATCTAACAAGTGTAAATGTTCATGCCCACAACTTGAAAGCACCTGCATATATAAATCAGTTAATAACAAAGATATAAAAACTCATTGATAATAATACAATAATACTAGGAAACTTTAATGAACACTTACAACAATGGATAGATCATCTAAACAGAAAATCAATAAGGAAAAATTGGCCATGAATGACACACTGGACCAGATGTACTTAACAGATATATTCAGAACATTGCACTCTAAAGCAGCAGAATATACGTTCTTTTTGAGTGCACATGGAACATTCTCTAGAATAGATCACATACTGGGTCACAAATCAGCCTCAACAAGTACACAAAGACTGAGATCATACCATGCATATTTTCAGACCACAACTCAATGAAACTTGAAGTCAGTCACAAGAAAGAGTTGGAAAGACCACATATACATGAAGGTCAGAGAACATTCTACAACGGAATGAATGGGGTAAACAGGAAATTAAAAAATAAATAAAAAAGTACATGGAAGCAGTTGAAAATGGAAACATGACAGTCCTAAACTTTTGGAAGAACAAAGGAAGGCCTAAGAGGAAAGTTTATCGCATTACAAGCCTACCTCAAGAATAAGAAGGAGATCGTCAGAAGATGGCGGCATAAGAGGACGCTGGGCTCACCGCGCCTCCTGCTGATCACTTAGATTCCACCTACACCTGCCTAAATAACCCAGAAAACCACCAGAGGATTAGCAGAACGGAGTCTCCTGAGCCAAGCGCAGACGAGAGGCCCACGAAAGAGGGTAGGAAGGGTGGCGAGGCGGTGCGCGCTCCACGGAAGGGCGGGAGGGAGCCGGGGCTGAGGGGCAGCCTGCTGGACAAGCAGAGCCCCCGAGTCTGGCTTGCAAAAGCAGAGGGACGGACCAAGTGTGTTCCCACAGCAAACGCGACTTAGCATCTGGGAGGTCATAAGTTAACAGCTCTGCTCAGAAAGCGGGAAGGCTGGAAGACAAAGGGAGGGAGAGTTGCTGAGCCCCGGGATGACAGAGCTCAGTTTGGCGGGGAACAAAGGCGCTCGCCAGCGCCATTTCCCTCGCCCATCCCCCAGCCAAAATCCCAAAGGGAACCAGTTCCTGCCAGGGAACTTATCGCTCCGCCCAAACACCAAACACTGTGCTTCTGCGGAGCGACCCCTCCGGCAGCAGATCTGACTCCCTCCCGCTGCCACAGGGCCCCTCCTGAAGTGGATCACCAAAGGAGAAGTGAGCTAAGCCTGCCCCTCCTGACCCCGTGCACCTTGCCTACCCACCCCAACTAATACGCCAGATCCCAGCACCACAAGCCTGGCAGTGTGCAAGTAGCCCAGATGGGCCACGCCACCCCACAGTGAATCCCGCCCCTAGGAGAGGGGAAGAGAAGGCACACACCACTCTGACTGTGGCCCCAGCAGTGGGCTGGGGGCAGACATCAGGTCTGACTGCGGCCCCGCCCACCAACCCCAGTTATACACCACAGCACAGGGGAAGTGCCCTGCAGGTCCCCACGACTCCAAGGACTATCCAAAATGACCAAACAGAAGAATTCCCCTCAAAAGAATCTCCAGGAAATAACAACAGCTAATGAACTGATCAAAAAGGATTTCAATAATATAACAGAAAGTGAATTTAGAAGAAGAGTCATAAAATTAATCGCTGGGCTTGAAAACAGTATAGAGGACAGCAGAGAATCTCTTGCTACAGAGATCAAGGGACTAAGGAACAGTCAGAAGGAGCTGAAAAACGCTTTAAATGAGATGCAAAATAAAATGGAAACGACCACGGCTCGAACTGAAGAGGCAGAGGAGAGAATAGGTGAACTAGAAGATAAAATTATGGAAAAAGAGGAAGCTGAGAAAAAGATAAAAAAATCCAGGAGTATGAGAGGAAAATTAGAGAACTAAGTGATACACTAAAAAGAAATAATATACGGATAATTGTTATCCCAGAGGAGGAAGAGAGAGGGAAAGGTGCTGAAGGTGTAATTGAAGAAATAATAGCTGAGAACTTCCCTGAACTGGGGAAGGAAAGAGGCATTGAAATCCAAGAGGCACAGAGAACTCCCTTCAGACGTAACTTGAATCGATCTTCTGCACGACATATCATAGTGAAATTGGAAAAATACAAGCATAAAGAGAAAATTCTGAAAGCAGCAAGGGATAAACGTGCCCTAACATATAAAGGGAGACCTATAAGACTTGTGACTGATCTCTCTTTTGAAACTTGGCAGGCCAGAAAGGCATGGAAGGAGATCTTCAATGTGATGAACAGAAAAAATATGCAGCTGAGAATCCTTTATCCAGCAAGTCTGTCATTTAGAATAGAAGGAGAGATAAAGGTCTTCCCACACAAATAAAACCTGAAGGAATTCGTCACCACTAAACCAGCCCTACAAGAGATCCTAAGGGGAATCCTGTGAGACAAATTACCAGAGACATCGCTACAAGCATAAAACATACAGACATCACAATGACTCTAAACACGTATCTTTCTATAATAACACAGGATGTAAACAAACTAAATGCGCCAACCAAAAGACATAGGGTATCTGAATGGATAAAAAAAACAACACCCATCTATTTGCTCTCTACAAGAGACTCATTTTAGACCTGAGGACACCTTTATATTGAGAGTGAGGGGATGGAGAACTATTTATCATGCTACTGGAAGCCAAAAGAAAGCTGGAGTAGCCCTACTTATATCAGACAAACTAGACTTTAGATTAAAGGCTGTAACAAGAGATGAAGAAGGGCATTATATAATAATTACAAGGTCTATCCATCAGGAAGAGCTAACAGTTATAAATATCTATGCACCGAATACGGGAGCCCCCAAATGTATAAAACAATTACTCATAAACATAAGCAACCTTATTGATAAGAATGTGGTAATTGCAGGGGACTTTAACACTCCACTTACAGAAATGGATAGATCATAGAGACACACGGTCAATAAAGAAACAAGGGCCCTGAATGATACATTGGATCAGATGGACTTGACAGATATATTTAGAACTCTGCATCCCAAAGCAACAGAATATACGTTCTTCTCGAGTACACATGGAATATTCTCCAAGATAGATCACACACTGGGTCACAAAACAGCCCTTCAAAAGTATACAAGAATTGAAATCATACCATGCATACTTTCAGACCACAATGCTATGAAGCTTGAAATCAACCACAGGAAAAAGTCTGGAAAACCTCCAAAAGCATGGAGGTTAAAGAACACCCTACTAAAGAATAAGTGGGTCAACCAGGCAATTAGAGAAGAAATCAAAAAATATATGGAAACAAACGAAAATGAAAATACAACAATCCAAACGCTTTGGGATGCAGCGAAGGCAGTCCTGAGAGGAAAATACATTGCAATCCAGGCCTATCTCAAGAAACAAGAAAAATCCCAAATACAAAATCTAACAGCACACCTAAAGGAAATAGAAGCAGAACATCAAAGACAGCCTAAACCCAGCAGAAGAAGAGAAATAATAAAGATCAGAGCAGAAATAAACAATATAGAATCTAAAAAAACTGTAGAGCAGATCAACGAAACCAAGAGTTGGTTTTTTGAAAAAATAAACAAAATTGACAAACCTCTAGCCAGGCTTCTCAAAAAGAAAAGGGAGATGACCCAAATAGATAAAATCATGAATGAAAATGGAATTATTGCAACCAATCCCTCAGAGATACAATTATCAGGGAATACTATGAAAAATTATATGCCAACAAACTGGACAACCTGGAAGAAATGGACAAATTCCTAAACACCCACACGCTTCCAAAACTCAATCAGGAGGAAATAGAAAGCTTGAACAGACCCATAACCAGCGAAGAAATTGATTGGCTTATCAAAAATCTCCCAACAAATAAGAGTCCAGGACCAGATGGCTTCCCAGGGGAGTTCTACCAGACGTTCAAAGCAGAAATAATACCTATCCTTCTCAAGCTATTCCAAAAAATAGAAAGGGAAGGAAAACTTCCAGACTCATTCTATGAAGCCAGTATTACTTTGATTCCTAAACCAGACAGAGACCCAGTAAAAAAAGAGAACTACAGGCCAATATCCCTGATGAATATGGATGCAAAAATTCTCAATAAGATACTAGCAAATCGAATTCAACAGCATATAAAAGGAATTATTCACCATGATCAAGTGGGATTCATTCCTGGGATGCAGGGCTGGTTCAACATTCGCAAATCAATCAATGTGATACATCACATTAATCAAAGTAAAGATAAGAACCATATGATCCTGTCAATCGATGCAGAAAAGGCCTTTGACAAAATCCAGCACCCTTTCTTAATAAAAACCCTTGAGAATGTCCGGATAGAAGGAACATACTTAAACATCATAAAAGCCATTTACGAAAAGCTCACAGCTAACATCATCCTCAATGGGGAAAAACTGAGAGCTTTTTCCCTGAAATCAGGAACACGACTGGGATGTCCAATCTCACCGCTGTTGTTTAACTTAGTGTTGGAAGTTCTATAATCAGCAATCAGACAACAAAACGAAATCAAAGGCATCAAAATTGGCAAAGATGAAGTCAAGCTTTCACTTTTTGCAGATGACATGTTACTATACATGGAAAATCCGATAGACTCCACCAAAACTCTGCTAGAACTGATACATGAATTCAGAAAAGTTGCAGGATACAAAATCAGTGTACAGAAATCAGTTGCATTCTTATACACTAACAATGAAGCAACAGAAAGACAAATAAAGAAACTGATCCCATTCACAATTGCACCAAGAAGCATAAAATACCTAGGAATAAATCTAACCAAAGATGTAAAAGATCTTTATGCTGGAAACTATAGAAAGCTTATGAAGGTAATTTAAGATTTAAAGAAATGGAAAGACATTCCCTGCTCATGGATTGGAAGAATAAATATTGTCAAAATGTCAATACTACCCAAACTATCTACACATTCAATGCAATCCCAATCAAAATTGCACCAGCATTCTTCTCGAAACTAGAACAAGCAATCCTAAAATTCATATGGAACCACAAAAGACCCCGAATAGCCAAAGTAATTTTGAAGAAGACCAAAGCAGGAGGCATCACAATCCCAGACTTTAGCCTCTACTACAAAGCTATACTCATCAAGACAGCATGGTATTGGCAAAAAAACAGACACATAGACCAATGGAATAGAATAGAAACCCCAGAACTAGACCCACAAACGTATGGCCAACTAATCTTTCACAAAGCAAGAAAGAACATCCAATGGAAAAAAGACAGTCTCTTTAGCAAATAGTGCTGGGAGAACAGGACAGCAACATGCAGAAGGTTGAAACTAGACCACTTTCTCACACCATTCACAAAAATAAACTCAAAATGGATAAAGGACCTGAATGTGAGACAGGAAACCATCAAAACCTTAGAGGAGAAAGCAGGAAAAGACCTCTCTGACCTCAGCCGTAGCAATCTCTTACTCGACACATCCCCAAAGCCAAGGGAATTAAAAGCAAAAGTGAATTACTGGGACCTTATGAAGATAAAAAGCTTCTGCACAGCAAAGGAAACAACCAACAAAACTAAAAGGCAACCAACGGAATGGGAAAAGATATTTGCAAATGACATATTGGACAAAGGGCTAGTATCCAAAATCTATAAAGAGCTCACCAAACTCCACACCCAAAAAACAAATAACCCAGTGACGAAATGGGCAGAAAACATGAATAGACACTTCTCTAAAGAAGACATCCGGATGGCCAACAGGCACATGAAAAGATGTTCAACGTCGCTCCTTATCAGGGAAATACAAATCAAAACCACACTCAGATATCACCTCACGCCAGTCAGAGTGGCCAAAATGAACACATCAGGAGACTATAGATGCTGGAGAGGATATGGAGAAACGGGAACCCTCTTGCACTGTTGGTGGGAATGCAAGTTGGTGCAGCCACTCTGGAAAGCAGTGTGGAGGTTCCTCAGAAAATTAAAAATATACCTACCCTATGACCCAGCCATAGCACTGCTAGGAATTTATCCAAGGGATACAGGAGTACTGATTCATAGGGGCACTTGTACCCTAATGTTTATAGCAGCACTCTCAATAATAGCCAAATTATGGAAAGAGCCTAAATGTCCATCAACTGATGAATGGATAAAGAAATTGTGGTTTATATACACAATGGAATACTATGTGGCAATGAGAAAGAATGAAATATGGCCTTTTGTAGCAACGTGGATGGAACTGGAGAGTGTGATGCTAAGTGAAATAAGCCATACAGAGAAAGACAGGTACCATATGGTTTCACTCTTATGTGGATCCTGAGAAACTTAACAGAAACCCATGGGGGAGGGGAAGGAAAAAAAAAAGAGGTTAGAGTGGGAGAGAGCCAAAGCATAAGAGACTGTTAAATACTGAGAACAAACTGAGGGTTGATGTGGGGTGGGAGGGAGGGGAGGGTGGGTGATGGGTATTGAGGAGGGCACCTTTTGGGATGAGCACTGGTGTTGTATGGAAACCAATTTGACAATAAATTTCATATATTAAAAAAAAAGATAACCATTCTAAAAAAAAAATAAAAAATAAAAGCAAATTTTCCTTGTACAAAAAAAAAAAGAACTTCATAGAAATAGCAAATTTTCAATGTATCAGTCAAAATGACATCATTGCCACAGAATTTCAATCAAATACAAATCCTAATACAAAAATTTAATTCACCTTTAAATGATTTGAGCTTGATGGACAAATATACTATCAGAGGCATAACTTTCTTGAGGTTTAAAATAGCAGCATTAATGTATTAGGTATAATCTTGCACTTATATATGATTAATATAGTTAATGACAAAATCCCACCTTATTTAAAACATTGCAGCTGAAATACTCAGTAAATTATTTGTTCAATTTGTCAATGTAATGTAAGTATGTTGGTGAAATTCCTAAGGAAAGAGTCTAGTTCCCTGGCAATGGATTGTAGTGTAAAGTTCATTGAACATGGGAAAAATGAACTTGTGTGTTCAAATCTCCCACTTGTTACATAGAATTTAGATTTTTTAAACTATTTTTTTTTCTAGCTAAAGAAATGGACTTGAAAAAAATTTTTGAAATCTTTGTAGAATTGTGATAGGAATATGTTTTTCAAGTTTTAATTTAAACACTAGTTAGTTAACATGAGTGGTAAAATAGGTTTAAGGAGTAGATTTCAGTGGTTCATCACTTACATACAACACCCACTGCTCATTACAAGTGCACTCCCTAATAACTATCACCTGTCTAGCCCATCTCCCACCCACCTCCCTCCATCAACATTCAGTTTGTTCTCTATAATTAAGAATCCCTTATGGTCTCTCTCTCTCTTTCTCTTTCTCTCTCTCTCTCTCTCTCTCTCTCTCTCATTTTTCATATATATACAAAACATCTTCTTTATCCATTCATCAGCTGATGGGCATGGGGGTTCTGTTCATAGTTTGGCTATTGCTGATAATGCTACTATAAACACTGGGGTGCATGTATCCCTTAGAATCTGTATTTTTGTATCCTTTGTGTACACCTGGTAGTGCAATTGCTAGGTCATAGGATAGTTTTATTTTTAACATTTTGAGGAACCTTCATACTGATTTCCAGAATGCCTGCACAAGTTTGCATTCCAACCAACAATGCAAGAGGGTTTCTCTTTTCTCCACATCTTTGCCAACCTCTGTTGTTTCTTGTGTTGTTAATTGTAGCCATTCAGACAGGTGTGAGGTGATACGTCTTCGTGGTATTGAATTGTATTTCCCTGATGATAAGTAATATTGAACATTTTTTATGTTAGTCATCTGTATGTATCCTTTGGGAAAATGTCTATTCATATCTTCTGCCCATTTCTTAACTGAATTATTTCGTTTTTTGGTGTTAAGTTTGATTATATATATATATATATATATATATATACAGACATTTTATACACTAAACCTTTATCAGATATGCCATTTGCAAATATCTTCTCTCATTCCGTAGGCTAACTTTCAGTTTCCTTGACTATTTATTTCACTGTGCATAAGCTTTTTATCTTGGTGGAGTGCCAATAGTATATTTTTGCTTTTGTTTCTCCTTCCTCCTGGGACGTATCTAGTAAGGAGTTGCTGTGGCTAATGTCAAAGAGGATGCTGCCTGTGTTCTTCTCTAGTATTTTGATTGTTTCCTATCTCACACTTAGTTCATTCATAAATTTTGAATTTATTTTTGTTTGTGGTGTAAGAGAGTGGTCCAGTTTCATTCTTCTGTGTGTTGCTGTCCAGTTTTTCCAACACCATTTGTGGAAAAGACTGTATTTTTCCCATTGGATATTCTTTCTGCTTTGTTGAATATTAGTTGACCATGCAGTTGAGGGTTTTCTATTATGTTCCATTGATCTATGTATCTGTTTTTGTGCCAATACCATACTGTCTCGATGACTACAGTTTTATAATATAGCTAGAGGTTTGGAATTGTGATGCCACCAGCTTTGTTTTCTATTTCAGTGCTCCTTTGGCTATTTGGGGTCTTTAGTAGTTCTATACAAATTTTAAGATGGTTTGTTTTAACTCTGTTAAAAAATGCAGGTGGTGTTTTCATAGGGATTGCATTAAGTGTGTAGATTGCTTTGGGTAGTATAAACATTTTAACAATGTTTGCTCTTCCAACCCACAAGCATGGAATATTTTTCCACTGTTTTCTGTCCTCTTCAATTTCTTTCATAAGTGTTTTATAATTTTCAGGATACAGATCTTCTACTTCTTTGGTTGGGTTTATTCCTAATTATCCTGTGGTTTTTGGTACGATTATAATCAGAATGGATTTCTTGATTTTTCTACTTCTTCATTATTGGTGTATAGAAATGCAAAAAATCTGTACATTGATTTTATACTTTGCAAATTTGTTGAGTTCATGTATTAGTTTTAGCAATTTTTTGGTTGAGTCTTTCAGGTTTTCTATATAGAGTATCACGTCTTTTGTGAATAGTGAAAGTTTGACTTCTTCCTTGCCAATTTGGATGTCTTGTATTTTGTTTTTTGTCTGATTGCTGAGGCTATGATTACCAGTACTATGTTAAATAGTAATGTTGAAAGTGGACATCTCTGTTTTGTTCTTGATCATAGAAGATAAGCTCTCAGTTTTTCCCCATTCAGGATGATATTAGCTGTGGGTCTTTCATATACAGCCTTTATGATGTTGAGGTATGTTCCATCTGTACTTTCTTTGTTGAGGGTTTTTATCAAGAATGGATGCTATACATTGACAAATGCTTTTTGTGCATCTATTGAGAAGACCATATGGTTCCTATCCTTTCATTTCATCATGTTGATTGATTTGCAAATATTGAACCACCCCCAGCCCAGAAAGAAATTCCACTTGATCCTGTTGAATAATTCTTATCATGTACTTGTGGATTCAGTTTGGTAGTATTTCCTTGAGAATTTTTGCATATGTGTTCATGAGGGATAGTGGCCTGTAATTCTCCATTTTAGTAGGATATTTGTATGGTTTTGGAATCAAGGTAATGCTTGCTTCATCAAAGAAATTTATGTTTCCCTTTCATTTATATTTTTTTGGAACAATTTGGGGAAAATAGTCAGCTATTAACTCTTCTTTCAAGGTGTGGTAGAATTCCCCTGGGAAGCCATTTGTCCCTGGGCTTCTGTTTTTTGGGAGATTTTTAATTATTTATTCAATTCCTTTGCTGGTTATGGGTCTGTTCAATTTTTCTATTTTCTTATTTCAACTTTGGTAGTCTGTGTGTTTCTAGGAATTTGTCCTTTTCTTCCAGATTGCCCATTCATTGGCATATAATTTTTTATAATATTTTCTTATAATTTTTGCATTTCTGTGGTGTTTTTGATCTCTTAAATTCAAAATTTCATTCATTTGTGTTCTTTCTTTGTTTCTTTCTTTGTTTCTTTCTTTGTTTCTTTGTTTCTTTCTTTCTTTCTTTCTTTCTTTCTTTCTTTCTTTCTATGTCTGGCTAGGGAGTTATCTATTTTATTAATTCTTTCAACTAATTGATGCATTCTATCAATTATTTAATTAATTCTTTCAACAAGAACCAGCTCTTAGTTTCATTGGTCTATTCTTTTTCATTGATACTATTCTTTTTCGTTTCCATGCCATTTATTTCTGCTCTAGTTCATTATTATGTCCCTTCATCTACTATATTTTGGCTTTATTTGCTATTCCTTTTCTAGCTCCTTTAGTTTTAAGGTTATGTTGTGTTTTTAGACTTTTCTTATTCTTTTTTTTTATATTGTACTTACTTTTATTTTTTTTCAATATATGAAATTTATTGTCAAATTGGTTTCCATACAACACCCAGTGCTCACCCCAAAAGATGCCCTCTTCAATACCCATCACCCACCCTCCCCTCCCGCCCACCCCACATCAACCTTCAGTTTGTTCTCAGTTTTTAAGAGTCTCTTATGCTTTGGCTCTCTCCCACTCTAACCTCTTTTTTTTTTCCTTCCCCTCCCCCATGGGTTTCTGTTAAGTTTCTCAGGATCCACATAAGAGTGAAAACATATGGTATCTGTCTTTCTCTGTATGGCTTACTTCACTTAGCATCACACTCTCCAGTTCCATCCACGTTGCTACAAAAGGCCATATTTCATTCTTTCTCATTGCCACGTAGTACTCCACTGTGCATATAAACCACAATTTATTTCTCCATTCATCAGTTGATGGACATTTAGGCTCTTTCCATAATTTGGTTATTGTTGAAAGTGCTGCTATAAACATTGGGGTACAAGTGCCCCTATGCATCAGTACTCCTGTATGCCTAGAGTAAATTCCTAGCAATGCTACTGCTGGGTCATAGGGTAGGTCTATTTTTAATTTTTAAAGGAACCTCCACACTGTTTTCCAGAGCGGCTGCACCAGTTTGCATTCCCACCAACAGTGCAAGAGGGTTCCATTTCTCCACATCCTCTCCAGCATCAATAGTCTCCGGATTTGTTCATTTTGGCCACTCTGACTGGCGTGAGGTGATATCTGAGTGTGGTTTTGATTTGTATTTCCCTGATGAGGAACGACATTGAGCATCTTTTCATGTGCCTGTTGGCCATCCGGATGTCTTCTTAAAAGAAGTGTATATTCATGTTTTCTGCCCATTTCTTCACTGGGTTATTTGTTTTTTGGATGTGGAGTTTGGTGAGCTCTTTATAGATTTTGGATACTAGCCCTTTGTCCAATATGTCATTTGCAAATATCTTATCCCATTCCATGGGTTGCCTTTTAGTTTTGTTGGTTGTTTCCTTTGCTGTGCAGAAGATTTTTATCTTCATGAGATCCCAACAGTTCACCTTTACTTTTAATTCCCTTGCCTTTGTGGATGTGTCAAGTAAGAAATTGCTATGACTGAGGTCAGAGAGTTCTTTTCCTGCTTTCTCCTCTAGGGTTTTGATGGCTTCCTGTCTCACATTCAGGTCCTTTATCCATTTTGAGTTTCTTTTTTGTGAATGGTGTGAGAAAGTGGTCTAGTTTCAACCTTCTACATGTTGCTGTCCAGTTCTCCCAGCACCATTTGTTAAAGAGACTGTCTTTTTTCCATTGGATGTTCTTTCCTGCTTTGTCAAAGATTAGTTGGCTATACGTTTGTGAGTCTAGTTCCGGGGTTTCTATTTTATTCCATTGGTCTATGTATCTGTTTTTGTGCCAATACTATGCTGTCTTAATGATTACAGCTTTGTAGTAGAGGGTAAATTCTGGGATTGTGATACCTCCTGCTTTGGTCTTCTTCAAAATTACTTTGGCTATTCGGGGCCTTTTGTGGTTCCATATGAATTTTAGGATTGTTTGTTCTTGCTTCGAGAGGAACACTGGTGCAATTTTTATTGGGGTTGTATTGAATGTGTAGATAGCTTTGGGTAGTATTGATATTTTAACAGTATTTATTCTTCCAACCCATGACCACGGAATGTTTTACATTTTTTTATATCTTCTTCAATTTCTTTCATAAGCTTTCTATAGTTTTCAGCATACAGATTTTTTACATCTTTGGTTAGATATATTCCTAGGTATTTTATGCTTCTTGGTGCAAATGTGAATTGGATCAGTTTCTTTATTTGTCTTTATGTTGCTTCATTATTAGTGTATAAGAATGCAACTGATGTCTGTACATTGATTTTGTATCTTGCAACTTTGCTAAAGTCATGTATCAGTTCTAGCAGACTTTTGGTGGAGTCTATCGGATTTTCCATGTATAATATCACGTCATCTGCAAAAAGTGAAAGCTTAACTTCATCTTTGCCAATTTTGATGCCTTTGATTTCATTTTGTTGTCTGATTGCTGATGCTAGCACTTCCAACACTATGTGAAACAACAGCGGTGAGTGGACATCCCTGTCGTGTTCCTGATCTCAGGGAAAAAGCTCTCATTTTTTTCCCATTGAGGATGATGTTAGCTGTGGGCTTTTCATAAATGGCTTTTATGATGTTTAAGTATGTTCCTTCTATCCCGACTTTCTCGAGGGTTTTTATTAAGAAAGGGTGCTGAATTTTGTCAAATGCTTTTTCTGCATCGATTGACAGGATCATATGGTTCTTATCTTTTTGATTAATGTGATGTATCACATTGATTGATTCATGAATGTTGAACCAACCCTGCCTACCAGGAATGAATCCCATTTGATCATGGTGAATAATTCTTTTTATATGCTGTTGAATTCGATTTGCTAGTATCTTATTGAGAATTTTTGCATCCATATTCATCAGGGATATTGGCCTGTAGTTCTCTTTTTTTACTGGGACTCTCTCTGGTTTAGGAATGAAAGTAATACTGGCTTCATAGAATGAGTCTGGAAGTTTTCCTTCCCATTCTATTTCTTGGAATAGCTTGAGAAGGATAGGTATCATCTCTGCTTTAAACGTCTGTTAGAACTCCCCTGGGAAGCCATCTGGTCCTGGACTCTTAT
The DNA here is from genome assembly GCF_023721935.1 of Panthera uncia. NCBI lineage: Eukaryota > Metazoa > Chordata > Mammalia > Carnivora > Felidae > Panthera > Panthera uncia. The sequence continues at coordinate 71,357,051 of NC_064817.1, read as the reverse complement.
TGTGGGGAGATTTTTGATAACTGATTCAATTTCTTTGCTGGTTAAGGGTGTTTTCAAGCTTTCTATTTCTTCCTGTTTGAGTTTTGGAAGTGTGTGGGTACTTAGGAATTTGTCCATTTATTCCAGGTTGTCCAAGTTGTTAGCTTATAATTTTTCATAGTATTCCATGATGATTGCTTGTATTTCTGAGGGTTGGTCGTAATAATTACATTTTCATTCATGATTTTATCTATTTGGGTCATATCCCTTTTCTTTTTGACTAGCCTGGCTAGAGGTTTATCAATTTTGTTTATTTTTTCAAAAAAAAAAAAAAAACTTTTGGTTTCATTGATCTGCTCTACAGTTTTTTTTTTTTTTAGATTTTATATTGTTTATTTCTGCTCTGATCTTTATTATTTCTCTCCTGCTGGGTTTAGGGTGTCTTTGCTGTTCTGCTTCTATTTCCTTTAGGTGTGCTGTTAGATTTTGTATTTGGGATTTTTCTTGTTTCTTGAGATAGGCCTGGATTGCCATGTATTTTCCTCTCAGGACTGCCTTCGCTGCATCCCAAAGCATTCGGATTGTTGTATTTTCATTTTCGTTTGTTTCCATATATTTTTTGATTTCTTCTCTATTTGCCTGGTTGACCCATTCATTCTTTAGAGGGTGTTCTTTAACGTCCATGCTTTTGGAGGTTTTCCAGACGTTTTCCTGTGGTTGATTTCAGTCTTCATAGCATTGTGGTCTGAAAGTATGCAAGGTATGATCTCAATTCTTGTATACTTATGAAGGGCTGTTTTGTGACCCAGTATGTGATCTATCTTGGAGAATGTTCCATGTGCATTTGAGAAGAAAGTATATTCTGTTGCTTTGGGATGCAGAGTTCTAAATATATCTGTCAAGTCCATCTGATCCAAAGTATCATTCAGGGCCCTTGTTTCTTTATTGACTCTGTGTCTAGATGATCTATCCATTGTTGTAAGTGGAGTATTAAAGTCCCCTGCAATTACCACATTCTTATCAATAAGGTTGCTTATGTTTGTGATTAATTGTTTTATATATTTGGGGGGTCCCTAATTTGGCGCATAGACATTTATAATTGTTAGCTCTTCCTGACGGATAGACCCTGTGATTATTATATAATGCCCTTCTTCATCTCTTATTACAGCCTTTAATTGAAAGTCTAGTTTTCTGATATAAGTATGGCTCATCCAGCTTGCTTTTGACTTCCAGTAGCATGATAAATAGTTCTCCATCCCCTCACTCTCAATGTGAAGGTGTCCTCAGGTCTAAAATGAGTCTCTTGTAGACAGCAAATAGATAGGTCTTGTTTTTTTTATCCATTCTGATCTCCTATCTTTTGGTTGGTACATTTAGTCCATTTACATTCAGTGTTATTCTAGAAAGATATGTGTTTAGAGTCATTGTGATTTCTGTAGGTTTAATTCTTGTAGCGATGTCTCTGGTACTTTGTCTCATAGGATTCCCCTAGGATCTCTTGTAGGGCTGGTTTAGTGGTGATGAATTCCTTCAGTTTTTGTTTGTTTGGGAAGACCTTTATCTCTCCTTCTATTCTAAATGACAGACTTGCTGGATAAAGGATTCTCGGCTGCAAATCTTTTCTGTTCATCACATTGAAGATCTCCTGCCATTCCTTTCTGGCCTGCCAAGTTTCAGTAGAGAGATGGGTCACGAGTCTTATAGGTCTCCCTTTATATGTTAGAGCAGGTTTACCCCTAGCTGCTTTCAGAATTTTCTCTTTATGCTTGTATTTTCCCAGTTTCACTATCATATGTTGTGCAGAAGATCGATTCCAGTTATTTCTGAAGGGAGTTCTCTGTGCCTCTTGGATTTCAATGCATTTTTACTTCCCCAGATCAGGGAAGTTCTCAGCTATTATTTCTTCAAGTACACCTTCAGCACTTTTCCCTCTGTCTTCCTCCTCTGGAATCCCAATTATTTGTAGATTATTTCTCTTTAGTGCATCACTTAGTTCTCTAATTTTCCCCTCATACTCCTGGATTTTTTATCTCTCTTTTTCTTAGCTTCCTCTTTTTCCATAATTTTATCTTCTAATTCACCTATTCTCTCCTCTGCCTCTTAAATCCAAGCTATGGTCACCTCCATTTTATTTTGCAGTTGATTTATAGCATTTTTTTAGCTCCTCCTGGGTGTTTTAGGCCCTTGATCTCTTTAGCAATAGATTCTCTGCTGTCCTGTATACTTTTTTCAAGCCCAGGGATTAATTTTATGACTATTATTTTTAATTCACTTTCTGTTATATTGTTTAAATCATTTTTGATTAGTTCATTAGCTTTTGCTCCTTCCTGGAGTTTCTTTTGAGGGGAATTCTTCCTTTTAGTCATTTTGAATAGTTCCTGGAGTGGTGCAGAACTGCAGGGCACTTCCCCTGTGCTGTCTTGAATAACTTGCATTGATGGGCAGGGCTGCAGTCAGACCTGATGTCTCCCCTCAACCCACTGCTGGGGCCATAGTCAGACTGGTATGTACCTTCTCCCCTCTCCTAGGGGCGGGATTCACTGTGGGGTGGTGTGGCCCCTGTCTGGGCTACTTGCACACTGCCAGTCTTGTGGTACTGCTTAGATGAGATCTGGCATATTAGCCGGGGTGAATCCGCAAGGTGCACAGGGGCAGGAGAGGCAGGCTCAGCTAGCTTTCCTTAGGTGATCTGCTTCTGGAGCGGACCTGCAGCACAGGGAGGGAGTCAGACTCACTGGAGGGATGTCAGTTCCCTGAGAGGATCTGGTTCCCTTTGGGATTTTGGCTGGGGGATGGGCGAGGGAGATGGCACTGGCAAGTGCCTGTGTTCCCCACCAAGCTGAGCTCTGTCATCCTGGGCGCAACAACTCTCCCTCCCATTGTCCTCTAGCCCTCCTGTTCTCTGAGCAGAGCTGTTAACTTATAACCTTCCAGATGTTAAGTCCTGCTTGCTGTCAGAACACGCTCTATCTGGCCCCTCCGCTTTTGCAAGCCAGACTCAGGGGCTCTGCTTAGCAGGCGGGCTGCCCCTCGCCCGGCTCCCTCCTGCCAGTCCATGTAGCACGCACTACCTCTGCACCCTTCCTACCCTCTTCTGTGGCCCTCTCGTCTATGCTTGGCTCCAGAGAATCCGTTCTGCTAGTCTTCTGGCAGTTTTCTGGGTTATTTAGGCTGGTGGATGGAATCTAAATGATCAGCAGGACGTGGTGAGCCCAGCGTCCTCCTACACCACCATCTTCTCCCCGTCTTCCATTTTTGCAATATTTGACTTGAAATTGCATTTTAAGGTAACTGCTATGAAGGCAGTGGCATTTTGGACTCTGTCCATTCTGATAAACTTGATTACACACCACTAACCTTACATTTATCATACGGCTCTACTTAGTGCTGAACAATATTAAATATAAAACGATTTTTTCAAAAAAATTTTAATATTTATTTATTTATTTATTAATTTGAGGCAGAAAGATTGAGAATGAGCAGGGGAGAATCAGAGAGAGAGAGTATAAAGCAGGCTCTGGGCTCTGAGCTGTCAGCATAGAGCCCAACGTGGAGTTCATACTCACAAACTGCAAGATCATGACCTGAGCCAAAGTTGGATGCTTAACCTACTGAGCCACCTAGGCGCCCCTGAACAACATTAATTATAATTCCATTCACCATTTTAAGGTATTTACATTGATTTCTTTGTTCTTTTAAATAAACTTATTTTCTGAAGTTTTTATTTAAATTCTGGTTAGTAAACATACAGTGTAATATTAGTTTCAGGTGTACAAAACAGTGATTCAACAATTACATACAGTACCTGGAGCTCATCATAAGTGCATTCTTTAATACCATCAACTATTTAACCCATCCCCCTACCACAGACCTCCCTTCTGGTAACTATCAGTTCTCTATAGTGAAGAGCCTTTTTTGATTTCTCTCTCTTGTTGACCTTTGCTTGTTTGTTTTATTCATCAGTGCCACATATGAGTGAAATCATATGGTATTTGTCTTTCTCTGACTTAAATAATTTAGCATGGCACACTCTAGCTCCATCCATGTCCTTGCAAATGGCAAGATTTCATTCTTTTTTATGGATGAATAATATTCCAATATGTGTGTGTATGTATGTATATATATATATAGGATATATGGATATATATAGATATATATGTGTATATGGATATATATATAATATGTATATGTGTATATATATATATATATGTAATATGTATATCAATTATTCTTTATCAATTTACCAGTTGATTGACACTTGGGTTGCGTCTATATATCCGGGTTTTGTAGATAATGCTGCTATAAACTTTGGGGTGCATGTACCCATTTGAGTCAGTACTTTTTTTATTATTTGGATAAATAGTAGTGCAAAGTCTGCATTGTAAGGTAGCTCAACTTTTAACTTTTTGAGGAATCTCCATATTTTTTTCTAAAGTGGCTGCACCAGTTTGTACTCCCACCTACAGTGCAAGAGAGTTTACTTTTCTACACATCCTGACACCTGTTGTTTCTCTTGTTGATTTTAACCTTTCTACCAGGTATGAGGTGATATCTCATTGTCATTTTGACTTGTATTTCCCCAATGATGAGTGATGTTGAGCATCTTTTCATGTGTCTGTTGTCCATCTGTATGTATTCTCTGGAAAAATTATCTATTCATGTCTTCTGACCAGTTTTAATTGGATTATTTTTTTGTTAGGTGTTGAGTTTTGCAAGCCCTTTATATATTTTGGGTACTAACCCTTTATCAGATATCTCATTAGCAAATATCTAATTCCAAAAGTTGACTTTCTGTTTTGTTGATTGTTTCCTTCACTCTGCAAAAGCTTTTTATTTTGATGTAGTCCCAATAGTTTATTTTTGCTTTTGTTTCCCTTGCTTCAGGAGACATAACTAGAAGGAAATTCCCATGGCCAATATCAAAGAGGGTACTATCTGTTTAATCCTCTAGGAAATTTATGGTTTCAGGTATCACATTTATGTCTTTAGCCCATTTTTCACACTTCAGGTACAATTTATTCTAAATAGCAATACAAAATAAATGGGAGCCATATGACTTTATTACACACATTCAAAATAATTCTATTTAAAATAACATTAGAAAATAGATTTACATGATTCAAGACCATTAACTTTTACTTTCAAATACTGTCAGAATGGTTGAATGCATTTATCTTAGAATCTGGAGTAATTTGTATTTTTTAATGATTTTTTTCAAATGTTTATTTAAATTCTAATTTTTTTTTTAAATTTTTTTTATTTCTGAGAGAGAGAAAGAGAGAGAGAGAGCAAGCTGGGGAGGGGCAGAAAGAGAGGGAGACACAGAATCTGAAGCACGCTCCAGGCTCTGAGCTGTCAGTACAGAGCCGGACACAGGGCTCAAACTCACAAACCATAAGATCATGACCTGAGCAGAAGTCGGTTGCTTAACCAACTGAAGCACCCAACCACCCATGAAATGTTTATTTAAATTCTAGCTAGTTAACAATAGTGTAATATTGGTTTCAGGAGTAGAATTTAGTGCTTCATCACTTACATATAATACCCAGTGCTCAACACAAGTGCATGCCTTCATACCCATCACCCATTTAACCCATCCCCCACCCAATTCCCCTCCATCAAACCTCACGTTGTTTTCTATAGTTAAGAGTCCATTGTGGTTTTCTTCCCTCTCTTTTTTGCCTTACACTAGTTTTGTTTCTTAAATTCCACATATGTGTGAAATCATATGGTAATTGTCTTTCTCTGACTAATTATGCTTAGCATAATACACTCTAGATCCATCCATGTCATTGCAAATGAAAAGATTTCATTCTTTTTGATGACTAAGTAATATTCCACCACCCACACACGTGAGTGTATGTATACTGATGAATGGATGTGGTATGCCACATATTCCTTATCCTTTCATCAATTAATGGACATTTTGGCTCTTTCCATAGTTTGGTTATTGTTGATAATACCGTTATAAACAGCAGGGTGCTTATGCCTCTTTGAATCAGTATTTTTGTATCCTTTGGGTAAATATCTGGAAGTGAAATTGCTGGATTGTAGGATGGTTCTACTTTTAACTTTATGAAGAACCTCCATACTGTTTTGCAGAGTGGCTGCAAGAGTTTGCATTCTTCCCTACATCCTCACTAACTTCTGTTGTTTCCTGTGTTGTTTATTTTAGCTATTCAGACAGATTCTGACAAATGGGAGGTGGTATTCCGTCATTGTTTTTATTTGTATTTCCCTGATGATTACTAATGTTGAGCATCTTTTCACATATCTGTTGGCCATATGTATGTCTTATTGGGAAAAATATCTGTTCATGTCTTCTGCCCATTTTTTACCTGGAAAATTTGTTTTTTGGGTGCTGAGTTGGATGTATTCTTTATAGATTTTAGGCACTAACCCTTTATCAGATATGTCATTTTCAAATATCTTTTCCCATTCTGTAGTTTGCTTTTTCATTGTGTTTATTGTGTCCTTCACCGTGCAGAAGCTTTTTTATCTTGATGAAGTCTCAATGATTTATTTTTGCTTTTTTTTCTCTTGCATCTAACAATGTGCCTACTAAGAAGTTGTTATGCCCAAGGGCTAAAATGTTGATGCCTGTGTTCTCATGTAGGATTTTGATGGTTTGCAGTCTCAAATTTAGGTCTTTCTTCCATTTTGAATTTATTTTTGTTTATGCTGTAAGAAAATGGACCAGGTTCATCTTTCTCTGTTGCTGTCCACTTTTGGAAACAGCATTTGTTTGTTGCAGAAACTGTCTTTTTTTCCATTTGATATTCTTTCCTGCTTTGTCGAAGATTTGTTGACTCTGTAGTTGTGGGTCCATTTCTGGGTTTTCTATTCTCTCACAATGATCTATGTGTCTGTTTTTGTGCCAGTACCATAATTGTCTTGATGACTACAGCTTTTTAATATAGTTTGAAGCCCGGAATTGTGGTGCCACAAGCTTTGCTTTTCTTCTTCAGGATTTCTTTGGCTATTCAGGGTGTTTTGTGGTCCCATACAAATTTTAGGCTTGTTTGTTCTAGGTCTACAAGAAATGCTGTTGATATTTTGATAGGGATTGCATTAAATGTGCAGATTGCTTGGGGTAGTACAGACATTTTTACACTATTTATTCTTCTAATCCTTGAGGATCAAGTGTTTTTCCATATCTTTGTGTCATCTTCAATTTCTTTCTTAAGTCTTCTATAGTTTTTACAGTACAGATGTTTAACTTTTTGGTTAGATTTATTCCAAGGTAACTTATTTTTTTCTGGTGCAATTGTAAATGGGATCGATTCTTTGATTTATGTTTCTACTGCTTCATTATTGGTGTATAGAAATGCAACAGATTTTTGTACATTGATTTTATATCCTGTGATTTTCTTAATTTCATGCATTAGTTCTAGCAATTTGTTGGGGGGGGATCTTTTGGTTTCCATATAGAATATCATATCATTTGTGAATAGTGAAAGCTTGACTTCTTCCTTGCTGATTTGGATTAATTTTATTTCATTTTTTGTCTGCTGAAGCTATGACTACTAGTATTATGTTAAATAGTAATGGTGAGAGTTTACATCCCTGTCTTGTTCTTGATGGTAGAAGAAAAGCTCTCAGCTTTTCCCCATTGAGGATGATATTAGCTTTTCATCTTTTGTTTAGGGCCTTTATGATACTGAGCTATACTCTATGTATACCTATTTTCTTGAGTGTTTTTATCAAGAACAGATGCTGTATTTTGTCAAATGCTTTTTCTTCATCTATTGAGAGGATCATATGGTTCTTATCCTTTCTTTTATTAATATGATGCATCACATCGCTTGATTTGCTTGTATTGAACCACGTCTACAACCCAGGAATAAATCCACTTGATAATGGTGAATAATTTTTTTAATGTACTGTTGAATATGATTTACTCTTATTTAATCGAGAATTTTTGCACCCATGTTCATGAGTGATATTGACCTGTAATTCTCCTTTTTGGTGGGGTCTTTATCTTGTTTTGGAATCAAAATAATGCTGGCCTCATAGAATGAGTTTGGAATTTTTCTTTCCATTTTTTTATTTCTTGGAGCAATTTGAGAAGAATAGATGTTAACTCTTCTTTGAATGTCTGTAGAATTCCCCCTGGGAAGCCATCTGGCCCTGGACTTTTGTTTGTTGTAAGATTTTTGATTATTGATTCAATTTCACTGCTGGTTGTGGTCTGTTCATGTTTTCTACTTCTTCCTCTTCCATTTTTGGTGTTTTGTATGTGCCTAGGAAATTATCCATTTCTTCCATATTGCTCAATTTGTGGGCAAATAATTTTTCTTAATATTCTTTTATTATTGTTTATATTTCTCTAATGTTGGTTGTGATCTCTCTTATTTTTTGATTTTATTTATTAGGTTCCTTTCTCTTTTCTTTTTGATAAGTCTGGCAAGGGGTTTATCAATTTTATTAATTCTTCAGAGAACCATCTCCTAATTTTATTGATCTATTATACTGTTTTGTTATTGTTGCTGTTGTTCATATTTCACTTATTTCTTCTCTAATCTTTACCACTTACCTTCTCCTGCTAGCTTTAGGCTTTATTTGATTTTCTTTTTCTAGTTCTTTTAGGTGAAATATTAGTGTTTTTGAGAATTTTCTTGCTTCTTCATGTAGGCATGTGTTGCTATATAAACTTCCCTCTTAGGACTGCTCTTGCTACATCCCAAAGGTGTTGGATTATAGTGTTTTCATTTTCATTTTCTTCCATGTACTTTTTGTTTCTTCTTTACTTTCCTGCTTAACCCATTCATTCTTTAGTAAGATGTTCTTTACCGCATGTATTTGCCGTCTCTCCAAAAATGTTCTTGTGGTTGACTTCATGTTTCATAGCACTGTGGTCTGAAAATGTGCATGGTATGATCTCAGTCTTTTTGTACTTGATGAGGGCTGATTTTTGAACTAGTATGTGATGTGTTCTGGAGAATGTTCCATGTGGACTTTAGGATGAAATGTTCTAAATATATCTGTGAAGTCCATCCAGTCCAGTGTGTTATTGAAAGCCATTTTCTCCTTGTTAATTTTCTACTTTAGATGATCTGTCCATTGTTTTAAGTGTGGTGTTAATGTTCTCTAATGTTATTTTATAATTATCAACGAGTTTTTTTTTTTTTTTGCTATTGTTTTATACATTTAGGTGCTTCCAAGATTTGGGAATAAATGTTCATAATTTTATATATTCTTGTTTTATTTTGAGAGAGAGAGAGAGAGAGAGAGAGAGAATGGGAAGGGCAGAGAGAGAGAGAGAATCCCAAGCAGGCTCTGCTTTGTCAGCTTGGGGCTCAATCTTATGAACGTGAGGTGATGATCTGAGCCAAAATCAAGAGTCAGACACTTAACCAAGTGAACCACCCAGGTGTCCCAATTGTTAGATCTTCTTGAAACCCATTAATTATGATATAATGTCCTCCTTCATCTGTATGATATAATGTCTTTAGTTGAAATGTAGTTTGTCTCATAAGTATGACTACTCTCATTTTCCTTTGACTTCTGTTAGCATGTTAGATGGTTCTCTATCTTCTCACTTTCAATCTGCAAGTGTCTTTAAGTCTAAAATAAGTCCCTTGTAGGCAGCATATAAATGGGTCTTATTATTATTATTATTATTTTTATTTTTATCCATTCTCTCATTCTGTGTCTGTTGACTGGAGTATTTAGTCCATTTACATTCAGAGTGGTTACTGATAGAATGAATTTAGTGCCATTGTGTTACCTGTAATGTTTGTTTTTCTGTTGATGTTCTTCGTTCTTGTCTAGTCTTTTTTTGTTCTTTCTTTCGCACTCAGAGAGACCCTTTTTTTAATGTTTATTTATTTTTTTAGAGAGAAGAAGACAGAGAGTGAGTGGGCAAGGGGCAGAGAGAGAGCAAGAGAGACCAAATCTGAAGCAGGCTCCAGGCTTTTAGCTGTCAACACAGAACCTGACACGGGGCTCAAACCCACAAACTGTGAGATCATGACCTGAACTGAGGTCAGATGTTTACCTGACTGAGCCACCCAGATGCCCCAAAAAGAGTCTCTTTTAATATATCTTGCAAGGCTGGTTTAGTTGTTATTAATTCCTTAATTTTCATTTGTCTGGGAAAATCTTTTTCTCTCTCAGTATTCTAAATTACAGCCTTGCTGGATAAAGTATTCTTGGATGCATATTCTTGCCATAGCATGCCACTCTCTTCTGCCCTGCCAAGTTTTTGTGAATGGATCTGCAGCAATATGATTTGTCTTCCATTGTAGTTTAAGGACTTCTTTTTTCCCTTGCTTTCTTCATGATTATTTCCTGTCTGGGTTTTGTGTGTGTGTGTGTGTGTGTGTGTGTGTGTGTGCGTGCACGCGCATGTGTGTCTGATTTTGGCTACAATACATCTTGGTGTTGGCTGGCTTTTGTTGAATTTGATTGGACTTCTCTGTGCTTGTTAAATTTTTTACGTCTGTTTTATTCCCCACATAAGGGACATTTTCAGTTATAATTTTCTCAAATACACCTGTCCCCTTTCTCATATTCGTAGGATAGAAATGTTATTATGCTTTAAAGAGTCACTGTGTTCCTAAGTCTATATTTGTGATCCAATACTGTTCTTTCCCTCTTCTTTTTAGCTTCATTATTTTCCCTAATTTTATCTTCTATATCATTGATTTGTTCCTTTGTTTCATCCATCCTCATGTCATTGCAAACAACCAGTTTGTATCTCAGTTATAGCATTTTTTATTTCGGCCTGAGTAGTTTTTAGTTTTTAGTTTAGTTTTGTTTTGTTTTGTTTTATCTCTTCATCAAGTGGTTCTCTACTGTGTATGCTTATCTCATGCCCAGCTAGTATCCTTATGACTGTTGTTTTCAATTCTGGTTCAGGCTTCTTACTTATATCAGTTGTGATTAAATCCCTGGCCATGACTTCTTCCTGTTTTTTTTTTTTTTTTCCTTATGGGGTGAATTCCTCCATTTTGTCATTTTGTCTAGGTCACTGTTTTTGTTTTGTATTGTTAAGAAAACGTGTTATATTACTGCACCTGAAAGTAATGGGTGTATTGAGGAAAAGTCTTATACTATCTTGGTCCTCGTGCTTCAGTTTCAGACTGTGCACTCTTCTGTTGTGTTTTGGTCTCTCCTTCCCTCAAATAAATCCTCTGTAGACTTTCTCCTTGCCTCCTGTGGGAGCTGTTTGGACCTTGTCCACTGTGTGGCAAGTTCATCTAGGTATGTTTTGGTCTCCTTTGTAAAAGAAGCTAGATCCTATTTCCCACAGAGTTTAAGCTTTGCAACACTCTTTGATCAGTAGACTTGGTGCGTGCAAAGAGTTTGTGTTGGCCTTCTGAGGGAGGGGCCTGCTGTGCTGATTCTCAGATGGACTTGCCCTAGTGGGGATGCACCTACAGTGTTCAGGGGTTGGGGCTTTTTGTAAGTTTATCCAGCCTTCCCTGTGGGATGCTATGTTGCGCACAAAGGTCTGTCATTCTGATGGGGTAGGGGGATGGCTTTGCTCCACTGTCTCTTTCCCAGAGCAGGGAGATGTGCCCACCACACTTCAGGAAGCCATGAGAGAAGAGCAAACATTCACCCCTCTGGACACCCCTGTGTCCCCAGCTTCTGTCAAATTCCTGCCTTCACCCTCTCTGTGTGCTCTCTATCTGCTTGCCAGGTAGCACAGTACTCATGTGCTTTACCCCAGGTGTATGGCTGGGTTTCAAAACTCCAAGTTTTAGGCACCTGGGCAGCATAGACACATATTAGTCCTCTGTGGGAGAGTCTCGCCATGCTGTGGCTGGGGCATATTTATCCAGAAAAGGAGTTCTATGACCCTACAGCAGTTCTTGGTTTATAGTAGAGCATAGCAAAACCTGGCACCAAGGTTTTCTGCCCTCTGCTGGTGTCTCTGTTCCTATGCTAGTGAACAGGGCAGCACATTGGTGCTGCCAGGTCTTTTGTCCCGTAAGAGGCTCTGCCACCACTCCCAAATGCAGTCCAACAAGGGGAACTGTTTCTCCCCATGCAACTTAGGGAATCCTCAGACCACTCTGTCCACTACTTGGCCTCTTTGCTCCTTCCTCACAGGAGGACCACTAAGCCTACTAGGCATGACCCCGGTGTTGGTGTGGACTTCTAAAATTTCAGACTTTGATCTCCACTGCTTATAAAATCTTGTAGTAGCCAGACCCTCTCCTTTTCTCAGTGAATGATTTTGGAGAAGAGTTTTTCTCATGCAACCCCCTCTGCACTGCTCTCTCTCTCTCCCTCTCTCCATGATCAAGGATCCTTTCACTTTGCAGCACCACAATTCTTTTCTTTCTCAAATCAACTCTCCACAGCTCTTTCTTTTCACAATGTGACCATTTTTCTACCTGTAGATGTGCAGTTTGTACTCTCAGTCTTCAGTTTGATTTCTTGGGTGTTCAGAGTGATTTGATATTTATCTAGCTGTTTTGAAGGGAAAGTCAAGCTTAGGGTCTCCCTACTCCTCCACCATCTTAACTCTATCTGGTTAATTTTTAAATATCTAAAATTTAGGGACCTAGTTTGACAGGGACCTGTGCTGGTCTTTGGGAGAAGGGTTTCACAGTGCTGGGACTGATGCAGGTTTGGGCCAGAATGATAGTGTTGTCAGAGTGCAGGGGTGTGGAATTTGGGGAAAAAAATCAGGCAAAACAGTCAAGGTCTGAGTTAGCTGCCCTCAGCAGGTATATGAGGGGTGAGTGAGGAAAATGGGACCCACAGGTTTCTCTTTCCCTGGAAGGGCAAAGCCAGCTCTCACAGATGAGCTCTAAGAAGAGGAGGCAATCACTCCCCATGTGCCTTAGGTGATCCTAAGATTGCACCATCTGCCCCGGGTTTGTTTGCCTGCCTTCTCTTAAGGAGTAGGGAAAACCATCAGGTCTCTATCTCAGCTAATTGCATGGACCTCTAAAACTCCAGTCTTTGAGCCTCACTGCTTGCAAAACCACACAAAAGTCATCCCCTCTCATTTTCCCAGCAACTTTCTTCTGGGAAGTGTTCTCCTTGTGCTTATCCCTGTGTGCTCCACTCTGTCTTGCCTTTCTCCACTACCAAGGCTCCCTCCCCTCAGCAGCACTCAGGATCTGTTTCTCCCCCAAACCACATCTCCAAACTTAGCTTTCTTTTTTTTTTAACGTTTATTTATTTTTGAGACAGAGAGAGACAGAGCATGAACGGGGGAGGGGCAGAGAGGGAGACACAGAATCGGAAGCAGGCTCCAGGCTCTGAGCCATCAGCCCAGAGCCCCACGCGGGGCTTGAACTCACGGACCCTGAGATCATGACCTGAGCTGAAGTCGGACGCTTAACCGACTAAGCCACCCAGGTGCCCCTTAGCTTTCTTAATGTGGACTTTTCTCTTCCTCTAGTTGTGCTGTTTGTCTTATCAGTCTTCAGGCCGGTATCTTGGGTAATCAGAATGATTTGCTAGTTATCTAGCAGTGTTAAAGGGATAAATCAATTATGGGGTCCTCCTGGTATGCCATCATTTTTGCTCCTCCTGCATAAGGCCTAGACCTCATTTTGTTTTTCCATTAATCAGTTTGTGGACATTTGAATTGTTTCTAACTTTTGGCCACTATATCTTAATGGCATATATTATATGTTTATATGTTGGATGCAATTAAAAACACACAATAATTATACATACATGCATATACCCTCATAAACACACAAAAAATGCCATTTTTTTGTTTATATTGCTAGTTTTTTGTTCTGGCAATCTTGATAAAAAATAAAAAAGGAAAGCTAATTCTTGTGTGTGGAATATTCTGGGAATACTAAGACATAGGTTTGAATGGACTGTCCTAAGGCATACTACTGTGAGTTTTTGCTTAGAATGTAAGCAGAAATTAGACAAGACATAATTTCCTACATTAATATGCTTAAAATATAAATACATTTCTCATAGTCCTTTATGCAAATGATTTTTCTCATATATTTCCCCCCAAGTAGACATTTGTTTAATATAGAATTTAAAAAGCTCATCTCTTTGTAATTTACTTTACCTCTTATAAACTAACAGTATACTCTGGAGGTTTTAACAGCCTTACTTCATTATTTTTCTATGTTTAATAATAATTTGTCAAGCAAGTCTTCAGAAGTAAAAGAATAATTCAGTGTTTTAAAAGTTCATTTATTTATTGTGTGAGAGAAAATGTGTGTGTATGAGTGGGAGAGGGTCAGATAGAGAGGGAGAGAGAGAATCCCAAGCTGGGTCCATGCTGTCAGGGAGAGCCCAACACAGGGCTCCACCTCACAAACCCTGAGTTCATGACCTGAGCTGAAATTAAGAGCCAAATGCTTAACTGACTGAGCCACCCAGGTGCCTAAGGATAGTTACATTTAAATTCACATCCTAAATAAAAAATCTTAAAATAAATAAAAGATGAAGTAGTTATACACTGTAATACTATATTCATATTCTATCAGCTTCACTAATAAAAACTAAAGGAAAAAAACACTGAAAAATAAACAAATGGCAAAATCTTATAGAAAATCAGTTTACACTGAACAAGGAAATTTATAGAAAATTTTATTCTTGGCATTAATAATTAACATAAGCATAAATGATGTTAGACTAATTACCAGAAAGAAGCATTATTCCTATAGTCAAGAAGTGAAGAAGACCCTTGACAGGCCCATTTATTTACAGTGTCCTGAAAGAGTTGTGTTAGTCTTCTTAGAGATTTTCAGATCTTCAGGAAAATTAGATTTTTCTACTTTAATTGACTTTATATTTATCATTTCACAGGACTACAACTTTAATGTAACAGCATCCATTTAATGTTAGCAGAATTCATAGCATAAATAACTTTACGCTATGAATATATATATATATTCACATATATCCAATTCATATATGATGTTCAATATATATAATGCATATATTCAATATATACATAGATATATACAATACAATATTGTATATACAAAATTGTATATACAATACAATACAATATATACATTAATATATACAATAATGTATATATTCAATATATGTAATATATTGAATATATAATTCAATTCATTTCATATATTCAATATATATATAATGTATATTATTCATTTAACCTGCAGCTTCCCATCTGTAAAAGAATAATTCAAAACAGTGGTATTCATAGCAACTTTTCTGTAATCTTTAAAATAGATCACAACTTGTATAGGTGAGAAAAAAGTTAACAGAAGATACACAGCTTCAAATTCTGTTTGGGTGCTAAAAGCACCAGGTAATATATGTTTAAAATTACTTTTCATGAAATGAAACCTGTTACCTATACAAAACTGAACACATCATCACATTGTGACACTAATTAACAAGAACACAGACTTCACAACCTTTTTAATCTGAAAAGACACTAAATGTCAACAAATTTCACCTTGGTGTTCTCAGTTTGTTCATCTTTGTCAGCAGACCTAAGCTGGTTTGCAAACTGTTTAGTTATTCCTATACATGAATATTGGTACACCTTTTTATTTGGCCAATGCCACCACTTGATTCAATGTTTGCTATTGCTTCTTAGTTACAAGGACTCCACCATTATTTTTCATTTTTGCATTTCCAAAGCTAATCTCAATACCTAGTATATGATAAGTGTTCATTAAATGTTTCTTTCATCTCTGCATAATTAATGAAAAACATAGGTTATTACTCACAAGTTCTAACCAAACCTAGATATACATTATTAACAACAATGAAACAGTCAATATAAAGTTAAGTCATGAGATTTAATGGTTATGATACTTGATATGGATCCCTAGTTCACCATTTATCAACTGTGTGGCGTAACTCACTCAGCCTCAGTTATCTTATTTAAAATATAAAGGTAATAATATTTGACCCATAGATTTATTGTGAAGTTAAAGCAAGATAATATTTCTTAATCTGTGAGCACAGAGGAAGTATAATAGAAGATGATACTGGTAAGATGGTGGTGAAGGCAGTTTTTTTTATGAATTAAGTAAAGTCACAGAATACAAAATCAACATGCAGAAATCTATTGCATTTCTATACACCAATAATGAAATAGCAGAGAAATCACGGAATTGATCCCATTAACAATTGCACCAAACACCATAAGATACATAAGTATAAATGTAACCAAAAAGGTAAATGATCTGTACTCTG
Organism: Panthera uncia; assembly: GCF_023721935.1. Classification (NCBI taxonomy): domain Eukaryota; kingdom Metazoa; phylum Chordata; class Mammalia; order Carnivora; family Felidae; genus Panthera; species Panthera uncia. The sequence goes on along the minus strand of NC_064817.1, from coordinate 71,340,944 downwards.
AAAACGTTATAGGATTTATGAAATATATTTAAAAGGACACAAAGAAATGGAAAAATATTCTATGTTCATGGACTGGAAGAATAAATACTGTTACAATGTCTACATTACCCAAAGAAATCTACACACTTAATGCAACCTCTAAGATATCTATCCACTTAATGAAATCCCTATCAAAATACCACCAGCATTTTTCACAGAGCTAGAATAAACAATCCTAAAGTTTGTATGGAACTGCAAAAGACCATGCACAGCCAAAGCAATGTTGAAAAAGAAAAGTAAAGCTGAAAGCATCACAATTCTGGAATTCAACTTATATTACAAAGCTGTAACCATCAAGACAGAATTGCACTGGCACAAAAATAGACACATATACCAATGGGAAAAAAATAGAAAATCCAGAAATGAACCTACAACTGTATGGTCAATTAATGTTCAATTAAGCAGCAAAGAACACACGATGGAAAATAGTGTCTTCAATAAATTCTGGTGGGAAAACTGGCCAGCAACATGCAAAAGAATGAAACTGGAACACACAAAAATAAATCCAAATAGATTTAAGACCAAACCTGAAGACTTAAAACTGTAAAAATCCTAGAAAAGAGCATAGGCAGTAACTTTGTTGACATTGGATGTAGTAACTTCTTTCTAGATATGTCTCCTAAGGCAAGGGAAACAAAGGGAAAAATTACTATTGGGGCTTCATCAAGATAAAAAGCTTATGTACAGTCAATGATACAATTACCAAATGAAAGGCAACCTACAGAATGGGAGAAGACATTTGATTGCAAATGACTTATTTGTTAAAGAGTTAGTATCCAAAATCTATAAAGAACTTGTAAAACCCAACACCCCTCAAAACAAATAATCCAATTAAAACTAAGCAGAAGACATGAATCAACATGTTTCCAAAGAAAAGTTAGAGCTGGCCAACAAACACTTGAAAAAATGCTCAGCATCACTCATCATCAGAGAAAAACAAACCAAAACTACAATGAGATATCACCTCACACCAATCAGAATGGCTAAAATCAACAAGGCAAGAATAAACAAGTATTGATGAGGGTGTGGAGAAAAAAGCATCCTCTTGCACTTTTATTGGGAATGCAAAGTGGGGCAGCCACTCTGGGAAACAATATGGAAGTTCCTCAAAATGTTACAAATAGAGCCATCCTATGATCCAGTAATCACACTACTAGGCACTTACCCAAATAATAAAAACAAACAAACAAAACAAACAAACTAATTCAATGGGATACATTCACACCAATGTTTATAGAGGTATTATCTACAATAGCCAAATTATGGAAACAGCTCAAGTGTCCAGCGACTGATGAATGGATAAAGAAGAGTTTGTATTTATACATATAGAATAGTACTCAGCCATAAAAATGAATCAAATCTTGTAAATTGCAATGACATGGGTGGAGCTAGTGTGGATAATTCTGAGCAAAAGAAATCAGAGAAAGACAAATACCATATGATTTCAGTCATATGTGGAACTTCAAAAACAAGTGGTCATAGGGAAAAAAAAGAAGAGAAAGAGAGAGAAACCAAGATACAGATTCTTAATTATAGAAAACAAACTGATGATTACCAGAGAGGAGGTGGGTGGGAGGATGGGTTAAACATGATAGAGATTAAGGAGTACATTTGTTGTATGGAAGTGTTGAATCTCTATACTGTACACTACTATTACACTGTATGTTAAGTAACTGGAATTTAAATTTAAAAAACTTAAAAAAAGAAAAAGAGACAAACCAACTAAATAGCAAACAAACAAAGGAAAAATAAAAGGGAAAAACAGACACAATGTTACAACTGAATGTATATTCTTATGATTCTCAAAATATAAGTGGTTTATGAAAAATCACCAACAACTAAAAGGCCAACATGTTATCAGGTCTGTGTGTGAAGAAGCAGAGAGAAGCAATAGGGTAAATGCTAGACTTGTGAAAAAGATTACCCCAAAATAGCAAAGAAATGTTCACAGTAAGGAAAGTTGAGAAAGAAGTTGAGGTTGGGAGGGGTTTAGCCCACTCAAAAAATGTGCAACCAGCATTTGTGATCAAAGGGACTACAGTAGCATAACCTGATAAACTTTTGAAATGACCGTGCAAGTCTCCCTTCCAGGACAGGCTCCACACCAAGACCAAACTTCTTAGTATGAAGTCAAAATGGAACAGGATAGGCAATAGTGAGAAAGGCAAAAGAAAGTCAGATAAAGAGGAGGGGGAGAATACCATGATAACTCAGAAGGCAAGCCACCATTTTTTGAACACAGTAACAAAAAAATATAGCTCTGGGTTACCCTGCATACTGTCTCCATCTAAAATTTCAAGAAGTCTTGGGGTGCCTGAGTGGCTCAGTGGTTAAGCATCTGACACTTGATATTAGCTCATGTCTTGATCTCAGGGTTGTAAGTTCAAGCCCTACACTGAGTTCCATGCTGGGTGTGGAGCCTACTTAAAAAATAATAACATAAATAAAATAATAAAATAAAATAAAATAAAATAAAATAAAATAAAGTAAAATAAAATAATAACATTTCAAGTCTAGTAATTCGACATAAGAATGAACAATTGAATATTATTGAGGCACACCTCATACAAAGTTATTATAAAAGAAAATGAGGAACAGAAAAACACTCCTATAGTTCACAAAAATGGGTTAAAACTAGTAACTTATTAATTGAAAATGAGCTAAAAGACATAACTAAAATTATACAAGATATGAAAGAATAATATAAAGCAGTCATAAATTATAAAAAAGATATAAAATTTCAGAAAATATTAGAAATAACAGAAAATTAATTTAAAAAATGTTCCTTCTATAGTGAAAGAAACAAAAAATAACAAGTAATTAAAGTCAGAGAAGAAAACTTAAAAACACAAAATTAAAGACATTTATTATGGTTTAATAGAAAATGTTAAATATTGAAAACAAATAAAGAAAATCCAATATACAAATGGTAGGAGTCACTAACGAAGAATATCAAACCAAAGGAACAGAACAAATACAAACTGACTAAAAAACAAAAATGGAAATACTTAAAGACCACATCACAACACCACATGCCTGAAAACATCAACCCAGAATTACCAATGCCAGTACTAGAATTAACAAGAGAGGAGAAAAAAATTCTTGGAACATCTAAGAGAGTGACTTATTAGGGAATAAAACATATTACCATAAAACTTTTCAGTAGTAATGATCCAAGAAGGAAATGGAGTATATAATGATTTTATATCTAGCAAAAGCAACTTTCAATTACAAAAAAACAAAAATATTATCAATATGAAAAAACTCAGGAATATTATTTCCATGAATGATCCAAGATTCTGTTGGAGAATGAGCTTCGGACAACCAAAATGACTGGAGAAACTTAAAACAAACAAACAAATAAACCACTAGTACTAAGTATTAAGCATACGGTTATAATAGAATGAAGCCTAAATTGGAACTAAAGCAAAGAGAATGTAATAAGTGTATTAATGTTCTATATCAATGTGGATATAGTAAAACTATTTTTAAAATTATGCACAATGAAGGGTCATAGTCAAAATATTTTTAACTTTTTTCAAATATTATATTGGCCAAGTTAGTATATGTATTTTTTTTTATTTTATTTTGTGAAATTCATTGTCAAATTGGTTTCCATACAATACCCAGTGCTCATCCCAACAGGTGTCCTCCTCAATGCCCATCACCCACTTTCCCCTCCCCGCCACCCCCATCAACCCTCAGTTTATTCTCAGTTTTTAAGAGTTTCTTATGGTTTGCCTCCTTCCTTCTCTCTAACTTTTTTTCCCACTTCCCCTCCCCCCCGGTCTTCTGTTGAGATTCTCAGGATCCACATAAGAGTGAAAATATATGGTATCTGTCTCTCTCTGCCTGACTTATTTCACTTAGCATCACACTCTCCAGTTCCATCCACATTGCTACAAATGGCCACATTTCATTCTTTCTCGTTGCCAAGTAGTATCCCATCGTATATATAAGCCACATCTTTATCCATTCATCAGTTGATGGACATTTACGCTCTTTCCATAATTTGGCTATTGTTCAAAGTGCCACTATAAACATTGAGGTACAAGTACCCCTATGGATCAATACTCCTGTATCCTTTGGGTAAATTCCTAGCAGTGCTATTGCTGGATCATAAGGTATATCTATTTTTTAATTCTTTGAGGAACCTCCACACTGTTTTCCAGAATGGCTGCACCAGTTTGCATTCCCACCAACTGTGGAAGAGGTTTCTTTTTGCATTCCCACCAACTGTGCAAGAGGTTTCTCCACATCCTCGCCAGCATCTATAGTCTCCTGATTTGTTCATTTTAGCCACTCTGACTGGTGTGAGGTGGTATCTCAGTCTGGGTTTGATTTGTATTTCCCTGATGAGGAGCGACATTGAGCATCTTTTCATGTGCCTGTTGGCCATCTGGATGTCTTCTTTAGAGAAGTGTCTATTCGTGTCTTCTGCCCGTTTCTTCACTGGATTATTTGTTTTTTGGGTGTGGAGTTTGGTGAGTTCTTTATAGATGTTGGATACTAGTCCATTGTCCAATATGTCATTTGCAAATATCTTTTCCCATTCCGTTGGTTGCCTTTTAGTTTTGGAGATTGTTTCCTTTGCAGTGCAGAAGCTTTTTGACTTGATGAGGTCCCAATAGTTCATTTTTGCTTTTAATTCCCTTGCCTTTGGAGGTGTGTCAAGTAAGAAATTGCGGTGGCTGAGGTCAGAGAGGTTTTTTTCCTGCTTTCTCTAGGGTTTTGATGGTTTCCTGTCTCCCATTCAGGTCCTTCATCCATTTTGAGTTTATTTTTGTGAATGGTGTAAGAAAGTGGTCTCCTTTCATTCTTCTGCATGTTGCTGTCCAGTTCTCCCAGCACCATTTGTTAAAGAGACTGTCTTTTTTCCATTGGATATTCTTTCTTGTTTGTCAAAGATTAGTTGGCCATACTTTTGTGGGTCCAATTCTGGAGTCTCTATTCTATTCCATTGGACTATGTGCCCTGTTTTGTGCAAATACCATGCTCTCTTGATGGTTACAGCTTTGTAGTAGAGGTTAAAGTCTGGGATTGTGATGCTTCCTGCTTTGGTTTTCTTCTTCAAAATTACTTTTGCTATTTCAGGTCTTTTGTGGTTCCATACAAAATTTAGGATTGCTTGTTCTAGCTTTGAGAAGAATGCTGGTGAAATTTTGAATGGGATTACATTGAATGTGTAGATTGCTTTGGGTAGTATTGACATTTTGACAATATTTATTCTTCCAATCCATGAGCATGGAACGTTTTTCCATTTAGTTGTATCTTCTTCAATTTCCTTCATAAGCTTTCTATAGTTTTCAGCATACAGATCTTTGACATCTTTGGCTAGGTTTATTCCTAGGTATTTTATGATTCTTGTTGCAATTGTGAATGGGATCAGTTTCTTTATTTGTCTTTCTGTTGCTTCATTATTAGTGTATAAGAATGCAACTAATTTCTATACATTAATTTTGTATCCTGTATCTTTGCTGAATTCATGTGTCAGTTATAGCAGACTTTTGGTGGAGTCTATTGGGTTTTACATGTATAGTATCATGTCATCTGCAAAAAGTGGAAGCTTGACTTCACCTTTGCTAATTTTGATGCCTTAGATTCATTTTTTTTTTGTCTGCTGATGCTAGAACTTCCAACACTGTGTTAAACAACAGCAGTGAGAGTGGACATCCCTGGTGTGTTCCTGATCTCAGGGGGAAAGCTCTCAGGTTTTCCCCCTTGAAGATGATATTAGTTGTGGGTTTTTCATAAATGACTTTTATGATGTTTAAGTATGTTCCTTCTATACTGACTTTCTAGAGTGTTTTTTTTTTTAAGAAAGAATGCTGAATTTTGTCAAATTCTTTTTCTGTATCTATTGACAGGACCATCTGGTTCTTATATTTATTTTATTAATGTGATGTATCACGTTGATTGATTTGTGAATGTTGAACCAGCCCTGAAGCCCAGGAATGAATCCCACTTGATCATGGTGAATAAATCTTTTTATATGCTGTTGAATTCGATTTGCTAGTATCTTATTGAGAATTTTTGCATCCATATTCATGAGAGATATTGGCGTGTAGTTCTCTTTATTTTTGCTGGGTCTCTGGTTTGGGAATCAAAGTAATGCAGGCTTCACAGAATGAGTCTGGACATTTTCCTTTCCTTTTTATTTTTTGCCACAGCTTGAGAAGATAGGTATTATCTCTGCTTTAAATATCTGGTAAAATTTCCCAGGGAAGCCATCTGGTTCTGGACTCTTATTTGTTGGGAGGTTTTTGATAACTGATTTATTTCTTCATTGGTTATGGGTCTGTTCATGTTTTCTATTTCTTTGTGTTTGAATTTTAGAAGTGTGTGTGCTTAGGAATTTGTCCATTACTTCCAGGTTGTCCAGTTTGTTGGCATATAATTTTTCATAGTATTCCCTGATAATTGCTTGTATTTATGAGGGATTGGTTGTCATAATTCCATTTTCATTTATGATTTTATCTATTTGGGTCCCCCTCTTTTCTTTTTGAGAAGACTGGGAGGATTATCAATTTTGTTTACTTTAAAAAAAAAAAACTCTCGGTTTCATTGATCTGCTCTACTGTTTTTTGATTCCATATTGTTTATTTCTGTTCTGCTCTTTATCATTTCTCTTCTTCTGCTGGGTTTGGGTACCTATGCTGTTCTGTTTCTATTTCCTTTAGGCGTGCTGTTAGATATTGTATTTGGGATTTTTCTTGTTTCTTGAGATAAGCCTGGATTGCAATGTATTTTCCTCTCAGGACTGCCTTTCCTGAATCCCAAAGTGTTGGGATTGTTGTATTTTCATTTTCGTTTGTTTCCATATATTTTTTAAATTTCTTCTCTAATTGCCTGGTTGATCCATGTATTCTTTAGTAAGGTGTTCTTTAACCTCCATGCTTTTGGAGGTTTTCCATACTTTTTCCTGTGGTTGATTTCAGGTTTCATATCTTTGTGTTCTGAAAGTGTGCATGGTATGATCTCAATTCTCTCTTACTTATTTTTTTAAAATTATTTTTAACGTTTATTTATTTTTGAGACAGAGAGAGACAGAGCATGAGCGGGGGAGGGGCAGAGAGAGAGGGAGACACAGAATCTGAAACAGTCTCCAGGTTCTGAGCTGTCAGCACAGTGCCCGATGCGGGGCTCGAACTCACAGACTGCAAGATCATGACCTGAGCCGAAGTCGGACACCCAACTGACTGAGCCACCCAGGCGCCCCTGTCTCTTACTTATTAAGGGCTGTTTTGTGACCCAGTATATGATCTATCTTGGAGAATGTTCAATGTATACTCGAGAAGAAAGCATATTCTGTCACTTTTGGATGCAGTGTTCGAAATATACCTGTCAAGTCCATCTGATCCAATATGTCATTCAGAGTCCTTGTTTCCTCATTTATTGTCTTTCTAGATGTTCTATATATTGTTGTAAGTGGAGAATTAAAGTCCCCTGCAATTACCACATTCTTATCAATAAGGTTGCTTATGTTTGTGATTAGATGTTTTATATATTTTGGGACTCCTGAATTCCGTGTGTAGACACTTATAATTGTTAGTTCTTTCTGATGGAGAGACCCTGTAATTACTATATTATGCCTTTGTTCATCTCTTGCTACAGCCTTTAACGTCTAGTTTGTCCTATATAAGTATGGCTACTCCAGATTTCTTTTGAGTTTCAGTAGCATGATTGTTCTCCATCCCCTCACTTTCAATCTGAAGGTGTCCTCAGATCTAAAATGAGTGTATTGTAGACAGCAAATAGATGGGTCTTGTTTTTTTTTTTTTTTTATCAATTCTGATACTCTATGTGTTTTGGTTAGAGCATTTAGTCCATTTACATTCAGTGTTATTATTGAAAGATATGGGTTAGAGTCTGATATCTGTAGGTTTCATGCTTGTAGTGGTGTCTCTGGTACTTTGTGGTCCTTACAACATTTCACTCACAGAGTCCCCCTTAGGATCTGTTGTAGGGATGGTTTAGTGGTGATGAGTTCCTTCAGTTTTTGTTTGTTTGGGAAAACCTTTATCTCGCCTTCTATTCTAAATTAAAAACTTGCTGGGTAAAGGATTCTTGTTTGTGTTTTTTTTCTGTTCATCAAATTGAAGATTTCCTGCCATTCCTTTCTGGCCTGCCAAGTTTCAGTAGATACGTCTGATACTATCCTTATGTGTCTACCTTTGTATGTTAAGGCCCATTTATCCTTAGCTGCTTTCAGAATTCTCCCTTTATCCGCGTGTTTTGCTAGTTTCACTATGATATGTTGTACAGACCGATTCAAGTTATGGCTGAAGGGAGTTCTCTGTGCCTCTTGGATTTCAATGCCTTTTTCAGGGTTTCTGATCCCCAAAGATCAGGGAAGTTCTCAGCTATGATTTGTCCAAGTACACCTTCAGTCCCTTTTCCTCTCTCTTCTTCTTCTGGAATTCCTATGATTTGGATATTGTTCCATTTGATTGTATCACTTAATTCTCTAATTATCCCCTCATACTCCTGGATTTTTTTATCTCCATTTTACTCAGTGATCTCTTTTCCCATAATTTTATCTTCTAATTCACCTATTCTCTCTTTTGCCTCTTCAATTCGTGCTGTAGCTGCCTCCGTTTTATTTTGCACCTCATTTATAGCATTTTTAAATTCATCATGACTATTTTTTAGTCCCTTGATCTCTGTAGGAATAGATTCTCTACTGTCCTCTATGCTTTTTTTCAAGCCCAGTGATTAATTTTATGACTATTATTCTAAAATCTTGTTCCATTATATTGCTTAAATAAGTTTTGATCAATTCAGTAGCTGTCACTACTTCCTGAAATTTCTTTTGAGGAGAATTCTTCTGTTTCATCATTTTGGCTAATTTTCTGTCCATTTTGTGTTTTAAAACCTTTTTGTGTGCTCTGCACCTGACAGCACTGCTATATTAAAAGAGGGTCATACACTGTCCAGGGCCTGGTCCTTCAGGAGGTGTTTATTCAGGGATGGTTACTTGCTCTCTGTTGTTGTGACTTTGGTTATTTTATTACCCTACTCGTAGTAATATTTTGGACACTCCACCAGATATCTTTGATTTCTTCCTTGGAGTAGCCTTGTAAAGGAAAACAGATAGACAAACAGGAGACAAAAACACACACACAAATAAAACAAACAAAAAAAACAAACAAAAACAAAATCCTAAAGACTAAAAACAAACAAACAAAAAAACAAAAAACACTGACTACAAGTAAAGAAGAATGTGGAGGCAGTGCTGATGGAAGAGCACATACAAAGAGAGAAATGACAGGAGTAGCCAAGGGAGGGGGAAGAAAAAATATATATTGACTAGGCAGAGAGACTAAAAGGCTTAATCCAGAGAGATAGAAAGGAAAATAAAGAAGGAGGTGGGGAAAATGAAAGGAAGATAAAGTTACCCAGACAGAGAAACCATATGGCTTGATTATTCCAGAGAGAGAAAGGAGTGTAAAGAAGGTGGTGCTGAACATGTATCAAGACAATGGATTAAATATGTCTTTTTATACAGACCAATGATCAGATAGAGATAAGGGGAGGAAAGAGATTAGGAGGAGAAATGGGGTGGGGGAGAGAGAGAATATATCTATATATCCAGAATTGACCTAGAGTTAATCCAGGCAATGATGCATCACTTGTGGGTAGTAGCTGGCCACAGGGTCTGTGCCACTCTGGTGGATATGCAGTCACCCTGTGCAAGAGGACATGGTTTGGTGTAATCTGAACCCACCTCCATATGGGCTCAGGGAGTGATCCTTCAGTCTCTTCTCCACGGAGCTGGTCCGGTAGACTCAGTTTGAGTCATCCTCACTGTGCCATGGGAGCAGACGGAATGGTCCTTCTCCTTCCACCAACTCCCCTGACCTTGTGCTTAGCTAGGATTCATAGTCCCTCTCATGTGCTCTGGCACTGGGGAAGTGCCTCCCATTATGGTGATACATGGTCCCGCCTGGTTTTGTGCCACAGCACTTAGGGGAAGACAGCCTTTTCTTACTGAGGACTGAGCTGCCGCCCTCGCCGCCAGCCCCTGTGGTTGTGGAGGCAGGCAGCCTTTGTCTTTTCCCACAGCACTCCAGGGAAATGGTGGCATTTTCCTCCTGCAGACTGCGCCCTTGGCCCAGCCACTGCACCTGGAGGTGGCAGATGCAGGCAGATTCTGTACTATCGCGCAGCCCTCCAAGGTGGGAACCACTTTCTACAGCTGCGGACTGAGCCTCTGACCTACCACCGCACCCAGGGCTGGCTCCCCTCCTCTCCAGGTGCTGGAACAGGGAGCCAGCCCCAGTCCGAAGAAAGCCCCACAGTTAGAGAATGGATCCCTCTCAGTTTCAGTCTGAGGTCTTTCTCCTGTCCAGATAGGATCCTGCACTTCCTTAGTCGTTCTTTCTGTTCCCTTTGTCTCTCCGCAGAAGGGGGTCCTTCCCCTCTGTGCTTATGCTGCCTTTTTTAAATCTCCCCCAGTTTGCAGTTACCCACCTATCTTTTTTTCCAGCTTTCCTGTTTTCTTCCTAGTAGATTCAGTGTCTTTTCCTTCCAGGCTCTGGTGTGCAAAGTCCTTTGGCTTCTACACTTCTTTGTTTGAGAGACATGGGAAGTATGGATTCCCCCTACTTCTCCACCATGTTGGCCCCCTCCGCTAGTATATGTATTTATATTCCAAATTATTGAAGGTGTAATATAAGATAAAGCAAATGATAGTCATGGATGATTCTGATTCTTTCAGACTTTATGTCCTTGAGAACCAGTATTATGGATCTGAAAGGAAGAAGTTACAGGCTTCCAGTTATGAAATGAATAAATCATGAGGATAAAAGGTACAGCATAAAGAATATAGTGTTTTTAATAGCATTGTGTGGTGAGAGATGGTGGCTATGCTTGTGGTGAGCATAGCATAATGTATAAACGTGTTAAAATACTATGTTGTACATTTGAAACTAATGTAACATTGTGTGTAACCTATAGTCAAAAATTTTTTTTAAATAAGAAATAAAATATAACACAGAAGACAGGTAGAAAAATTTTGTGGACCTGAATTTGAAAAATATTTGTGAATGCAGGATGTGTTTTATCTTTGGTATACATACATACATACACACACACACACACACACACACATACATAGTCACACACGCATTTCATATCTTTACCCACTGAAAAGTCCTATAAAAATTATCTAAACAGTAGCAGTGAAGATACCTAGAATCTAGATTATGGTTTCAGTGTATAACCCACTAGAATAAAAGAGGCTCTCTTCAAATAATGGCAGATTCAATGCGGATCTATAATGGCAGATTCAATAATTTTATCTTACCAATAATGGCAAATATCTCTCAAGATTATTAAGATCTTATGAAGAGGACTCAAAAGCCAACTTGAAAAAGCTCTCATCAGTCAAAAATTGGACAATGTGAGCAAGAAAAATAAGAATTATAATGGAACAAAACACATAAAAATGTTTAAATGTATATATTCATAATGATGTGAAAATAATCTACTTGGTCTCTCTTTGAGAATGACAGAATAAGTTCATTGCCTTAGAAACTGGTAATTGAAGTGAAAGAATCATTCACTTATCTTGCTTTTATTATATGAATTGTACTACCGGGCAACCAAATAATAGGTGAGGAGACCTATTTTATACATGTTTATAAAAGTATTCTCAGTAACAAATGAAATGCAATGATAGAATTAAAATATCACCATGTAGTTACCATGAGTATATTAATGGATCTGGGCACAGAGCATCAAAATCTCTCATTACACACACAAACAATGAAATAAATTATGGAGTAGTTATACTTATCCCTTCTTCTAACTACAAACAACAAAAACAAAACCAAAACAAAACAAAACTATACATGATATTTAAACCAAACATAGAGAGTCTGAAAGAGGACAGAGGACAGACTAGTGGCCAGAGATCTCAGAACCCAAGGAAAGGTACAGTAGTGAGATCCCTGTTTTTTTTTTTTCCCTCCTATATGAAGTAAGTAACCTGGAAATTCCAAAAGACACACACCAAAAAAGTCTCATCAAAAGCCTACTATCAGTAGCCAAAGGTACTGGAAAGGGACAGTCTAATAAAAACAGACAATACCACACAATAACCACATGATTACACCTTACACTACAGAGAAATATTTGGCTCCATCCCTACACATACCAGCCTAGTGAAGGCCCTAGACTTCCATCTTTGCCAGGTTGTAATAAGTTATTTTAACTGTCTCCCCCCAGCCCCAGACCACTCACTGTCATCCTCCCAGAGTAATATCAGAGAATGCTATGTGGGGAGCAGTAATCAGTCATTTCTACCCTCCTAGACAGGGAGATATTAGTGGAGAACTAGGGAAGAGCCAGAACTCCCACTTAAACCTAAAAGTAGCAAAGAATCACCTCCCCACCTTCCCATGCTTTCTCCTCAGGTGTCAACAGAGGCATAGTGGGGAACATAGAATTTTTGCCTCCACACTGGAAAGTAAAAAGATGTCTTTCTCTCTCCCTACTGTGGTAGATGGTGTCAGAGAAGACCTAATGAAAAGTCAGGTTTCTCAGCACTGCACAACAGCAATGAGGCCAGCCTCCCTCAGTTTTAGTGAAGGCCACATAGGGAGTAGTAACAAGACAACTCTGCCTATCCTAATTAGAATGGTATCAGCTAAAGCTTAGTGGAAAAAGGGACTCCTAACCTAATTCAGTAGTAAGCACCTGAATCCACTGGATGTCAATGGAAACAAAGTGAAGAACTATGACTTACACCACTACCTGCCAGTAATAAAGCACTGCCCCTTTCCCACTGGAGTGGTGTCATATGAGGCTTGCTAAAGCAGAAAGTTTAAATAAAATCCATTAGCTCATAACATAATACTCAAAATGTCCAGATTTCAACTCAAAATCACTCATCATATTAAGAAGCAGAAAAATCTCCACTTGAATGAGAAAAGACAGTCAACAGATACAAACATCAGAATGACAGAATTTTTAGAATTATCTGAAAAGAAATTTGAAACAGTCATCTTAAAAAATCCTGTAACAAGCGGTAACAAACACACTTGGAACATTGAAAAGTAATATGTCTCTGCCAATATATAGAAAGCCTCAGGCAAAAACAAGCAAATAAACAAAAAATAATATGTAAAAAAGAGTCAAATTGAAATTTTAGAACGGAAAATACAATAACCACAATAAAAAACTCAGTGGATGGGTTCAACACCAGAATGGAGGGGACAGGGGAAAGAATCAGAGAACTTGAGGAAAGATAAATCCAGTTTACTCAATTTGAGCTACAGAGAGAAAATAGGTGGTTAAAAAAAATTGAACAGAGCCTCAGAAAAGTGTAGGACTATAACAAAATATCTAACATTCATATCATCAGAGTTATACAAAGAGAGAAGAGTACAAACCTGAAAATGTATCTGAAGAAATAACTGTATAAAACTTTCCAAATTTAGCCAAAAAATAATTTTATGGATTCAAGAAGCTGAGTAATTACATTTAAATCTATTTTCTTTAGGACTTCTCAGAACCTTGAATATGCTAATATGCATTATGAAAGTAGAATTTCACAAACTGATTAAACATGCAACCATTTTTTTCCATAACTGTAGGTAGGGGTTATGCCACCACCTCCTATCTGGGATTAATTAACAATGTGCATTGATTTTTTTTAAACAAGATATGTTGGGAAATCAACAAAAGTAACCTTTTTTTTAATTTGAGAAGAGTCAGCAACATTGGAATCAAAAAGGGTGGACTTTGGGGGCACCTGGGTGGCTCAGTCAGTTAAGCGTCTAACTTCAGTTCAGGTCATAATCTCACAATTTGTGGCTTTGAGCCCCACATCAGGTTCTGTGGTAACAGATCAGAGCCTGGAGTGTGCTTCTGTTTCTGTGTCTCCCTCTCTGTGTGTCCCTCCCACGCTTGTGCTCTGTCTCTCTCTCAAAATAATAAACATTAAAAAAAAAAAAAACTAAAAACAAAGGGTGGACTTTCTTGGGACCTCCCAGCATCATAAAGAGCAGCCTTCCTCTGAAGGATGTGTGAGAAAGATCACTGTCTAATGAAACAGGATCTAAATCAGCTCCTCTATGTTTTGAAAAGCTGTCTAACCCCTAATAATAGATTTCTGCATAGTGAAGGTAATGGTGAATCTGGGTCCCTGAGGTAATCCATACAAAAACAACAACAAAACATAATTGAGAGCTCCTCAATTGAGAGCTCCTAGAGTCAGCTGGCTCCCTGAGAAATGGAAATATTTGAATCAAGAAGTGAATCCTTGGAGGCCTAAGAACGGGTAGTCTTGGGCAACTTATTAGCACTGAGCAGTATGATCATTCTTTTTGAAAGAACCAGAAAACTTGTGCTTAGAGCTGGATCTCTACTATGCCATTGCAGCACTGGTGTATCTCCTTTACCACACTGTGTAAGACTAGTGTGCAACAACTGCATTGGACGCAGCCAGCAGCAATGGCTATAGTGGACTGATCAAATTTCACTTCTTAAATTTGGAATTCAAACAGATCCCCCATTTGAACTGCATCAGAGTATTATTGGTGAATTTGAGATAGGGACAGGTGGAGAGCGTTAATTAGAAAAATGTAAAAAGTCATTTCATTTCCACATGCTATTTGTGGGGACAGTTTACTCTGTTTATCACTCAAGAATATTTACTACTCTTTCAATTCATTTTTATGTTTAAATACAGCTTCAGACATTCAAAAAATGTTAATTGGGAATCTACTATGTATAGTTCATACAATGCAATATGTGAAAAGAGTTTGATAGACTTCATATATTTCATATACATTTATTGAATGATAGAAATTAAATAAATTAATATCAGAGTCACTATTCCCAAGGTGCTCATAATATACTAAGACAGATATAAAGACAAACATATAAATTATAGTACATTATGATAAGACTATAAAAGAGGTATGGACAAATTGCTATGGAAACATTAAAAAAAAACAATGCATTTCTCCGCCTATGGGACTGTGAAAAATGTTTCCATATGAGATTTGGAAAAGACCACCCACAGATCCACATCATATTTTTTCTTCTAAAAGAAACATAGCATTAAGAAATCAGGTAATGCCCTTTCTTAACAGGTATATTTTGCAGAAATCACTTCATAAGTGAATATAAAAGATACTTTCTTACTATGAAATATACTGTTTGGGCACTTCAATAAAGATAAATTCCCAAGGTGACTAAGGATGCTAAGTTTAAAATAAAGCTCAATGACCCAGAGGCCATATTTTCCCCCCTCTTAATCAGTATTCTGTCAAGGACTCTAATCATCCTATTTAAATCAAACTTTTAGGGGCACCTGGGTGGCTCAGTCAGTTAAGCATCTGACTTTGGCTCAGGTCGTGATCTCATGGGTTTGTGAGTTCAAGCCCTGCATCAGGCTCTGTGCTAACAATTCAGAGTCTGGAGCCTGCTTCCCAGTCTGTGTCTCCCTCTCTCTCTGCCCCTCCCCTACTCTCATTCTCTCTCTCTCTCTTTCAATTAAAAATAAATAAAATTAAAAATAAAATACAATAAAATTTTGAGAAGTAACCATAATTTATTGTTGATCCTGGTTAATCCATCAAGTTTACTTACTCTGTTACTCGTTTTTAGATATTTTGCTGTATATTACATTTAAAATTAAAATCTGCTCAAAATATTTACTTCTTTTAATTGTGTGGCATTTTAATGCTTCATTCTACTTCTTCAAAAGAGAATCTACTTCTACAAAAGAGAATGTATCAATGTTTCCATAACTTAAGATGCTCAAAAATTACATTTACTAATGAAATCTTCATATACGTTTAGAACTTATCCCCCAACTTAAAGTGGTTTAAGAAACAATGGCAAATTGCTTGATTTGAAGAAATTAGTGAAAAAGTAAGTTACACTGACCATTTTACTGAACTGAATGTTATCTAACATTATAGATAGTTTACATCTTTATTTCTAATATTTGACAGAGATACTAGTAGGTACATGGAGGTTCTATATTATGTGAATTCCCTCAAAAAATAACAACAGAGTTTCAAGGATAGAATAAATATGATTCTTAAAATTAGATTTATGATAAATAAGTACCCTCTATTTTGCAGATGAAAATGCAAACTCTCCAAATAGTTCATTTATTTAATCAATTGCTGTCTAATCTCTGTTCACTTGAACACATAATCTGCTTCACATTTTTGCCCACTTGACAATTATTGATTCTTCCTATTGAAATGAATATAGGTCCAAGTGATACATATTATAATTATTAAAGCTAATGTGATTTACTGCATGTAAATTGATTACTGTAATTGGAGTATGGTTATTTGAGAGACAGAAATAAATTATCTGCAGAGTTTTGAAGATAAAACATTGAAACAACATATCACTAATCACTACATTGTACACCTGAAACTAATATTACACTGTATATTAACTAACTGTACTTTAAATAAATATAAAAAATAAATTAAAATCATGTCGATCTGAACTCGATTATAAATGTGAATTAATAATTTACACTTCCACATATAAAATAAATGTCATGAAGATGGAAAGTAAATCATAGGGCATATAGTCAGTAATATTGTAATAACATCATATGGTAAAACAGATGGTTACTACACTTTTTGTGGTGAGCATTGAGTAATATATCAAATTAACAAATCAGTGTGTTTTAATCTGAAACTAATATAACATTGTATGCTAATTTTGCTTCAATAAAAAATAAAACTAAATAAAATAAAATATTATTGCAAAAAAAGATAACATATTCCTCAACAACCAAATAAAAGGAAAGCATATTAAGTTAGTATTATATGTCACCATTACATGTGCTTTAAGATACATTAACTAACCATTTTTTTAATATGAAATTTATTGTCAAATTGGTTTCCATACAACACCCAGTGCTCATCCCAACAGGTGCCCTCCTCAATGCTCATCACCCACTTTCCCCTTCCTCCCACCCCCCCCCAACAACCCTCAGTTTATTGAAGAGTCTCTTATGATTTGGCTCCCTCCTTCTCTAACTTTTTTTTTTCCCTTACCCTCCCCCATGGCCTTCTGTTAAGTTTCTTTGCTAGGAATTTACCCAAGGGATACAGGAGTGCTGATGCATAGGGGCAAATGTACCCCAATGTTTATAGCAGCACTTTCAACAATAGCTAAATTATGGAAAGAGCCTAAATGTCCATCAACTGATGAATGGATAAAGAAATTGTGGTTTATATATACAATGGAATAACTAATCATTTTTAAGTAGCAGTTTTTAAAATTCTTCAGGATGAGAGGGGCTAGATGTTGGAAAAGGAAAGGAAGGGAAAATAGAGGAAGCAGAGAATGGAAAGAAGAAAAAGAAAAAGAAGAGGAAAAAGGAAAATAAAAGGAAAAGGAGAGACAAGGAAAGAGAAAGCAAATACAAGTTTCCACACAAAATATTAATCTAATGTTATAATAATGGTGCTATTTCTTGCATTATTGCTACTCGAAAGATGTATGCTAAGAAGTATAATTCTACTCCAACATCGTTTCCCCTGTGTTTTAAGTTTTTAACTTCTAAAAAAAAAAACATTGGAGCACTAGGTGACTCAGTCAGTTAAATGTCCAACTCTTGATCTCAGTTCAGGTCATGATCTCAGAGTCATGAGTTCAAAGCCCCATTGGGCTCCCCACTGGGCATGAAGCCTACTTAATTTATTTTTAAATGGCTTTGATATTTTCACAGATCATAAAATGAAACAAAAATAGATTCACCATCACAAAATGGGAGACATAAAGATGAATAAGACATGTTTCTCTGCAAAGAAAATTATCTTTTCCATTGTGAGAGTTTTATACATAAGGATGTTTCAAAAATGTTGCATTTCTGAAACCTCAGCTAAATGCAAGCTACTTAATTCTTAAATGGTTTATTAAATTAATGAAGCTTCACAAAAAGGAAAACTAAAATGAATTGTTGACTGAGTACTATAATTTATTTCAGTGTGTAATGTCCAGTTATGAATAAAAAGTGATTTACTAGGTTAGGTCATTAAATTGACTTTTATCACAAACTATCTGAATTATTGAAATGCAAATAAAAGCCACTTTACGGTAAAATTTACTTTGCTGCAAATACTTTCTATTTTTTTTTTCCTAGTGGATCTCTCAGAATTTTATTTCTTAAAAAATTTTTTAATGTTTATTTACTTTTGATAGAGAGAGAGAGAGAAAACGAGGTGAGGAGGGGCAGAGAGAATGGAAGACAGTATTTGAAGCGGGTTCCACTCTGACAGCAGAAAAGCCAGATGTAGGGCTTGAACCTGTGGAGTTATTTCTAGACAGTGTATTGTAAGCCCTGGGAAACTGAATGGGGTACTTGCTGAAACATCAGTGATGTTCTGGTCTCAAGTCTGTCCAACAGGATAGCATTCTGAGAACAGAGCCCCATGATCTCCCAGGAACTAGTTAGGGAACAGACCCACTGTAATTGCCTGGCAGTCTTTGTGCATCTTCTCTTCATGCTTTCACATAAACACCAGATGTGTATCTGGTCTATGTCTGGAAGCTCTTTGTGTTTTCCTCACATGCTTTAACATTCTTTGACGTTTATACCTGGCGAACATGAAATAAAGACTATGTGCAGTTTGCTGCTGCTGCTATTTCGCTTGCAGAGGCAGCCCTGCACATAAGCTCAGTCTAAGTGTCTGAGAACTTTTTTCTTCAGTGTGCAGTTACAGAACCTATAAACTGTGAGATCATGATGTGAGCCAAAGTCCAACACTTAACAGACTGAGCCACCCAGGCACCCCTCAGTATTTTATTTCTTAAAATAAAAATTGTTTTTACTATAAAATTCTTAATATTTAGTAAAAAATGAAGTTTTTTCCTTTTCATTATATAGTGTAAAATATTCATATTTGAATGGTATGAATAATTTATAACAACTTTTTAATAAATGTAAACTTAAAAATATACCAACCTGTGAGGTTTTAAAGCTTTTACATAATTACTAGATTTATTCATTGTGATCTAGATATTTGGTAAGTAGTAGACACTCATCAAGTCTAATAATGTTAAACCTAATTTAATGTTATTTGATTAAGAACCAAGATGCTTCGCATACTATAGATCCTCAACAAATGCTTGTTGGATATTCAGCTTATTCTTTTTGTATGACATAGCTTTCATTTTACGTCTGACTCTATATAAAATATTCCAGCTAATTTTTTTCATGATATTAATGACTCAATTGGATTGATTACATTGCTAATTCTTTTGTTTAAGCAAAGTTTTAGATAGCTGAGAGAAAGTCTTTAATTACACACACTGAGATGGGACAGAATGATGGCCCCCAAAGATATCCATTCCCTCAATCCCAGAACCTGTGATAATATTACCTAATATGGCAAAAAGAACTTGGCAGATATATTTCAGATTAAGGTCCTTGACATGGGGTGATTATTCTGAATCATGCAAGTGGGACCAGTGTAATCACATGAGTTCTTAAAAGAAGAAAACTTTTCTAGATTTTCCTGAATGTAGTTAAAGGGAGATACAAGGAAAAGAAAGGTGAAAGAGATGCAATGTTGCTGCTTTGTAGATAAAGGAAGGGGCCATGAACCAAGGAATATGGGTGGCAACTAGAAGCTAGTGAAAGCAAGGAAAGACAGTCTTTCCTACAACCCCCAGAAAGGAATATGGCTCTGTTGCTGCCATGATTTTATTTTATTTTTATTTTTAAACTTTTTTAATGTTTATTTATTTTTGAGAGAGAGAGAGAGAGAGAGAGAGGAAAGTGCAGAGAGAGAAGGAGACACAGAATCTTAGGCAGGCTGCAGGCTCTGAGCTATAAGCACAGAGCCCTACATGGGGCTCGAACCCATGAACTGTGAGATCATGACCTGAGCTGAACTCGGATGCTCAACCAGCTAAGCCACCCAGGTTCCCTGCTACCATGATTTTAGTTCATTGAAATGTTTGTTGGGTTTCTAATCTTCAGAATTGTAAAACAGTATATTTGTGTTGCTTTAGTACACTAAACTTGTGATAATGTGTCTTGGCATCAATAGAAAACTAATACACAAACATATAATTCAGTTGCCACTTACTGACATTGGCATAATATCAATGACATACATACAGAATGTGTTATAAAATAGTTGATACCTATATAAATTAACATAAAGTTGGCACATTTGTGATTCAATTAATTTAAATCTATATTAATTTTTTCCCTGAAGTAATTAGAATTCTTAGATTTTTTGGGTGGTGGGCATAATTTAAAATGGTACCCCCCAAAAAAGTGTCAGTTGGACCTGCCAATATTTTTTAAATGACTTTATCTACTTCTTCCCTACCTCATCCCATCAAATTAAGTTTTATGAAGAGGATAAGGTTAACTTTGCTGAAATAAGCATATTTGAGCTAATCACTGAAAGAAATAGATTGCAAAGGAATGGAGCCAGATAAGAAAGTGGGGGAAGAGGCATCATCTGCCCTTACTCTGGTGGGATATATCCCTGTAGGAGGCTGAAAAACATCTGTTTCATGAAACTATTTCATGAAAGAATTATGCTTTTCCACTAGACAGTACAAATTCTTTAAAAAAGATGTGTTTTTAAAGAACAGTTTAAATACTAACATTTAACTTAACATTTAGCTTATTTTTATTTTGAATTAATTTAAATTTTCCTATAAAATAGATTTCAAGTTATATGTGGCTTTTTTTTCTAGTTTTATAATGAGTACCCTTTCTTTAATGAAAATTATGTGGACTTATAAAACAAGAAAGAAGTCAAGAAGAATATATTTAAAAGTTAAGTCCAGATATAAGAAAAACAAACAAAAATCTCATAGAAATCTTCAAGTTTCTGTTGGAATATGGCAATATTCTTTGAAGAAAGAAAACATTATAAGGGAAAAATAAATTATGAGCATGCTTTTTTCTGCATATTACAAATGGAACTTTCAAGTGTATAAACCCAGTAGACTTCCAATTCTTGTAATATGGAAGAATAAATAATCTGAAAATTCCCATTACAAAACTTAATAGAATTATAAGATAAAATATAATAATATCCCTGTAAGTGTAATACTGTGAGAGCACGGGAAAAGAAAAGCAATCCTCAAAGGACAAAAACAAACAAATGAACAACAGCATTGAGGCTGCCCTGGTAATGCTGTGTTGGGGAAGGAGGGATTTCTAGGTCCTCAAACTAAGGGGCTTGTGACTCAATTTCAAGAAAGGCATGAGCTTAAGTCTTAGGTTCACATGAGGTGGGAAATTGTAAAGGAGATACCTGATTAAAACCAAAACCTTTAAAGAACTATATATACATTGATTTTTTTAAAAAAAAATTAACAATCACAGCAGTAAGATTCCAAGAATCTGTGCTTATCTTAGTCTGACCTCTAAGTGAGAAAAAAAAAGTGTGTCTTGAGAATTTATAAACACAAGACTGTATTTTAACAGGTTGTGGTCTAAATTTATACTATTTATATGGTCTAGGGATATCCAAAATTAAAAGTTAAGCAGTGGTCCCAAGCAGTTAATACTCCTGGGTTGACTGACAATAGTAAACTCAAAACTTGTATAAAGGGTGCACGTTCAATAAAGGCAAAATAGGATTTTTAAAGACAAATTATTTTTGTAGATAATCTCTAAATTCAAAATTTACCATAGAAAACACTCAGCCACACATACAGCCCTGTTGAGAATCTTTAGATAGATGAAGTGTCTTTAAGTCAATTAAGGAAATAATAACAAAATATTTTTAAAAATAAGCAAAGAATAAGACATTATCACAAAATACACGCATATTTTAAGAGATTAAACTAGTAAATATATATATAGTAAATATATAAACTAGTAAATATATATATAAATATATATATAGTAAATATATATATATATATATATATATCAGAATGTTTATTCAAAAAGTGAAAATCTCCAGAGTAATATGATTCTAATGAGTAAAAAACTATTAAAACCTTTTTAATAAGGTAATATAGTAAAAATCAGATAGCCATGCCACATGGATTTCACCTTATTTTAGATTTTCCTCTGATTTTAAAATAATACTGTGACAGTCTCAAGGTTAAAGAACACCACTAATTTATAGAAGTCTAGATATTTGTATCCCCCAGCCAAAAAAAAAAGCAATTTCCATATGAAGTATGCAGTAATAAACTGGAATGATTTTCAATATTCAATGCAAATTGAAGATTTCAAAGGTAATTTTAAATGCTAATAGTGCAATAAGAACACAATCCACATACTTATATGATAAGCATTTTCCACAAATGTGTTACAGTCAATTTTCTATGATACTATGATACTTTTTGTCTACACTTTGCAACATCCTTTTTAATGTATCTTTCATATGCATATGTACTCTTCATTTTATTAAATTGGCCTTATTGGTTTTATAAATGGTTAAGTTATACATCAAGAAATATAACGTCTGATTTGAAAATTTTTTAGGGATATTTTTATTTTTTATTTTTTATTTATTTTCTTTTTTTAATATGAAATTTATTGTCAAATTGGTTTCCATACAACACCCAGTACTCATCCCAAAAGGTGCCCTTCTCCATACCCATCACATAAGAGACTCTTAAAAACTTCTGATTTGAATTTTTAAAAATTATCTCATCATTTTTTGCACCAACAGTAGTCAGTGGAGGTCTCATCAACAAGCCACTTACCATCTTTACAAGATCTTGCATTATAGACTTCCAGACCACTTTAGAAACCACAAGAATAAATACCTGTTGAATATTTGATTTTTACAAGTTCAAATTTCTGTTGGATTGAAAAAGAAAGGCTTAGCTGAGCACCTTGGTGGCTCAGCTGGTTGAGCATCTCACTCTTCATTTCGGCTCAGGTCATGATTTCAAGGCTATGGGATTGAGTCCTGTGTGGAGCTCCAGGCTGAACATGGAGCCTGCTTATGATTCTCTCCCTCTCTCCCTCCCTCTATCCCTTTCCCCTGCTCATCCTCACTCTAAAAAAACAAAAACAAAAACAAAAACAAAACCTGTCGATTATAGCAATGGAGAGTTCACTATTACAATTTATTAATTGTAAGATGCTGACTATACTATAAGTTTCTTGAGGACATGGAACAAAATCTTGCTCACCATATATACCCAGAGCCTAGCAGAGAATTTCAAAAATAGTATATATTCAATGATATTTATAAAATTAATAAATTATTCAATTTCAACTGTCCTTCCTTATTCCTTCATTTTTAATATAAAATAAGTACTAATGCATTTTATCATTTTTACACATATCTTTCATCAATGCAACACAAAATAAACTATAAAATCCCTAGCTTTTGCAAATTGTCACTTTTTAAAAATTGCTTTCTTAAGATACCCATAAAAATATTATAGAGCTAGAAGAAATATTGAATAGTGTTGAGAAGTCATTCAAATAGGATGTGATTGGTCAAGAAAACATTTTTAGTTTGGGTCAGCTTGACTCTTTACTTTGAAAGAAATGCTACATGTCATTGGCAGAGAAGTGTGTGGAGTGCAGGTCAGAAAGAAAGAATGGCCTAGGGCCTGGGGCGCCTGGGTGGCTCAGTCAGTTAAGCATGCAACTTCAGCTCAGGTCATGATCTCACACTTCATGGGTTCCAGCCCTGCCTGGGGCTCTGTGCTGACACTCACAGCCTGGAACCTGCTTCAGATTCTGTGTCTCCCTCTTTCTTTGCCCCTCCCCAGCTCTCTATCTCTCTCAAAAAATAAAAATAATAATAAGTAAACATTAAAAAAAGAAGAAGAATGGCCTAGAGGTGCCTAAGTAGCTCAGTCGGTTGAGCATCCAGCTCTTGATCTGGGCTCAGGTCATGATCTCATGGTCATGAGATCGAGACCCACATTGGGCTCTGTGCTGGCAGTGTGGAGACTGGGATTTTTTTCTTTCCTTTTCTCTCTGCCCCTCCCCACTCATGCTCTCACTCTCTCTCTCTCTCTCAAAATAAATAAACTTTAAAAAAATATATTTAAAAAAAAAGAAAGAATGGCCTAACCCAGGGTCCAAGAACTATTTTTAGAAGATAAATACTTCTGGTTTCGATTAGAGCTATCAGCTTTTAAAATGTTAAAATTCCTACTTCACTTCTTGCTTTCATTCAATTTAATTTTGTTCTAAACTTAAGGCAAATATTTTATTTCTTAGATATTAGAGAACAAGCATATTCTTGCTATTTTTTTAAGGATTAATTATTTATTTGAGAGAGACATAGACATCACAAGTGGGGAAGGAACAGAGAGAGAGGGAGTGACAGAGAATCCCAAGCAAGCTCTGCACTACTATCCCAGAGCCTAAACATGGGGCTCGAACTCACGAAACAGTGAGATTATGACCTGAGCTGAAACCAAGAGACACTTGAACTGAGCCACCCAGGGGCCTCCATTCTTTTAAACCAGGACAATTCAGGATAACATATTCCATTTGGTAATCTCCTTTAGTGCCCCCTCAGTTTCTGATGTACCCCTCAAAGCAGTGGCTATTGAGAACATCAATTCCTGTTTCATCAGTAAGAATTTGGAAAATTGTTTTAATTCATTGCTTTTTTTAAAATTGCCTTTAGATAGAACATTCGACAATTAGATTGGTTGCTGACTGTTTTGCTATTCAGCAGCTGCCATTTGGTGATACTTCTTTTGGTTGTTATGATAAGGCATTTTCAATATTTTGTATTTCAATTATTTATAGGAACAACTATGATGACTGTAGTTCCACACAGTTTGTAATCACTTTACAGAGAAATACACCATCTTTTCTGTGTAGTAAATAAAACTGCACACACTCTGGAAAAACATCTCAAGTAAAGGGGAACAGCATAGAATAGGATAAAGAGTTTCAATGTGACAGTAAAGAGACCTAGATTTTAGTACCAGCCCTATTCTTACCAAGTTGTATGTCTTTAAGCAAGTCATTTAGATACCCTGAGTTTCTGTTTCTTTAACTATAAAGTTACATGCTCTATTTTCTCAGTAGAAAAAAATATCAATATTGTTGAGAGGAAGGAGAATGAGAAATACCTTAAAGAAGACAATATAAAGAGTAACTGCCTGTTATTATTATTTCTAGTCTTGCCCTGATATATTATCAAAAGTATTAATTTGCCATTAATATTTTAAGTAAGAAAATGATTTTCTCTGTGCAGTTATAAAATTTGCACTTTTTTAAGTTTTATATAAATTACAGTTAGTTACACAGTGTAAGATTAGTTTCAAGTATATAATTTAGTGATTCAACACTTACAAACAACACTATGTACTTATCACAACTATGTGCTCTCCTTAATCCCTGTACAAATTATTACCTTTAATTTATGTCTTTTTATTAACTAATAGATTTATTGGTTTTTTGGTGTGCATTTTTAAAATTTAAATTCAAGTTAGTTAACATATAATGTAATAATGATTTCAGGAATAGCATTTAGTGATTCATAACTCACAAATAATACCCAGTGCTAATTCCAACAAGTGCCCACATTAATGCTCATCACCCATTTAGCCCATCCCCCACCCAACATCCTGCCAGCAACCCTTGGTTTGTTCTCTGTATTTAAGAGTCTCTTATAGATGGTCTCCCTCTCTGTTTTTATCTTATTTTTGCTTCCCTTACTCTATGTTCAGCTGTTTTTATCTAAAATTCCACATATGAACAAAATTATATGATATTTGTCTTTCTCTGACTGATTACCTTCACTTAGCATAATACACTCTAGTTCCATCAACATTGTGGCAAAAGGCAAGTATTCATTTTTTTGATCCCTGAGTAATATTCTATTGTATATATATACCACATCTTCTGTATCCATTCATCAGTTGATGGACATTTGGGCTCTTTCCATACTTCAGCTATTGTCAATAGCGCTGCTATAAACATTGGGATACATGTGCCCCTTCGAATCAACAATCCTGTGTCCTTTGGATAAATACCTGGTAGTGCAACAACAGATGTTGGCAAGAATGCAGAGAAAGAGGAACCATTTTGCACTGCTTGTGGGAATGCAAACTGGTGTAGCCACTTTGGAAAACAGTATGGAGGTTCCTCAAAAAATTAAAAATAGGGTAGTTCCTCTTTCTCTGCATTCTTGCCAACATCTGTTGTTGCTTGAGTTGCTAATTTTAGCCATTCTGACTGGTGTGAGGTGGTATCTCATTGTGGTTTTGATTTGTTTCCCTGATGATGAGTGATGTTGAGAATCTTTTCATGTGTCTATTAGTCATCTGCATGTCTTCTTTAGAAAATTCTATATTCATGACTTTTGCTTATTTCTCCACCAGATTATTTGATTTTTGAGGGTTTATTTTGATAAGTTCATTATAGATATTGGATACTAACCCTTTATCTGATATGTCATTTGCAAATATCTTCTCCCATTCCGTTGGTTGCCTTCTGGTTTTCTTTGATTATTTCCTTTGATGTGCAGAAGCTTTTTACCTTGATGAGGTCCCAATCATTCATTTTTGCTTTTGTTTTCCTTTCCTCAAAAGACATGTCTAGTAAGAAATTGCTGTGGCCGAAGTCAAAGAGATTGTTTTCTCCTCTAGGATTTTGATGGCTTCCTGCCTTATGTTTAGGTCTTTCATCCACTTTGAGTTTATTTTTGTGTATGGTGTAAGGAAGTGGTCCAGGTTCATTCTTCTGCATGTTGCTGTCCACTTTTCCCAACACCATTTGCTGAAGAGAGTGTCTTTTTCCCCCCTTGGATAGTCTTTCCTGCTTTGTCAAAGATTGGGTGGTAATGCATCTGTAGATTAATTTCTGGGTTGTCTATTCTGCTACATTAACCTATGTGTCTTTTTTTTTTTTTTTTTGGCCAGTTACCATACGGTCTTGATCATTACAACTTTGTAATATAGCTTGAAGTCCAGAATTATGATGCTTACAGCTTTGGGTTTTTTTTTTTCAGGATTACTTTGGCTATTCAGGGTCTTTTCTGGTTCCATACAAATTTTAGGATTGTTTGTTCCAGCTCTGTGAATAATGTTGGTGTTATTTTGATAGGGATTGCATTTAACATGTAGATGGATTTGGGTAGTATTGACATTTAAAATATTTGTTATTCTAATCCATGAGCATGGAATGTTGTTCCATTTCTTTGTGTCTTGCTCAATTTCTTTCATAAGCTTTCTATAGTTTTCAGTGTATTGATTTTTCACTTCATTGGTCAGTTTTTTTCCTAAGTGTTTTATGGTTTTTGATGCAATTGTAACTGGAATCAATTCCTTGATTTCTCTTTCTGGTGCTTCATTATTGGTGTATACAAATGGAGCTGATTTCTGTACATTGATTTTATATCTTGTGACTTTGCTGAATTCATGTATAAGTTCTAGCAATGTTTTGGGAGGATCTACTGGGTTTTACAGATAGAGTATCACGTCATCTGTGAACCGTGAAAGCTTGACTTCCTCCTTGCCGATTTGGATGCCATTTATTTATTTATTTATTTATTTATGTATGTTGCCTGATTGCTAAGACTAATACTTCCAACACTATGTTGAATAACAGTGGTGACAGTGGACATCCTTTTTGTGTTATTGACCTTAGAGGAAAGGGTCTCAGTTTTTCCACTTTGAGAATGATGTTAGTAGTGGGTCTTTTGTATATATGGCTTTTATGATCTTTAGGTATGATGATTCTATCCAATGTTCTTGTTTTTATTAAGAAAGTTTGCTGTATTTTCTCAAAAATTTTCTCTGCATCTATTGAGAGGATCATGTGGTTCTTATCCTTTCTTTTATTAATGTGATGTATCATATTTATTGATTTGCAGATATTGAACCACCCTTGCACCCCCAGGAAAAATCCCACTTGATCTTGGTGAATAATTATTTTAATGTATTGTTGGATTTGGTAGGCTAGCACGTTGTTGAGAATTTTTGCACCCATGTTCATCAGGTAAATTGGTCTATAGTTGTCCTTTTTAGTGGGGTCTTTGTCTGATTTTGGAATCAAGGTAATGCTGGCCTCGTATAATTATTTGCAAGTTTTCCTTACATTTCTACTTTTTGGAACAGCTTCAAAGGAATAGGTGTTAACACTTATTTAATATTTTGTGGAATTCCCCTGGAAACCATCCAGCCAGGACTCTTATTCGTTGGGAGATGATTGATTACTGATTCAGTATCTTTACTGGTTATGTATCTGTTGAAATTTTCTATTTCTTCTTGTTTTAGTTTTGGTGGCTTATATGTTTCTCGGAATTTGTCCATTTTTTCCGGATTGACCAATTTTTTGGCGTATAATTGCTCATAATATTCTTATTTTTGTGTGTATTTCTGTGTTGTTGGTTGTGATATCTCCTCTTTCATTCATGATTTTATTTATTTGGCTCCTTTCCTTTTTATTTTTGATCAATCTGGCTAGTGGTTTCTCAATTTTGTTAATTCTTTCAAAGAACCGGCTCCGGATTTCATTTATCTGTTCTACTTTTTTGTTTTGTTTTTGTTTTTTAATATATATCATTTATTTCTGCTCTAATATTTATTATTTCCCATCTTCTGCTGTTTGGGGGCTTCATTCCCTGCTCTTTTTCCAGATCTTTTAGGTGTAAAGTTAGGTTGTGTATTTGAAACTTTTCTTTCTTCTTTATAAAGGCCTGGTGTTATATACTTCCTTCTTATGACTGACTTTGCTGCATCCCAGATGTTTTGGACTGTCGTGTTTTCATTTCATTGGCTTCCATTTACTGTGTAATGTTCTTTTTAATTTCTTGGTTAAGCCATTCATTCTTAGTTGGATGTTCTTTAATCTCCAAGTGTTCATGGTCTTTCCAAATTTTTTCTTGTGGTTGATTTCGACTTTCTTAGTGTTGAGGTCTGAAAATATGTAAGGTATGAACTCGATCTTTGTGTACATGTTTAAGGGGATTTGTGTCTGAGCATATGATCTATCCTGGAGAATGTTCCATGTGCACTGGAAAATAATGTGTATTCTGCTGCTTTAGGATGAAATGTTCTGAATATATCTGTTAACTCCATCTGGTACAGTGTGACATTCAAAGCCATTGTATACTTGTTGATTTTCTTCTTAGATGAACTGTCCATTGCCTTAAGTGGGGTTTTTAAGTCCCCTACTATTATGGTATTATTATCAATGAGTTTCTTTACATTTATGATTAATTGATTAATATATATGGGTCAACCACGTTGGGAGCATATTTACAATTGTTTGATCTTCTTGGTGTTTAGACCCCTTAATTATGACATAATTCCCTTCTCTTTTCTTGTTGCCATCTTTATTTTAAAATCTAGTTTGTCTGATATAAGTATGGCTACTCCAGCTTTCTTTTCAGGACTATTAACATCATAAATGGTTCTCCATCCCCTTATTTTCAATCTGCAGGTGTCTCTAGGGCTAAAATGAGTCTCTTGGTAGCAGCATGTTGATGGATCTTGTTGTCTTATCCATTCTGATACCCTGTGTCTTTTGATTTCAACGTTTAGTTCTTTGACATTTAGAGTGAGTACTGAAGGATATGAATTTAGTGCCACTGTGTTGCCTATAGAGTTGGTGTTTCTGGTGATGTTCTTTGGTCTTTTCTAGTCTTTGTTGCTTTTTGTATTTTTTG
This sequence comes from Panthera uncia, assembly GCF_023721935.1. Lineage (NCBI taxonomy): Eukaryota > Metazoa > Chordata > Mammalia > Carnivora > Felidae > Panthera > Panthera uncia. Next base: position 71,311,320 of record NC_064817.1, on the reverse strand, counting down.
TTTTGTTTTGTCTTTTCTCCACTCAAAAAGTCTCCCTTAAAATTTCTTGCAGGGCTGGCTTAGTGGTCACAATCTCCTTTAGTTTTTGTTTCTCTGGCAAACTCTTCATCTCTCCTATTTTGAATGACACCCTTGTGGATAAAGAATTTTTGTCTGCATATTTTTCTGGTGCAGCACATTGAATATATTCTGCTATTACATTCTGGCCTGCCACGTCTCTGTGGATAGGTCTGCTGTGAACCTGATATCGCTTCCTTTATAGGTTAAGGACTCTTTTCCTTTGCTGCTTTCATAATTCTTTCCTTGTCTGTGTATTTTGTGAATTTGACTACGATATGCTTTGGTGATGGTGAGTTTTTGTTGAATCTAATAGGAGTTCTCTGTGTTTCTTGGATTTTGATGTCTGTGTCATTCCCCAGAATAGAAAAGATTTCCACTATAATTTGCTCACATAACACTTCTATCCTTTTTGCTCTCTCTTCATCTTCTGGGACTCCTGATTTGGATGTTCTTCCTTTTAAATAAGTCACTGTGATCTCTAAACCTTTTATCTTGAACTTTTACCTTTGTTTGCCTATATTTTCTGCTTCCTTATTCTCCATAATTTTGTCCTCTATATCACTGATTCGCTGCTGTGCTTCATCCATTCTTGTCTTCATGGCACCATTTGAGATTGCATTGTGGTTATAACATTTTTAATTTTGACCTGACTAAATTTTGTTCTTCTATCTCCACACAAAAAGATTCTCTGTTGTCTTCTATGCTTTTTTCAACCCCAGCTATTATTCTTATTATTGTAGTTCTAAATTCTAGCTCAGACATCTTACTTACATTTGTGTTAAGTCCCTGGCTGTCATTTCTTCCTGTTTTTTTTCTTTTGAGGTGAATTCCTTCATTTTGTCATTTTTGACAAAGAAAAAAACATTAATAAAATAAAAAATTAAAATTAAAAAGTTAAAAACAAAACAAAAAATCAAATAAGGGAAAGTAGATCCTAGTTGTGTTTCTGGTTGTTGAAAGAAGCTTGATAGAATATATAAAAAGGGAAAGGAAATTTTTTAAAAAGTTAATTAAAAATTGATATATATATATATATAATAAAATAGAGATAAAATAAAATAAAGAAAATGAAATAGAATATTTTTTTAAAAAATAAAAAAATAAAGTAAAATAAATCAAAATATTTTTTTCTCTTTCTGTATCCAAGAAAGAGAAAGAAAGGAAAGAATAAAGAAACAATTTATGTAAAACAGAAGCAAAGGAAATGAACAAATAAATGAACTTGCAAACAGAGTGAAACCCGAGTGAAGTTGCATTCTTAGAATATTTCCCCTAGAACTGAATGAAGTTTCCCCTAGAACTGAAACTATGAAACCCACTATATTCTGTATGTTAAGCAGATGGAGCTACTTGTGTTGGTCTACCTGGAGATGTGCTTGGAGGGCCCAGGTGGGCTGGGCTTGGTGTAAGGTCTCTGTTCTCCACTAAATGACACTACTTAGCTTACTGGGGTGGACCAGTATGTGTGCATGCATGGCTGTGTGGGACAGGTGGAAATGGCTTCACTCTGCTCCCTAGTGTGTGTTGCAGGAACTTCCAGCTCTTACAGACCCGTGATTAAGCTCCTCCTTTGTCTCAAGCCTTTGTTCACTCCCTGCTTCTATTCTGTGTCCAAGCTGTCTGACTGCCAGGTGGCACCTCCTTCCAGAGTTTTATCTCAGATAGCATTGTGATTCAAAACCCCACATTTCAGACACCCAGGCAGCTTGGACCCACACTGACTTTGGGTGAGTGTCTTACTGTGTAATGCCTGGGTGGAAGTTTACCCCAGAAAACGTTCTTACAATCATGCAGTGACAAAAGTTCAGAGATTATGGCAAATCACAACACACATTTGATGCCAGGTTTTGCTGCACTCTGGCATCTTTGTCCCAATATCAACAAATGTGTCTGTTTTCTGGGGTCCACTGGGACCTTTGCCTGTGGGGAGGCTGTATGGCCTCTACAAAATGCACTCCAAGCATGGGAACTGCTTCTCCCTTTGTGGCACACAGACCTCTCAGAATGAGCTGCCTACTCTGGGGATATATCCTTCTTCTTCCCAGAGCATTGCCAGTCACTGAGCTCCAAACATTCAGACTCTGGACTCTACCGTTTATAGAATCCTGGTGGTATTGAAACCTTCTCCTTTCTTCCTATCAATGGTTTTAGGGAACAGATTTCTTGGTCAGTACCTTGTGAATGTTTTCAATCTTTCTTTCCATGTACTTTCAGGGGGAGTGTTTTCTTGATCCCAAAATGCCACACTCTCCTTTCTCTTTCTCTGTCCTCTTTCCATGAAAATGGACCCCTAATTTCACAGCCTTTCTCTCCCACATGTCACTTCTCTGAACTATGTACCTGCTCAGTTCTGTGGCTCAAGGTATGCAGATTGTTGTGTTAATCCTCAGAACAATTTCCTAGGTGTTCAAAATGGTTTGGTGCTGATCTCGCTGCATTTCAGGGAAGAGATAAGCTCAGGGTATCCATGCGGTTACACCATCGTAATTCCTCCCCTATTACATTTAATTTAAACCAAAGAAGACTTACTTTGCTAGATTTGTATACCATATGTCACCAAATAGCAGATTTTCTGTTTTAGAATGTGTGTAAATTGCTTGTCAAGAATAAACTTACTGATCTTTACTATGGTTATTTCTTCACAAGTGATACTCAGTTCATGTTTGTTACAGACATATAAACATGATATCTTCAATACACCATTTCAAACCTAAATTTTATCTGGATTTTCACAATACCTATCATAGGACCGAGTTATAATAATATACACAAGGATTACAAATCTTAGTGCTTTCAAAGGCCAGGCAAAGATTGTAAATGTGAGGCTGGACTCTGCTCCCTACAGACATTGACTTCAAGTAAAACTAAATAAACAAATAAACTATCCTGGCCAAGCATCACTTAGGATAGAATTTGTTCAGAAATGTTAGCTCAAAAAAATGTAAGAAAAAGGATGGTAACATTTTGAATTATAAAAGATGAAAAATGAAGGATGAAGAAATGTTGAATTCCATATCTATTTGAGTGTTGAATAGTGTTCCAGCTATTTCTAGATCACTAGGAAATCAGAATATACCTTAAAAATGCCATAATACATGCTCACTGATTCCATCTAGCTAAGGAGAAATTAAGAGAGAAAAACTGCCCCCTGTGTACTGCCAGTGGGCGAGGGGGGGTCTGCATATACTTACAGGTATAAGTCAGTGTCATTAAAACATATACTGAAACTATAGTTTTGTCCTAACAATACAGAAAATTGCCTAGCCTTAGTCAAAGGACAGTTGAAACACTTGGGCAAAAAACAAAATATACAAACAAACAATTATGCTATAGAAATGACAAAGGCCAAAATGATTATATAATTAAGGTGATTTTCAGTTGCAATTCTGCTATAACTTTATATAATTTAACTTCTGTCATCTATAAATATATATATATATATATTTATATTTATATATATTATATACAATTATGGTGTGGCAGAAAAGATTGCAGACATGAACTCTACATGGACTTGGAGTGAATGAAACATAATGAAGAAGTACAGATACTTGATTCTAAGGATTGAATTATTTCCCAAAAAAAAAGAATTCTAATGAATAATAATAACAATAATAATGTATTGAATACATGTGGTACATTTAAGCATGGAATTTACGTGCATCTTTGGTTTCAAAAATTACTGCAATTTACATACATCATAATTACACAAACATAGTATACCTCATATATGCCAGATGATTAATGAATACATTAATTGAACAAATGGTAAGAAAGCACAATAGAAAGAACAGGAAACTTCATGTCAGAAGAAAGATCTGATATGCCTCAAAAAAATTCAAGGGCTGGGGTGCCTGGTGGCTCAGTCGGTTAAGCATCCAACTTTAGCTCAGGTCATGATCTTGCAGTTTGTGGGTTCGAGACCCATGTCGGGCTCTGTGCTGACAGCTTAGAGCCTGGAGCCTACTTCAGATTCTGTGTCTTCCTCTCTCTCTGCCCCTCCCCTGCTTGTACTTTCTCTCTCTCTCTCCCTCTCAAATGTAAACAAACATTTAAAATATTAAAAAATATAATTTTATGTTATACATGTATGTTGTATTTGAACCCACAAAGTACAATGAATTAGATCAACCATTTTTTAAATTTAACACTATGATGTCATAAATTACAATTTAATGTAATATTTCAATGTAACATGGTGAACTGGATCCTTCCAAAGTGACAAGTTCTTCTAGAGTTGAAGATAGCACTTCTTGAAAGGTACATACAGATTTTTAGGTCATCAGGCCATTTGATAATAACATGGAATGATGAGTAGTTAAATATGTTTGAAATATATTGTGTTAACGTCATATTAGCCTCAGGACAATTAGGCTAAAACTGTCAAAAAATGAAATTTACAAAAGAAATAAAAAATGCATTTGCTGTCAAAAGAGCTCTGCCCTAGAGTCAGGAACATGAGATTAGTACTGTACACAAACTAGCTGGGAGACATTGGGTCACACTCTTTACTTGCTTGTGACTCAGTTACTGTAACTGTTAAATGGGATAACATAGAAAAAATATCAGATGTGGTAATATTTTGAAAGGACAAAAAACTATATACAAATCTAAGGTATTTCTAATGTTATTTTATGGTTTATGGTGCAGATAGATTGAAATAAATACTTAACAGTGTGAACATATTGAAAAAAAATTAACATAGCACAGAAGGGAATATAAAGAAAAGTGAACTCCCTACCCAAAATCCACTCTGTAGAAATCACCACCACTAACAATTTCTTCTCTTATGAGATTTTAAAAAGTAAATGCAAAGGTTTTCTATTAGAATGAAACGTTAATTTTTAAAATCTGCTCATATTTGAAAGCCTGCTTTTTTAAGCCACTGCACAACTCTAAAATCTGATTTACTTTGTAGTTCAGATGTGGAAAAAAAAATAGACAGCAGTCAGAAGAGCTTGTTCAAGTCCTGGCTCTGTACCTTATTAGTTGGCTTGTTGGGTAAAAAGTAAAAACTCCCAGCATATTTTTTTATATCACAAAAAATCAGAATAATAATATTTCCTCTTAGACTTATTAATGAAGTAAAAACATGAAGATGATTTTTAAACTATAAAGTGAATACTAAGTTGTTATTATTAAACTAGGTTTTAGAAAGGTCCAGGAGAGAAGGGAAAAGGGTGGCTGACCAAATCCTTATAAAACAAAGACCCTTGTCTACAGTCATGGGTATTCACTTTCAAATGTCCCCTCTCTGTAAAGAGAGCTTTCATAGTACTCTTACTTTCTGATCTTATACTCCACTAAATTTTTGTTTGTTGCTCATTTTATTCTGTGACCACCTCTTCATTCTTCTCAGCAGCAAGACAACAAACCCAGGGCATTGAGGCAAAGAATCCTGCAACACTAACAACGTCAGCTTTTCTATAATGCTGTCATTCAAGCATATAATAAACATTAATCTTATATTCTTATAGATATCAACATGACTCATTTTATCAAAGCTACATGATAGAACTTCATACAAAACAACCTGACTTCCAACCTGATTCCAAAGTAGCAGCAATATAGTAAACTGATCTTATTTGCTTCCCATTCTAATTATAGACTATTAATCAATATACTAGGATCTGAATATATGGATTTTAGGACCTATAGAAAAATAAAACCTATTGGTAAGATAATAAAATACTTACAGAAACAAGACCTAAAGTACCTAATCTCATACCTCCTTAAAATCCCTTTGCATTTCCTCAGTTTAGATTGTGATTTGCCTTTCTACTAATTGATATGTCCCCAAACAAACATATTTTACTTCCAATATGGTTATAAAAATCATTAATCAAAGGAGCTGTTTTATCCTGGAAGTTTTATAGTTTTTCAAAGTTGACAATGATAACTTTGAAAAATCATTGAATTGATCCAACAAAAGAAAGATATATATATATATAAGATAGATAGATATATATGTCTTATATATATATCTATCTATCTTATATATATCTATATCTATATCTATATCTATATCTATATATCTTATATATATATATCTTATATCTATATATATATCTTATATCTTATATATATATATATCACTTGTTGCTGAACTTAAAGTGTTAAGAAAAAAATAATAGAGTGTTATTATTCAGCTTAGCTCAAACATTATATCCCCAAACAGAACTCAATGCTATTAGTTTCACACTATAAGAGACTACTAATCAATAACTCATCTATTGTCTAATAAGGGCTTAATATCCAAAAGATACGAAGAACTTATACAACTTAACACCAAAAAGCAATCTGATTAAAAAATGGGCAAAGACTTCACCCATATGAGGACTTTAAGACACAGAACAGAGGGGCGCCTGGGTGGCTCAGTCAGTTAAGCGGTCGACTTCGGCTCAGGTCATGATCTCGCGGTCCGTGAGTTCGAGCCCCGCGTCAGGCTCTGTGTTGACAGCTCAGAGCCTGGAGCCTGTTTCAGATTCTGTGTCTCCCTCTCTCTGACCCTCCCCCATTCATGATTTGTCTCTTTCTGTCTCAAAAATAAATAAATGTTAAAAAAAATTTAAAAAAAAGACACAGAACAGATAAACACATGGGAAGGGAAGAAGAAACAATATAAAAATAGGGAGGGGAACAAAACATAAGAGACTCTTAAATATGGAGAACAGAGGGTTACTGGAGGAGTTGTGGGAGGGGATGGGTTAAATGGGTAAGAGGCATCAAGGAATCTACCCCTGAAATCAGTGTTGCACTATATGCTAACTTGTATGTAAATTTAAAAAATAATCATAATAATGTAAAAAAGAAAAAAAAAATGGGCAAAGGACATGAATAGATATTTTTCCGAAGAAGAAGACATATGGATGACCAATAGACACATGAAAGATGCTCAACATCACTGGTCATCAGGGAAATGCAAATCAAAACCACAATGACATATCAGCTTAAATCTACCAAAATATTTAAATTAAAAAAAGATAAGGAATGATACATTTTGGCAAGTATATGGAATAAAAAAGGGACCCTCACAAGCTCTTGGTAGCAATGTAAATTGGTAGAGCCCCTGTGGAATACAGTATGGAGGTTCCTCAGAAAGTTAATGGAAATACTATATGTTCCAATAATTCCATGACTGTGTATTTACCCAAACAAAATAGAAACACTAATTTGAAAATATATATGCACCCCTGTGTTTATTGCAGCATTATTACAATAGTCAAGATATGAAAGCAACTTAAGTGTCCATTGTTAGATGAATGGGTAAAGAAGATGCAATACACACACACACACACACACACACACACACACACACTGGAATGTTATGCAGCAAGGAAAAGGGGTGGGATGTTTGCCATTTGCAGCAACACGGAAGGACCAGGAGGGTATTATAATAAGTGAAATAAGTCAGACTGAGAATGACAAATAACATATGTTTTCACTGATATATAGAATCTAAAAAACAAACACAGAAACAAACAAACAAATATACAAAAAAGCAGAATGAGACCTATAAATACAAAGAAAAACCTAATGGATGCCAAGGGGAGAGACGTTGGGTAAATGGGAAGAATGGTTGAAGGAGAGTGGGAGATACAGACTTTCAGTTATGGAATGAATAAGTCAGGGGAATAAAGGCACAGCATAGGGAATATGCTCAATGACATTACTACACAATAGCAGTGTATGGTGACAGAGTGTATCTACACTTGTCGTGAGCATGTGATAATGTATAGAGAAGTTGAACCACTATGTTGTACACCTGAAAGTAATATAACATTGTGTGCCAATTACACTCAAAAAATTTTTTTAAAGTCATCCATTGTCAAATCAACCCTAATCTTCAACAAATTTGTTTGATTCATCTATGTTATAGGTATTCTTAAACTCAAAATACTCATTCTGAAGTATTTTCAGTACATATATTCTTTGGCATTGGATAGGTATTACAGATAGTTTGCTACAAAAAGGAATCTTTCCTTCCCACCATTGATCATGGATAATCCCTCATCTATAATAATAAAAATGTAAGAAATTTTCAAAACCTTAGCTGTGAATCATCAGAAAATGTAATTTGCTCCAAGTCTTTATGAATTCAATGAGTGAAAAAGTCATGCATATTGATTTGCTGTTTATTATGTAATTGTTGGACTGACACAATTATGAAAAAAATTGAACATATCAGAAGTCACATTAATTTCATTGAAAATTATGTTTTGCTAAAAATGAATTTGAGGCAACTGTGATATTTGATGCACCAAGGAGGAAAACATTAAACAACAATAACAGTTTATTTTAAATGGAATTTCAGTACACAGAATACTGAAATTCAGCAACCCTCTATCATTCTAATTTGCATCCAAAAAATGTCTCCACTTTTGTTCTTAACATTGATGATAATGCAAATAATTTATAGATATATTATGAATGCTTAAATATTAGAATTAGAACTTTAAGAATCACCTATAAGAATAAAAAGGCTACTCTCTAAACCTGCTAAAAATGAAGTCCACATAAATTCTGTTACTATGAGTACAACTGTTCTTCTGTTGTTTTAAGTGATCTCGAATAGTTTTCTACTAGTGTTCTATAGCAAACAACAGTTGTAGTAGTGTTGGCTTTCAAATGACTTTCACTCTAGCGGCAAAGTTTGTTTTATGGCTTAGGCACACTCATATTTGACATAGTGCCCCAAGAGTAAAATAATAAACCATGGATGGCTAGTTACCGTTTCTACTTAAAAAGTGAAGATCTGTTTTTACTGATACATAAGATGTAGCCATAAATGTTTTCAACTGAAATGTTACAAAAAATGTCTGGATCCTCTTTTGAAAAAATATATTTCTCACAGCAAATTGTTAGCTTTCTTACATTTCTCTATACATGGGAGTGATTTCACAAGGCTCCTTTAATGTACAATATTTCATTTTTTCAATATTCCATTTTTGAAGATGTGAAAACCAATTCTGATTTTATTAAGGCAAACATTAACCTGGGTAAAATGTATTTGTATTTCAGTCACTATTCTAAATGCTAAAAATATAAAAGGAACAAAGCAAACCATGATCACATGGAACTTATGCCCTAAGGGAAAGAGCAGAGTATTTCACCTAATGGCTATGTATTTTAAAATATTTTGCATTTTGAAATGTGTTTTGGTCCTCTGAAATGTACTCTGTGTGAATTTAATATGCTGCTCTAAATCATGTCATTCTGTTTTGCATCACTTTCAACCCTCTACTCCAGTCAGGCTGTTTTCTTTAGTGTCCCACTTATAAACCACTCCCCCTCCTTTCAAATACATCCATACTTCTTATAATTCAAATTATTCTTTCCACTTTTTGTCCTTTTCATCTCCACTTGTGAGAATTCCAGCCAACTTTTAGAGCAAGTGTGATGTATGTAGTTCAAATTTTACCTCATCCCTAAAACCCTCCCAATCACTCCAACCTTTGCTTATTATTTCCTCCTGTGAAATTTATTTGTACAAATTAATGAAATAATTATTGTATTTCTGATGAAAGTATAAAATTTAAAACTATTAAAATATATCTGAAATGGATTTAGAACATCATCGAAACTAACTTCATTTTATAGCAGAGAAAACGGAGTCTTAGAGACTGAGTGATTTATTCATAGTTAAGCAGATTACAAAGGCAGAACTATGTCTGAAGTCCCAGCACCTGATTGGCAGTAAAGTTATTTTTCCACTCCATCAAACTGCATGAGTTTATTTTGATTGTTTTTTCTGGTCATTAATCTATGTTTTAAAAAGATAAGATGAAAACTCTAAATGCCTTAGTTTATAACATTTCCCAAGGTTAGTTCATCTACTTAGAAAGCACAGTGCTTTATTTCTACTGTAGATCTCCCCCACACATCTGCCTCTCAAAAACCATGTGGCAATTTTTATCTGATTAACTATAAATTGTTTTGTTCATCTGTGCTTGTTAAGCTGCTACTGTTTCAAATGATCCTTGTAGGAAACTTTCCTTAAAATCAATCATCAAAGATAATATTTTATTTTGCATAATTCTTTCTCTCTTTTGTCTAGCTTCATTATTTTCAGTATTCTGTCTTCTAGGTCTCTAACCTCTGGTTCTTGCAGACTGCTGTTCATCACATCAAGCCTGTTTCCAATTTTATGTATTGTATTCATCATCTTTGATTGACTCTTCTTTTTAACTCTTTTATCTCTGTGATAAGGGTCTCAGTGATGTCTTCAATTCTTTTCTCAAGCCCAGTAAGTATTGTTATGTTTATTGCTGCAAATTCTCCATCAGGCGTGTTACTAATATCTGTTTGGCTTACATCTCACCATGGCCTTATCTTGTCCTTTCATGTGGGATAAATTCCTCCATCTTATCATTTTGTCTCCACCAAAAAATTCGCTAGAACTGATAAACAAATTCAGTAATGTCACAGGAAACAAAATCAACACACAGAAATCTGTTGCATTTTTTTTTTAATTTTTTTTTTCAACATTTTTTATTTATTTTTGGGACAGAGAGAGACAGAGCATGAATGGGGGAGGGGCAGAGAGAGAGGGAGACACAGAATCGGAAACAGGCTCCAGGCTCCGAGCCATCAGCCCAGAGCCTGACGCGGGGCTCGAACTCACGGACCGCGAGATCGTGACCTGGCTGAAGTCGGACGCTTAACCGACTGCGCCACCCAGGCGCCCCTCTGTTGCATTTTTATACAGCAATAGAAAAAGCAGAAAGAGAATTTAAGGAATCAATCCCATTTACAATTGTACCAAAAACAATAAGATACCTAGGAAGAAACCTAACCAAACAGGTGAAAGCCCTCTACTGTGAAAACTATAAAACACAGAGGAAAGGGATTGAAGATGACACAATGAAATGGAAAGACATCCCATGCTCGTGGATTCAGTGAACAAATATTGTTAAAATGTTTATATACTACCCAAAGCAATCTACACATTTAATGCAATCCCTACCAAAATACTAAAAGCATTTTCCACAGAACAACAACAAACAATTCTAAAATTTGTATGGAACCATAAAAGACCCCAAATGGTCAAAGCAACCTTACAAAAAAACAGCAATGCTTGAGGCATCACAATTCCAAACTTCAACTTATATAAGAAAGCTTAGTGACCAAATCAGTATGGCACTGGCACATATAGTATTGGGAAAACTGGACAGCAATATGAAAAAGACTGAAACTGGACCACTTTCCTACACCATACACAAAAATAAATTCAAACTAGATGAAAGATATAAATGTGAGACTTGAATGCATAAAATATCCTAGAAAAGAACACAGGCAGTAACCTCTTTGACATTGCTCTTGGCAACTTCTTTCTAGATATGTCTCCTGGGGCAAGGGAAACAGAAGCAAAAATAAACTATTGGGATTTCACAAAAATAAAATTTTCTGTACAGCAAAGGAATCAATTGACCAAACTAACAGACAACCTATGGAAAGGGAGAAGATATTTGTAGATTACATATCTGATAAAGGGTTAGTCCCCAAAATATATAAAGAACTTATAAAAATCAACACCCCAAAAACAAATAGTCCAATTAATAAATGGACAGAAGACATGAGTAGACATTTTTCCAGTGATGGCATACAGATGGACAACAGACAAGTGAGAAGATTCTCAACATTACTGATCATCAGAGAAATACAAATCAAAATTACAATGAGATATTACTTCACACCTGTCAGAATGGCTAAAATTAACAACACAAGAAACAACAGGTACTAGTGAGGATGTGGAGAAAGAGGAACCCTCTTGCACTGTTGGTGGAAATGCAAACTGGTGTAGCCATTCTGGAAAACAGTATGGAGGTTCCTCAAAAAGTTAAACATAGAGCTACCTTTCAATGCAGCAATTGCACTACAGTTTAGGTATTTACCCAAAAAATACAAAAATACTAATGCAAAAGGGTACATGTACCAGATGTTTATAGAAGCATTATCTACAATAGCCAGATAATGGAAACATCTCAAATGTCCATTAACTGATAAATGGATAAAGAAGAAATGGTATATATATGCAACGGAATATTACTCAATAATCAAAATGAATGAAATCTTGCCATTTGCAATGAAATGGATGGAACAGGAGAGTATTATGCTAAGTCAAATAAGTCATTCAGAAAAACAAATAGCATACGATTTCAGTTATGTGTAGAATTAAGACTCAAAACAAAATAAACAAAGGGAAAAAGAGAGAGAGAGGTAAGCCAAGAATCAGTCTCTTAACTATAGAGAACAAACTGATGATTAACAGAGGGAAGGTGGGTGGGGAGATGTGTAATATAAGTGATGGGTGTTAAGAACTGCATTTATTTTGATTACCACTGTGTGTTGTATGGAAGTGCTGAATCACTATATTGTACACTTGAAACGATATTACACTGTATGTTAACTATCTAGAATTTAAATAGAACCTTTTAAAAAAACTTTAAATTGATGAACTTTGAGTAAAGTCAAAGTTCTCCATAATGTGGGTGGGCCCCATCCACTCATTTGAAGGCCTTAATAGAACAAAGCTTGACCTTTCCTGGACAACCTGAGTACCTTTGGACTTTGAACTCCAACTCATTCCTGAGTCTGAAACTTGCTGGCTAACTCCATCAATTTTTTTTTTCCATCAGATTTTTGATTCACCAGGTCTCCACAATTGTGTAAGCCAATTCCTTAAAGCAAATCCCTCTATATTCATATCCAAAAAAAAAAAAAAAAAAGAACAACAGCAACAACAACAAAACAACAATGACAAATCCAGAATAATAGTTTTGGACCATGGAGTTCTTAAAGAAGAAAACAAGTAAGCTAATAAGGTAAGGTGAAATCACAGATAGTTTTCACTAAGTACATCAGGTATTTTAATGGTTATATCAAAAACTGGAAATTAGCCTTAGACTTATTGGGTTTTTTTTTAATTTTTTAGTCTGAAATATTATAGTTAGTATAATTTGTGTGTTCTGTCTTAAGCATGTTAGCTTCTTAATATAGTAGTTGCAAATACATTTAAGCTATTATTTATGTAGTCATCAAATATAATTTTAACCAAAAAAGATACAAATCTAAACCTTTGTTTTACCAATAGTTTTAAATCATGCAAAAAATATCAACAAGGAAATTCCATAGCATAGAAAACCATATTAAAAGCACTAATTTGGAGAAATAAACAGCATATCTTTTAAAAAGATTTTTGTTTTCATACTCAAATATTTTTAATAGTGTGGTTTTTGTGAGCTAGATTAAATCTAACTTTTTAAATATTTATTTGTAACAGCTTTATTGAGGTAAAATTGCTATACAATAAATTGCACTTTTTAACCTACACAATTTGATAAATTTGGAATGTGTATACATCCCTAAAAGGAAGAACCCAATGAAGTAGTGAACATATCCATCACCTAAAACAAAACTCTACTATTTCCCATACCTCCACACTGCTGCTAATTACTGTTTTCTGCCTTGTGCCACTATAGGCTAGTTTGCATTTTCTACAATTTTTGTAAATTGTTGTCTTTTTTAAACTAGGTTCTTTAACTCAGCATTGTTGAGATTAAACCATATTTTACCTGTATCATTAATTAATTAATTTTTATTGTCAAATAGTGTCCCATCATATAGATATATCAATGTGTGTTTATCCCCTCACTTATTGATGGAAATTTTGAGTGGCTTACTTTTTTTGACTATTATAAGTAAAACTGCTATGAATATTCCTATGCAAATCTTTGTATAGGCATACATTTCTTTTATTTTAAGGAAATACTCAAGAGTGGAATGGCTAGATCGTATGATAGGTGTATAATTACATTTTAAGAAACTTCTAAACTGTTTACCTAAGTGGCACCATTTACATTTCAACTAGAAATGCTCCAGATTCTCCACATCCTTACCAACACTTTGGTCAATAATTGGTGAATATGTAAAATGAGTATTAATTTGCATTTCCTTAATGACTAATGATACCGAGCATCTTCTCATGTGCTTCTTTGCCATATATATAATATCTTCAGTGAACTGTATGTCCAAATCTACTGCCTATTTTTTAATTGGGTTGATGCCATTCTTATTTTTCAGTTTTGAGAGTTCTATAAGTTCTGAATCCATGTCCTTTGTCAGGTAGATGATTTTTTTGTAATATTTTTCTTATACAATGACTTCTCTTTTTATTTTCTTGAAAGTATCTTATTAAGAGAATTTTAATTTTGATGAGGTCAATTTTATCAATTTGTTCTTTTACAGATCATGCTTCTGATGTCATATTTAATAACATTACCTAATCCAAAGTCACACATATTTCCTCCTTTTTTTTCCTAGAATATTTGTGGTGTTAGGTGTTATACTTAAGTCAGTAATCTATTTTCTTCTATAATTTTGAGTTAATTTTGTATATTGTTCAAGTTATGGATCCATATTCATTTTTACACACCTTAATATCTATTATTTTCAGCACAATTTGTTCAAAATACTATTCTCTCTTTTTTGAATTACCTTTGCACCTTTGTCAAAATTAGTTTCACTCTGGTGGAGTGTTAAATACCAGTTAGGTCAAGGTGGTTGATAGTGACATTCAAGTAAACTATGACCTTTCTGACTCTCACTATTTAGTATATAGATTAATGAAGGAAGTACATTGAAATCCCACATTAAAATTGTCAATTTTTCTGTATCTCTCTGCAGTTCTATTAGTTTTTTCTTCTTATGTTTTGAAGTTATGTTACTGGGTGCATAAACATGTAAAGAATATTATGGCCTCTGGATGAATTGATGCATTTATCATTATGAAATATCTTTCTTTATCTGATACTATTGTATTACTCTTGTGTCTATTTTTCATGATATTAAAATAGTTTCTACAACTTCTCTTGCCTATTATTTTATGGTATGTGATTTTCCATCACTTTAATTTTAATCTATTTGCATCTTTATATATAAAATGCATTTTTTGTAGATAGCATACAGTAGCCTTGTTTTCTTTTTAAATGAAATCTGACAATCTTTTCATTTCCACATTGGTAATTAGACCCATTACATTTAATTTGATTATTGATATGTTTAGGATATATTTAATAATTTTGCTATTTTTATTTGTTCCATATTATTCTGTTTTGATTCTCTGCCTTTTTAAAGATTGAACATTTTTATGATTCAAACTTATCTCCTTTGTTGTCTTCTTTTTAAATATATTTCTAAATTACTATTTTAGTGTTTGCTTTAGGATTAATTATATATATCTTTAATGTATCACAGATTACCTTCAAGTACTATTATACTACTTCACATATAACATAAAAACTTTACAATAATATATTTCCATTTTGGTCACCATTTCTAGTACTCTTCATTCCTATGTGTTCGTTGATATTTTTATCTCATTTAATTTCTTTGTGCTCTACAGCCTTTCTTTAACATTCTTGTAATGCAAGTCTGCTGGTGATAAATTCTTTCAGTTTGGTATGTCAGGACTATATTTTGCCTTCAATTTTAAAAATATTTTCACTGGCAGCCTGGGTGGCTCAGTTGGTTAAACATCTGACTTCAGCTCAGAGTATGATCTCACAGTTTGTGGGTTGGAGACCCACTTTGGGCTCTGTTCTGACATGTCACATCCAAAGCCTGCTTTGGATTCTGTGTATCCCTCTCTCTTTACCCCTTCCCAACTCATGCTCTGTCTCTGTCTCTGAGAAATAAGTACACATTAAAAAAATATTTTCACTGGCTGTAAAATTCTATGTTGACATTTTTTTCCAGAACTTTCAAGATGTTTCCCCACCATTTTCTCACTTGAATTGTTTCAGACAAGAAATCTGCTGTCAGCTTTACATAATGTGTCTCCTTTGTCTATTTTAACATCTTTTATCACAATTTTGAGAAATTTATGTATATATTTTATTTTAGAGAGAGAGAGTGTATACACATGAGCGGGATAGAGGACCTGAAAGAGAAGGTGAGAGGATCCCAAGCAGGTTCCATGCTTAGCAAAGAGACCCACAAAGGGCTTGATCCCATGGCCCCAAGATCATGACTTGAGCCAAAATCAAGAACAGTATGCTCAACTAATTGTGTCACACAGGTGCTCCAATAAGTTTGATTATGGTTAGCTTTTTTATTGTTATTAAAGAATAGTTGGCACACAATGTTACATTAATTTCAGTGGACAACATGGTGATTAAACATCTCTAAACATTAGTGTAAACTCACCACAGTGTAGCTACAATCTGTCACTGTACAACATCATTACAGTATCATCGACTATATTCCATGTGTTGTACCTTTTACTTGTAGTATTTATTCAGTCCATAATTGAAAGCCAGTATTTCCCATTTCCTTTCATCCATTTTTTTTGCATCCCCCCTCATTCTCTTTCCTCTGGCAGCCCTCAACTTATTCTCTGTATTTATATGTCTCAGTCTGCTGTTTGTTCATTGGTTAATCATTTACTTTTTCTCCTTTAGATTCCACATAAGACTGAAAACGTATTGTTTTTGTCTTTCGCAGTCTGGCTTTTTTCACTTAGCATTATAACCCCAAGGTCCACTCATGTCATTCGTGTTATTGCAAATGGCAAGATCACATTATTTTTTTATGTCCAAGTAGTATTCTAGTGTGTGTGTGTGTGTGTGTGTGTGTGTGTGTATATATATATATATATATATATATTATTACATCTCCTTTTCCATTCATCTAGCAATGGATACTTAGATTGACTCCATATCTTGGCTATTGTAAATAATGCTGCATATAAACATAGGGGTACAAATATCTATTCAAAGTATTATTTTCATTTTCTTTGGGGAAATATGCAGAATTGGGATTGCTGGATCATATGGTATTTCTATTTTTAATTTCTTGGGGAACCTCCATACTGTTTTCCACAATGGTTCTACCAGTATACATTATCACTAACAGTGCAAGGGAGTTCCTTTTTCTCCATATCTTTTCCAACACTTGTTGTTTCTGTTCTTTTTTATTTTAACCATTATGACAGATGTAAAGTGATGTCATTGTAGGTTTTTTTTAATTTTTTTAATGTTTTTATTTATTTTTGAGACAGAGAGAGACAGAGCATGAGCAGGGGAGGGGCAGAGAGAGAGGGAGACACAGAATCCGAAGCAAGCTCGAGGCTCTGAGCTATCAGCACAGAGCCTGATGCGGGGCTTGAACTCATGGACTGTGAGATCATGACCTGAGCTGAAGTCGGCCGCTTAACTGACTGAGCCACCCAGGCACCCTGTCATTGTAGTTTTGATTTGTATTTCCCCGATGCTTAGTGATGTTTCATATCTTTTTATGTGTTTGTTGGCCATCTTTATGTTTTCTTTTGAAAATGTCTTTTCAGATCCTCTACTTATTTTTAAATAGAGTTGTTTGGGGTTTTTTTGCTGTTAAGTTGTATAAGTTCTTTATATTTTTTGGATATTAACTCCTTATCAGATACATCATTCATAAATATCTTATATTCAGTAGGTTGCTTTTTGGTTTTGTTTATGATTTCCTTCACTGTGCAAATATTTTATAGTGGTTTACTTCAATATTTTATTTTTGTTTTTGTGTCCCTTGTCTAAGAAAGCATCTCTCGAAAATTTTTGCTAAGACCAAAGTGAAAGAAACTACTGCTTATTTTTTCATCTAGGATTTTTGTAGTCTCAGGTCTCACATTTAGCTCTTTAATCTATTTGAGTTTACTTTTGTTTATGGTGTGATAATGTGGTCAAGTTTCATTCTTTTGCATCCAGGTGACCAGTTTTCCCAGCGCCATTGACTGAAGAGACTGTCTTCTCCTTATTGTATATTCTTGCCTCCTCTATTGTGGATTATTTCATCATATAAGTATGGTTTTATTTCTTGGCTTTATTTTCTGTCTTATTGATCTGATTGTTTATTTTTGTGCCTGTACCATATTGCTTTTATTACTACAGCTTGAAATCTGTTATTGTGATACCTCTAGCTTTGTAATTTTTTCTCCAGATTGTTTTGACTACTTGGTGTCCGTTGTGGTTCCACACAAATTTTAGGATTGTTGGCTCTAGTTCTGTGAATTTTTCTTTTTTGTATTTTGATAGGGACTGTATTGAATATGTTGATTGTTTTGTGTACTATGGACATTTAAAAAATATTAATGCTAAAACTCCATAAACATGAAATATCTTTCCTTTCATGAGCTTTGGAAAAATGTGCCATTATTAATTCAAATACTGTTTTCTGCCTGTTCCATATATATATATACATATATATATATATAATATAATTATATCCATATATATATATATAATATAATATCCATATATATATTTTTAAGTTTATTTATTTTTATTATTTATATATTTTTTAATTTACATCCAAGTTAGTTAGCATATAGTCCAATAATGATTTCAAGAGCAGAAACCACTGATTCATCCCATACATATAACACCAAGTGCTCATCCCAACAATGTCCTTCTTAATGTCCCTTGCCAATTTAGCACATACCCCCACCCACAACCCCTCCAACAACCCTCAGTTTGCTCTCTATATTTAAGACCATCTTATGTTTTGTCCCACTCCCTGTTTGTATATTATTTTTTCTTCCCTTTCCTTATGTTCATCTGTTTTATATCTTAAATTACACATATGAGTGAAGTCATATGATATTTGTCCTTCTCTGACTAATTTTGTTTAACATCTAGAGGAGAAAGCAGGAAATAACCTCTTTGACCTCAGCTGCACCAATTTCTTACTTGACACATCTCCAAAGGCAAGGGAATTAAAAGCAAAAGTGAACTATTTGTACCTCATCAAGATAAAACCTTCTGCACTGCAAAGTAAACAATCAACAAAACTGAAAGGCAACTGATGGAGTAAGAAAAGATATTTGCAAATGACATATTGGGTAAAGGGCTAGTATGCAAAATCTATAAAGAACCTAGCAAACTCAACACCCAAAAAACAAATAATCCAGTGAAGAAATGAGCAGAAGACATGAATAGACACTTTTCCAAAGAAGACATCCAAATGGCCAACAGACACATGAAAAGATGCTCAACATCATTCATCATCAGGGAAATACAAATCAAAATGACACTAAGATGCCACCTCAACGCTGGTCAGAGTGACTAAATGGAACAAATCAGGAAACTAGAGATGCTGGCAAGGATGTGGAGAAATGGGAACCCTTTGCACTGTTGGTGGGAATGCAAACTGGTGCAGCCACTCTGGAAAACAGTGTGGAGGTTCCTCAAAAAATTAAAAATAGAGTTACCCTGTGACCCAGCAAGAGCACTACTAAGAATTTACCCAAGGGATACAGGAGTGCTGATGCATAGGGGCACTTGTACCCCAATATTTATAGCAGCTCTTTCCACCATAGCCAAATTATGGAAATAGCCTAAATGTCCATCAACTGATGAGTGGATAAAGAAGATGTGGTTTGTATATTCAATGGAATACTACTTGGCAACGAGAAACAATGAAATCATGCCATTTGCAGCAATGTGGATGGAACTGGAAGGTATTATGCTGACTGAAATAAGTCAGTCAGAGGACAGATATCATAGTTTTCACTCATATGTGGATCTTGAGAAACTGAACAGAAGACCAAGGGGGAAGGGGAAAAATAGATACAAACAGAGAAGGAGGGAGGCAAACCACAAGAGACTATTAAATACAGAGAATAAACTAAGGGTGGATGAGGGGGTGGGGGAGAGGGAAAATGGGTGATGGGCATTGAGGAGGGCACTTGTCGGGATGAGCACTTGGTGTTGTATGTAAACCAATTTGACAATAAAGTATATTCATAAAAAATAAATAAAATGCCATTTTATGCTGATTTTACCATCTGTATCATTTCTCAATAAATTTCTATTGATTTATTATTCTCTTCAGTATAGGATATGGTTTCCCTACCTTTTTGTATGCCTGATAATCTCTCTTTGGATGTCATTCATTTTGCATTCTACATTGATGGCTTCTGAATATTTTTATTTTCCTATAAATATTATTGACCTTTTATCTGTGATGTACTTAAGTTACTTGGAAATAGTTTGCTTTTTGTGGGTCTTCCTTATTTGATAGATAGACCCAGAGTAGTTCTCCATATAGCGCTATCAGCTCCACTACAAAGAAAGACCATCTTGAGTATTCTACTCAATACCCCTTAAATAGGACTTTTTCCAGTCTGGTTGGTGGGACCAAGTACTTTTCCCAGCTTGTGAAAGCACCATGCCATAATATTAATGGATGTTCACTGGCCTCAGTTTCCTCACATAAGCACTGATGAATAAACTGATGAATACCCAAGGGATAAACTCAGCTGGTTCCCAACCTAGGGTTTCTTCTCTGTGTAGCTCTCTTCTCTTCAACACTGTGCCTTGGAAACTCTAGACACCTTGGTTTCTTTGGATTGTCATCTCTGTCTTCTCAACTCAAGGAGTTTTCCGGCTCCATATGAATTACTGCTCTCTGTGTTGTGCCCTGGTAACTCCCTCAAGAGTGCAAACTGCTGCAATTTTACAGTTTACCTCACTTGTTTCCTTCCTTTAAGTGATCGCTGCTTTTCATTGCCTGAGACTCACTTCTTTAGAAATGTTGCTTCATATATTTTGTATTTTATTTTCTTTCTCTCTCTATCCACCCCTCTTTGCATTCTTTCAGGTTGTAGGGTAAATATGCTCCTTGTTATTACATTTTGGGCAAAAGCAGAAATTTATAAGTGGATTTTAAAAGGACAAATGTGCTTCTGAGGCTGTACTTTGTGAAAATATGTTCATTCCAATTTAGAAATTTCAGCCTAGTTTGACTCTTCCAACCATGGATATTGAAGAAAGGTTGTAGCAATGTTGGTTCAAGACAATATTTATGCATATTCACTTTTGAAAATTTGACATGAAGCTGTATACATAATAGAAGACTATGCATTTTTCAAAATAATTGACAGTTTTGTTATGTCATGTTCTAGTGCTAGTTTTCTCTATTTGTGAGGAATTGCATAATATCAAATAGGCAATTTAAAATTAATGCTGACTTTATTGGCCCAATTAGACAAATAAATGTATGTAATAAAATTAATTTAATTACATGAGGTATAAACATCATATTTGCATGAGGAAAATGAGTTTAATTTTTAAAAATTGATGAGGAAAAGAAAAATAGCCGAAATTATACCATATGTTGAAATTACACCAACATTATTGAAGCCAATATCCACATCTCTAAATTTTATTGCATTCATTTGAATGAAGTGACATTTCACTTTTTTTAATAATGCAAAAATGTTGGGCATTTAATATTTGTTCCTACGTATGATGCACTGAAAAATTATTGTGACTTTACTCACTAAGCATGATTATTTTACAAATTGCATAAGATAATTATCGAGAAAGTACTTAAGAGCAACATAAAGAATTTCATATACCAGGTAAGAAAAAAATTTAAATTCTACTGTGTTTCTGAAAATAGAACAACATAGTACTGGTGTATATTATTATTTAAAAGGAGAAATAGTCATGTATACTGAGTTGCAGACATACAAAAAATGCTCATCTTACTGTTTTCCTTCTTATGTATATGGACATTTTAATTAAAAAAGTGAGCTTAAACCCATGAACACTTACAAAATCTGTAAGCTGAAAGATGAGTTCTTATTAGGTGGCAATAACATAATCAGTTTATATAGCATTTCAATCCAGACCCTTAAAGCTATTATGGTTTAACAAAAAATGATTCATTTGCAAGTTTTGACTTTGAATTAAACTATTTAAGACATTATCTAAATAATTATGACATATATTTAAGCTTATTGAAGTAATAGAATTGAATCTAACAAAATGAGAAAATAGAAACATTCTCATTGAATATTCAACAAAAAGGATAAATATTAATGCCATAAAATTATCATCTTTGTAACTGAAACTTAATTGACACACAATGTTACGTTAGTTTCAGATGTAAACATAGTGACTTGACAACTTTATAGTTTATGTTATATTCATAACTGTAGCTATCATATTTTCTTTATAATACATCAACACAGATAAGCAATGAGCTTATTCATATATGGCTTGATGCTATAGTATAAAACTTTAGCCTACATATGAAATTAAATCATAAATCAATCATAAATAATTTCTTTCAAAATTCTCTAAGGTCAAAGCCAAGCACATTAAAATGTTACAATCAGGTTTATGGCAAATAAAATAAATCATAGACAAGGAAATATTCCCAATATTATTCAAACTATACTACGTGAGTGACAGGATATATGTTTCAAAAGAGCTATATATTTAAGAGAGGAACAAGTCAGGAATGAAAATACAGTTGTAGTTTGTAGAGATAATTATGAAGTGAAATTTGCATATATCTGTGTATGCATCAGCTACATGTGATGAAGACTACATTACTAAAGTCAATCAAATTTTCATCTTGGAGGATCACCAATTACTGTTTAACTTCAATGATATTTGAATATTTTTAGGCTCATTGATTGAAAAGTATTGAGGAAGAATATTACCCCCAGTAGATTACATTGTACTGAAACACATCTCACTTTCTTTTGGATGTTATATATTTTTTGTTGGGAATTAGTTTAAGAATTCTCTGAGCTTGCACCAATGCGTTAAGTTTTAATGGTTTTAATGTTTTTAAGTTTATTTATTTATTTTGAGAGAGACAGAGAGAGAGGAGAGGGGCATAGACAGAGGGAGAAGGAGGATCTGAAGCAGGCTCCAGACTGTCAGCACAGAACCCAATGCGGGGCCTGAACTTATGAAACATGAGATCATGACCTGAGACAAAACGAAGTTGGATGCTTAACCAACTGAGTCACCATAATTTAGCTATTGTAAACAATACTGCTATAAACATACAGGGGCATGTATCCATTTGAATTAGTGTTTTTGTATTCTTTGAGTAAATTCCCAGCAGTGTAATTGCTGGATTGTAGAGTTATATTTTTTAATAATTTTTTTAATGTTTATTTATTTTTGAGACACGGAGAGACAGAGTATGAGTGGGGGAGCGAACAGAGAGAGAGAGGGAGACACAGAATCCAAAGCAGGCTCCAGGCTGTGAGCTGTCAGCACAGAGCCTCACATAGGGCCAAAACTTGTGAACTGCAAGATCATGATCTGAGCCGAAGTTGGACGCTTAACTGACTGAGCCACCCAGACACCCCAAAGAGTTCTATTTTTAACTTTATGTACAATCTCCATTCTGTTTTCCATGGTGGCTGTGCCAATTTGCATTCCCACCAATACAAGTGTTCCTCTATCTCCACATCCTTGCCAACACCTCTTGTTTCTTGTGTTGTTGATTTTAGCCATTATAAAAGGTATGAGGTGATACCTCATAGGTTTGATTTGCATTTCCCTGATGGCAAATAATGATGAACATCTGTTCATATGTCTGTTGGCTGTCTTGAAGTCTTTGGAGAAATGTCTGTTCATGTACTTTGCCCATTTTGTAAGTTCATTATTCATTTTTGGGATGTTGAGTTTTATAAGTTTTTATACATTTTGGCTACTAATCCTTTTTTGGATATGCCACTTGCAAGCATTTCATAAGTTGCCTTTTGTTTTGTTGATTGTTTTCTTCACTGTGCAGAAAGCTTTTGTCTTGATGTAGTCCCAATAGATTATTTTTGCTTTTGTTTCCCTTGTCTCAAAAAACATATCTAGAAAGAATTCGCTATGGCCAATGTTAAGAGGGGTTACTGCCTTTTTTTTTCCTCTAGGATTTTTATGGTATGAAGTCTCACATTTAGGACTTTAATATATTTTGAAATTATTTTTGTGTATGGTGTAAGAAAGTGCTTCAGTTTCTTTTGCATGTTGCTGTTCAGTTTTCCCAACAGCATTTGTTGAGGAGATTGTCTTTTTTCCATTGCATATTCTTTCCTGCTTTGTTGAATATTGATTGATCATAGAGTTGTGGGTTTATTTCTGTGATTTCTATTCTGCTTTATTGATATTTAGGTCTATTTTTGTGCAAATGCCATATTGTTTTGATTACTACAGCTTTGTAATATAATTTCAAGTATGGAAATGTGATGAATCCAGCTTTGCTTTGCTTTTCTTTTTAATGTTTTTATTTAATTTTGAGAGAGAGAGATAGAGACATGAGCCAGGGGAGGGGCAGAGAGAGAGGGAGACAGAGAATTTGAAGCAAGCTCCAGGTTCTGAGCTGTCAACACAGAGCCCGATGTGGGGCTGAAACTCATGAGCTAGAGATCATGACCTGAACCAATGTCAGACACTTAACCAACTGAGCCACCCAGGCGCCCCTTGCTTTTCTTTTTTAAGATTGCTTTGTCTATTCAGGGTCTTTTGTGGTTCTATAGAAATTATAGGTTCATATGTTCTAGTTCTGTGAAAAATGCTGTTGGTATTTTGAAAAGGATTGCATTAACTATAGAATGCTTTGGGTAGTATTGACATGTTAACAGTATTTGTCCTTCCAATGCATAAGTATGGAATATCTTTCTATTTTTGCATCATCTTCAATTTGTTTCGTGTTTTATAGTTTTCAGAATACATGTCTTTCGCCTCTTTGATAAGGTTTATTCTTAGGTATCTTAATGTTTTGGTGCAATTACAAATGGGATTATTTTCTTCATTTATCTTTTTTCTGCTTCATTACTGGAATATAGAAATGCAAAAGGTTTCTGTACATTGATCTGTATTCTGTGACATGACTGATTAGCTTATCAATTTTAGGAGTTTTTTGGGGGGATTCCTTGGGGTTTTGTGTATATATATATATATATATAGTATCATGTCATCTGCAAATAGTGAAAATGTTAACTTTCCTTACCACTTTGGATTCTTTTTCTTCCTTTTTGTTTTCTCATTGCTGTGGCTAGGACTTCCAATACTGTGTTGAATAAAAGTGGTGACAGTGGGCACCTTGTCTTGCTCCTGACTGTGAAGGAAAGGATCTGTTTTTCCCCACTGAGGATGATGTTAGCTGTGGGGTTTTCATATATACTTATTACATTGAGGTACATTTCCCCTAAACCTATTTTGTTGAGAGTCTTTATCATGAATGGATGTTGTACTTTTTAAAATTCTTTATCTGCATCTATTGAAATGATCAGATAGTTCTTATCATTTCTCTTATTGATGTGATGTATCACGTTGATTGATTTGTGAATATTGAGCCATGCTTGCAATCCAGGAGCAAATCCCACTTGATTGTGGTGAATGATTATTTAATGTATTGTTGGATTTGGTTTGCTGTATTTTGTTGAGGGTTTTTTGAATCTATGTTCATCAGGGATATTGGCCTATAGTTGTGTTTTTTATTACAGTCCTTATCTGCTTTTGGTCTTAGGGTAATGCTGGCCTCATAGAATGAATTTGGGAATTTTCCTTCCTTTTAAAATATTTTTGGAGTAGTTTGAGAAGAATAAGTAATAACTTTTCATTAAATGTTTGGTAGAATTTTCCTGTGATAACATCTAGTCCTAGACTTTTATTGGTTGGGATGTTTTTGATTACTGATTCAATTTCAGTGCTAGTAATTGGTCTGTGCAATTTTTTGATATCTTCCTCTTTCAATTTTTATAGTTTATGTGCTTCTTGGTATTTTTCCATTTCATCTGGGTTGTCCAGTTTCTTGACATGTAGTTTTTCATAATATTGTCTCATGATTGTTTGTATTTCTGTGGTCATGGTTGTTATATCTCCTCTCTCATTTGTGATTTTATTTATTTGAGAACTTTCTCTTTTTTTTCTTGATAAGCCCAGCTAGATGTTTATCAATTTTATTGGCTTTTGAAAGAACCAACTCATGGTTTCATTGATCTCTTTTATTTTTTTATTTTTTAGCTAGTATACCATTTATTTCTGTTCTGATCTTTATTATTTCCTTCCTTCTGTTGGTTTTAGGTTTTGGTTTTTGTTCTTTTCCTAGCTCCTCTAAGTGTCACATTAGATCATTTGAGAGTTTCTTGCTTCTTGAGGTAGGCCTATATTTCCATAAACTTTCCTCTTAGAGTTGCTTTTGCTGCATCCCAAATGTTTTGAGACATTATGTTATCATTTTCATTTGTTTTCATGTACTTTTTTATTTGTTTACTTCCTGGATGACTTATTAATTGTTTAATAGGAGATTATTTAATAAGAAACTTTAATAATAAGTTTCAATTATTTGTGGTCTTCCCAGATTTCTTTTCTTATGTTTGACTTCTAGTGTCTTAGCACTGTGTTCAGAAAAGATGAATGGTATGACTTTGATCTTCTTGAATTTATTGAGGCCTGCCTTGTGACCTAATATGTGATCTATTCTGGGGAAAGTTTTGTGTGTACTTGAAAAGAATGTGTATTCTGCTGTTTTAGGTTGGAATAATCTGAATATATCTGGTAAATCCATCTGTTCCAGTGTGTCATTCAATTCCATTCTTTCTTTGTTGATTTTCTGTTTGATCTGTCCATTGATGTCAGCAGGTTGTTAAAGTCTCCTACTGTTTCATATTATTATCAATTAGTTCCTTTAAGTTTGTTATTAAGTGTTTTATGTACTTGGGTGCCCCTATTTTGAGTGCACAATATTTGTGATTGTTATATCTTCTTGTTGAACTCTCCCCTTTATTATTATATAGTGTCCTTTTTGTCTTTTGTTACAGTCTTTGTTTTAAAGACTATTGTTTGCCCAAAATAAGCATTGCTACTCTGGCTTTCTTTTGACACCAGTTTTCATGGTAGATCTTTCTCCATCCCCTCACTTTCAATCTTCAATTATCTTTAGGTCTAAAATGAGTGTTTTGCAAGCAGCATATTGATAGGTCTTCTTTTTTCACCCATTCTGTCAACTTATGTCTGTTTTTTCACCCTATGTCTTCTAATTTGAGCATTTAGACCATTTATATTTAAAGTAATTATTGATTGATATGTATTTTTCTTTTTATTACTTGTTTGGTGGTCATTTCTGAATTTTTTTCTTACCCCTTTGTGTCTTTTTCTTTTTTATAGTTTTCTCGTTTTATTTAATGATATATTTGGATTCTTTCTCTTTTTATTCTTATCATACTTATTAGTGATTTTTGATATGTTGTTACTATTTGGTATGTATATAACTTCCTTTGCATATAGTAGTCTAGTTTAAGTTGATGACCACTTAAATTTAAACCTATTATTCACTCTTCTCCTCCTCACATTTTAGGTATAGGGTGTCTTAATTTATATCCTTTTGTCTTATGATTTTCTTGACTGATTTTTCATAGAAGTGTTCATTTTTATTGTTGTTTTGTTTCTTAATTTCATTTTATCACTTTTGGTTTCTCCTTTCCATTCAATGAGTCCCCTTTAATATTTCTTGCAGGGCTAGTTTAATGGTATGAACTCCTTTAGTTTTGATTGTCTGGGGAACTCTTTATCTCACCTTCTATTCTGAATGATAGCCTTGTTGGATAGAGTATTATTGGCTGAAGATTTTTCCCATTCAGTATTTTCAATATATCATGTCACTCCTTGGTGGCTTGCTAACTTTCTGCTGAAAAAGCTGCTGATAGCTTTATGGGTTTTCCCTTTCATGTCACTGTCTTCTTTTTTCTTGCTGCTTTAATTTTTTTCTTTATCTCTATATTTACCAATTTAATTACAATATATCTTGGTGGGAATACGCTTTTGTTGATTTTGTTGTGGCTTCTTTGCACCTCCTGAGCCTGGATATCTGTTTCTTTCTCCAGATTAGGGAGGTTTTCAGCTCTTATCTCTTTAAATAATTTCTCTGTGCCCTTTTATCTCTTCTTCTTCTAGGACACCTATAATATGAACGTTATTACATTTGATGTAATCAATGAATTTCTAAGTCTATTCTTGTTTTGTAAAATTGTTTTCTTCATCTTTGTTCAGCTTGATTACTTTCCATTACTCTGTCTTCGAGGTCATTACTTCATTCTTCTGCATCTTCCATTCTACTCTTCATTCCATCAAATGTTTTTGCATTTTATTTATTAAGCCCTTTACTTCTGCTATTTTATTCTTTATTGCTGTATTAAGATGTCACTGATGTCTTCTATTTCTCAAGTACAGTGAGCATCCCTATGGTAATTGCTTTAAATACTCTGTCAGGCATATTAATTATATATATTTCACTTAGATCTCTGGCTGTGGCCTTGTCCTGTTATTTTATTTGGGATAAATTTCTCTTGCCTTGTCATTTTGTCTAAAGTTGTACCTGTTTCTTTATGTTAGGAAAGTCAGCTAAATCTCATTTTCTTGAAGGTAATGGCTTTATGAACAAGAGGTCTTATAGTGCCCTGCCATGTAGTGTCCTCTGGTCTCCAGGTCCTGATACTTCCTGGAGTATCTCCAATGTGAGCTGCATGTGTTTTAGTGTTTTCTCCTGACTTCTTTATCCTTCAGGATGGTCATATGCAGAGGCTCTCTACCTGTTGTGGGCAGTGTTTGTTCCCTAACCTGAATGTGGAGTGTTTTAAGTAGATATGCTCTGATCTTCTTGTGAAATGACACCTGTTACCATTACTCCAGAACCAAGTCTCCACAAAACTCCCAAGGCTGGAGATATGGTGTGAGCAGAGGTTTGGACAGGTCTCCTGGGAAAGAAGCCTCACTGCCTTGTGGCTGATAACTGGGAAGCATAACTGGGAAGGCTGTTTCCAACAGAGTGTGGAGGCCTGAGACTTGGTGTAAGCACGTGAGGAAGGGAGTGTCAGTGCTGAGCTGGTTTCCAAATGGCCCTGTGTTTATGCTGAGGGACAGGGGCAGGAAATGGTGCCTGTAAGTTCCTTTGTTCCTGGAGGGGTCTTTCTATGAATGTTGCCTCTCTGTGACATGCTCTGAAATAAGTAAATATCCTCCCCACCTCTGCCACAAGCACTCTTGATATTGCTGTCTTTATGCTGTATATCCATGGGTTTATGCCTGTCTTCTTTCCAAAAGCAGTGCAATGCCCTCTGAGCTCTATCCCAGCCAAGCCTGTAACCTTTAAAACTCCAGGCTTTAAGCCCCACTTGTTGCCAGTAGTCTTGTAATTTCCACCACCCCTCACTTGCTTTCCAAGCCAATTGCTATGGAAATTCACTTTGCCTTAGAGTTCCCTTGTGTGTTAATCTCTCACCCTTCTCAACAACATAGCTCCCTCCCCGCCATAGTAGCCATGATCTATTTTTCTCCAAAACCACATCTCCATACTTTGTGCCTTCTTCAATGCATCCTCTTCTCTACCTTTAGTTGTGGAGTTTGTTCTGCCAACCTTCAGGTCAATTCCTGTATTATTTAGTATGATTTGATAATTACCTAGTTGTATTCATGGGAACCAGTGAGCCTATGGTTCTCCTACTCTGTCACAATCATCCAACTTCCCTTCTCTTATATAATTGATTGAAAAAATAATGTATGTGGATTGAACAAAAAAAAATGATACCTCCATCCAATAGGAATAGTAACAAAACATGTGACACATTTTCAGCACTGAGTCACAATGTAGATTTAACTCTGTGTCATTAAACTAACTGAAGCTCATTTATGATATGAAAATTTCATTATGTCCTTTAACCTATCCCTTTAGAAACATTTCTTCACTTAATATCTCTTCAAGCTTTTTGACATTTCTTTATTCATAACTATGGCAAATTGAAAAAAAATGTTCTAATATTCTTTCTCACTTGCATAGATCATCATTTTGTACAATGCATTTTTGAAAGGTTGAATTTCCTAGGCTTGGTAACTAATTGGGATAACATACTATATTGAGATATTTTTTCCCTGAATTAGTATACATTGTAAAATGCTTGTTTCCCTTTCAAATTTCTCATTTTCATTAAGCTGTGTCTGTCAAGTTTCTCTGCTTTGTTACTTGATGAGTCACATATTATAAAATTAACTCTTCTCCTAACAGTCCAATAACTATTATGGTTTATTTCCAGATTTAGGATGATTTATTTTACACACTATTAATTCAGTTTGTATGTACTAACAGATCTACAGTGGGATGCCAGTCTAATTTCTATCACTTATCTAGGAATTTCAGGCAGGAAAAGAGGAAACTCAAGCTTCTTTTAATTCAGTAAAGAATGACGACAACAAAAGTGTTTCTTTTAGGAAAAAAAAACAATAAAGATGACCTCAACTGAAATTGTTACATATCAGACATATGAACAACAATTTTTAAATATTTATTTATTTTTAGAGAGAGAAAGCACAAGTGGGGGATGAGCAGAGGGAGAGGAAGAGACAGAATCCCAAGCAGGCTCCATGTTCATCACAGAGATGGACACAGGGCTCGATCTCACAATACTAGAGTTTGTGTAAAGGATTAATTAATATACTACAAAGTGAACTTTTAAAGTCAAATATTGACTTAAAATACAACTTAAATTGGTTCCATATAGTTCTGAAGAACCTGATTTTGTTCCATATAGTTCTGAAGAACCTGATAAGGTCTCTTTAGCCTATTTTAGAGTATCACAGACAGATACATATAAGGCATTTTATAACTAATGTCTGTAAACCTTACTACAGTCAGGAAAAAAACTAGCTAACAGTGGAGTGTCATGATAAGAATTTCAAATTTTAGCAAGAACAAAAGCATGATCTGCAAGCCTTGGTGAGGGGGAAATTGTATACTCAAAATGAGCAGATTATTTTTTAAAAGTCAAGACAAATGTGTAACAGCTGATTACAGACATTTTTAATTGTGAGTACTATTTTAACCCAAATCTGAAGGAACTAAGTTTTTCCCCATGCTGGTAACATTTGAATGCCCTAATCAACGATTCCTACCACTTGGTCTCTACAATTATTCTACAATAACATTCTCATGTTTAGGAACAATTATCAAAGGGAATAAGAATTTAAATAGCTGAGATGAAATATTTTGCTATCATTTACAAAAAGCAAAATATATCTGGTGTTTGGGATGTTAGTTCTATTGTTGTCTTAAGTAACACACTTAGAATGTTTTATTTGGTTAGAGACATACCCCTAACTACAACTTTGCTCTCTCCCTTTCTCTAAAGCACACTTAATACAAAGGCTATTAGAATGTTTCTACTCAGAAACCTGATTTTTTTTTTTTTTTGGTGATTTGTGTTATCCACATATTATAGTTGTTATTACTTTCTCACTACACACTTCTTGAATGGGAGAATTTAACACTGATTTCAAGTAAAAAGAGATTTATTTAGGAATGTCTGATAGCTAAAATATTCGCTTATTCATACCAACTATCCCATTCAGCAATTTTTATTCACTTAAAAATTTAGAAATAATTGCTTACTACCTAAGTAGTTTATAAACATACACTAAGTTTAATCAACAAACTGTGAAGCTAAAGTATATTTTAATAAAAATGTATCTAAATATGTCAAAATTACTAGCTCACATTAATTTTGTCTTTCTTATATATGCTGGATTCTTTTTTCTTAGATAAATTTGAAATACATCAAAAGTAGAAATATTATTAAACATATGCATAGAGAACTATATGCTAAATCATTTTGAAAGTTGAAATAATGTAGGCAATTTGAATTGCCTATATTGTAGTAAAAGTCCACTAACATGTAAGAATATTATACATAAAAAACACCCTCTAATATTTTATTAAGGGCAATTCACTCTTCCTTTAAGAAGACTTGGTCAAAATAGCCGATTTTCTCTTTGAGGGCTAATTGTAGCAGAGGAAGAGATTTTTTTTCTCTGGTTGTGTCTGAACTTTCTGAATATAGTTTGGACTGTTTATTTCAGTCTTTCAATTGCCACTAATTGGGAGTTAAGTAACAATTGCTTTGCAGGGCATAGATCTGCTTTTACCAGTTAGAGGGTATTTTCAAAATAGGCAAATCAAGACCTCACTTGATTATCCTAAAATAATCTTAGAATCAAAAGAGTGATACTTAGGAAGTCAAGAAGTGAAATAATGTTATGATAAAAATTTTCCTGACCTCTGCAGAAATGACTCATTTCAATATTTGTTCATTAAATGGGGATTTTCCATTCAAAAGGGAAATCAGGATTGACAATGGGTGTATAATTCCAGTAGTCTCCCTCTCCTGCCTCCTGTAAGATTTGGGGGTTGGGAGGAAGGAACCATGTGTGCAAGCAGTCTAAATCTCCTCTCTAAAATGTTATTTGCAGTGAACTCATTAATTTACACACAGGATGGTTTTAAGATATTAATGAAAAGACTTTATTTATTAAAGTAGTTGCTATTTAATAATGGATTTGTTTCAGTACAGAGTAATTCTACAAATTATCTTTCTCTCTTTCTGTCACATTGTTTCTCTCTGTAGCTTTCCTTCACACACTTTTCCATACCTGTGTTTCTCTCTCCTCTATCGTCACATTCTGCCTCTCTTTCTCCTCTTTTCTCTCTTGCTGTAGATTCTGCCTCTCTCCATCTCTC
The DNA here is from genome assembly GCF_023721935.1 of Panthera uncia. Lineage (NCBI taxonomy): Eukaryota > Metazoa > Chordata > Mammalia > Carnivora > Felidae > Panthera > Panthera uncia. The sequence goes on along the minus strand of NC_064817.1, from coordinate 71,278,917 downwards.
CCAGCTTTTAGTCCCACTTCTTGTTCTCTTTCTTTTTTTGACCTACCTCCCCTTTCCCTTTCCCATGTTTCTCCACTGCATCTTTATTGTACTCCTCCCCTATTTTTCACTCCCTTTCTCTAATTTCTCCCCTTCTCTGTCCCTTCCCCTCCTTTCCCCAATTCTCCCTTTTCTTCACATTGCTTTGTCCAATAATCAGAAAACTATATGCTATTTTTGACTTTTCTTTTCTTATTTTTTTTTACATACACACATAATAAAGTACACTGTTCCATATTTACAATTTTCGTTTGTTTCAGCTTTGGTCAGGAACAAGACCATTGTAGGGGCTGAAAGGATGCTGACCCACAATGGGCCACTTTGGTCTGAGGTGAAGGCAATCAAGATCTTATGGGTTCAATGGAAACTTTTGTGTCTCCCATAGCTACATAGAAGAATCTAAATTGGGGGTCTTTCCCACAATAAGGGTAATTAGCAGAGGTAAATTTTATCTGATGAACTATCTGTATGGCAGTGTAAACATCTAATTACTAAACATCAATTCTTCTCCTGATTGCCCTGTAAATTGTATTCCTTTCTCTGAAGTCCCAGATGTCTACCCATTTATTCTTAGTTCAGGATGACACGTCTACCTTATTTTGCCCATCTGTGGAATTTCCACGTCTGTGTGGATTCCTCATATGTATGCTATTATATTTTATTTTCTCCTGTTAATCTCTCTCAAGTCAATTTGATTATTAGTCCAGCTAGGAATACCTTGAAGGGAACAGGACATTATTGCTCCCTGACTCAATAAAACAATAAAATGGCATGTTTTTTATTCAATGGATAATTTTTAACTACCTAAAATATATCTTCTCTGTTAGATTCAATTGTATTCATCAACCAAGTTAAAATATTCTTCTAACATCTTTTGCTTAATCCAACCATGACTCAAGACTACTTAATGCACATCTAAAACACTTTGTTTCTTTTGCACCTAGAAGTGTTAAAACACAGGTAGAAGTAACCTTAGAATTCATACAGTACACACCACTATGAACTCCTTCAACTGAATCCTCTGTAAGTTACCATGTATCCTTTGCTTTTTAAATTCCAATGCTGGAAATCTCATTACCTTATTAAATTTAAATTTTATTAGAAAATTCTTCCTTTAAATGAAATATAATCTGTGTAAACTCCACTCATAGTTTACTGCTTATTTCTCCTAGTACATTAGCAGACTTTTTCAGCATAATTAGTTCTGCATTTCATAATTTTTTTTCTGGGAGCCCAACACACACATAGTTTTACTGAATCTTATTGTATAAAAGTTAATTGGAACAAGCTGAACAAGTTTTGAAAAGGTTTTCTTTCATGGCAGTTTATGTTGATGGTTAATTCAGAATTAACAATCACACACATACACAATTTTTAGGAAGCAGAAAGTAAAAATTTTACCTATATGAACCCCAAAGATTAAGTTTGCCTGAACTCCTTTTCCTGAGCACTGCTTATAAATACACTTTTAGAGCTAGTGGGACTTTTAAATGTTATATATTTAGAGATCTAAGTCTAAGACTAACCATAGGAGTGGCCACACAGGATTTCCCTCTCAAATGCCCTCTGGTGTCAGCACCAAAGACCAAATTAAGCCACTAAGTCAAAATTAATAATTGTCATTATGTTGGGAATTTTGAGTTCATGGCAGGGACACCAGCTCTGTTACATATATCTAGTAGCCATGGTACTGACCCTACTTCTCACTTTCAGTGACCAGAAATTGAACCCTAAAGATTCCTTTTCTTCTGATCAAGGTATAAAAAAAAGTATTTGAAGATCTCTTTTTTGACCCCACTCTTTTTTTCCCCCAAATTATCTTTCTTTCTTCCTTGTCTAATTTTTTATTGTATAGAACTATATGACTATATGTTTCCCAATAGTTCCTTAGGGGAAATAATTATCCTTTATTCTTTTACTAACTTCTGTCTTTCATTCTCTTTCTCTTTCACATAGACATGCATAGAGCAATTAACCATTACTATCAGATATAATTTTGGATTTGGTCACTTTTTTAATATTTAAAATTAATTTCTAACTATCTCTACAAAGTTTTTTCTATCAATTTAATGCATTAAATATTCCATATTTCAAAATTATCTATAGACATTCAGGCTGGATCTGAAATCTTTGAAATAGTTTTTGGAGGTGAAGAAACTACTCTTATTTGGGTCTATTTTCTTTTATTGTCTTTATATTTCCTGGAGGTATTCTAAGAGATCATGTGTATGTATGAATACATCATTAATCAGCTTTTCTGCTACTTTATAGATTCTAACTTGCTTTCTGTTATTTCTAAAATCCTGTTATTAAATAAATAAGGAAACTGTTCTCATTAATGGAGATGATTTATGAGCCTGCCAAATGTCTGAAAAACACATAATCACCAACATATTATGAATTTGCATAACACTGTTAAAAGTAGTACTAAAAATTAAACAACTTTCTGGGACTCAAGCTCTCTAGAATTAATTTTTACCATATATCTTTACATATAAGATGCAGAATTTGTGGAGGCACCTGGGTGGCTCATTTAGTTAAATAGCTGACTCTTGATATTGGCTCCAGTCATGATCTCACTGTCATGATGTCAAGCCCCACATTGGCCTCTGCGTTGAGGGTGGGAGTGTGCTTGGGATTCTCTCCATTTCTGCCCCTCCTCTTTGCTCTCTCTCTCTCCAAAAGTAAAAATTTAAAAAAAGATTCAGAATTTGTTTCAACAACTGAAGTGATTAAATATAGTAATTCCTGGGGTGCCTGAGCATCTCAGTCAGTTGAGCATCAGACTCTTGATTTTGGCTCAGGTCATAATCTCACAGGTTGTGAGATTGAGCCCTGTGTCAGGCTCTGTGCTGGCAATGCAGAGCCTGGTTGGAATTTTCTGTCTCCCTTTCTCTGCCCCTACCCTGCTCTCTGTCTCTGTCTCTTGCTCTCAAAAATGAATAAATAAAACTTAAAAAATATGATAATTATTATTTTACTTCCTTTGCATGTTCTCTATTACAAAGTTAATCTATCAATTCTCCAAGATTTCTATTTTTAACAGCATGTCTCAATCTTTTATAAGCGTACTGGCAAGAATGTTATCTGCTTTGGAGCGCCTGGGTGGCTCAGTCACTTAAACATCTGCCTTGTGGTTTTGGCTCAGGTCATGATCTCACAGTAGTTCATGATTTTCAGCCCTGTAACAGGCTCCACTTTGTGCTGCCGGTGGAGATCCTGCTTGGGATTCTCACTCTCCTCTTCTTTCTGCCCCACCCCCATTCTTGTACTATTTCTTTCACTCTGAAAATAAATACATTTTTAAAAAATCTATAGATGGCAGCTTAGGAGGACACTGGGCTCACCGTGCATCCTGCTGATCACTTAGATTCCACCTACACCTGCCTAAATAACCCAGAAAACCACCAGAAGACTAGCAGAATGGAGTCTCCAGAGCCAAGCGCAGATGAGAGGCCCACGAAAGAGGGTAGGAAGGGCGGAGAGGCGGTGCGCGCTACACGGACTGGTGGGAGGGAGCCGGGGTGGAGGGGCGGCCTGCCAGCCAAGCAGGGCCCCCGACTCTGGCTTGCAAAAGCGGAGGGGCCGGATGGAGTGTGTTATGACAGGAAGCGTGACTTAGCATCTGGGAGGTCATAAGTTAACAGCTCTGCTCAGAAAGCAGTAAGGCTGGAGGACAAAGGTAGGGAGAGTTGCTGAGCCCCGGGATGACAGAGCTCAGTTTGGGGGGAACAAAGGTGCTACCCAGCGCCATCTCCTTCGCCCATTCCCCAGCCAAAATCCCAAAGGGAACCAGTTCCTGCCAGGGAACTTGCTTGCTCCACACAAACACCCACCACTGTGCTTCTGCCGAGCCACCCCTCCGGCAGCGGGTCTGACTCCCTCCCGCTGCCACAGGGCCCCTCCTGAAGTGGATCACCTAAGGAGAAGCAAGCTAAGCCTGCCCCTCCTGCCCCCGTACACCTTGCCTACCCACCCCAGCTAATATGCCAGATCCCCAGCACCACAAGCATGACAGTACGCAAGTAGCCCAGACGGGCCACGCCACCCCACAGTGAATCACGCCCCTAGGAGAGGGGAAGAGAAGGCACACACCAGTCTGACTGTGGCCCCAGCAGTGGGCTGGGGGCAGACATCAGGTCTGACTGTGGCCCCGCCCACTAACTCCAGTTATACACCACAGCACAGGGGAAGTGACCTGCAGGTCTGCACCACTCCAGGGACTATCCAAAATGACCAAACAGAAGAAATCCCCTCAAAAGAATCTCCAGGAAATAACAAAAGCCAATGAACTGCTAAAAAAGGATTTAAATAATATAACAGAAAGTGAACTTAGAATAATAGTCATAAAATTAATCACTGGGCTTGAAAATAGTATAGAGGACAGCAGAGAAACTGTTGCTACAGAGATCAAGGGACTAAGGAACAGTCAGGAGGAGCTGAAAAAAAATTTAAACGAGATGCAAAATAAAATGGAAACGACAACAGCTCGGATTGAAGAGGCAGAGGAGAGAATAGCTGAACTAGAAGACAAAGTTATGGAAAAAGAGGAAGCTGAGAAAAAGAGAGATAAAAAAAATCCAGGAGTATGAGGGTAAAATTAGAGAACTAAGTGATACACTAAAAAGAAATAATATACGCATAATTGGTATCCCACAGAAGAAAGAGAGAGGGAAAGGTGCTGAAGGTATACTTGAAGAAATCATAGCTGAGAACTTCCCTGAACTGGGGAAGGAAAAAGGCATTGAAATCCAAGAGGCACAGAGAACTCCCTTCAACGTAACTTGAATCGATCTTCTACACGACATATCATAGTGAAACTGGCAAAATACAAGGATAATGATAAAATTCTGAAAGCAGCAAGGGATAAACGTGCCCTAACTTATAAAGAGATACCTATAAGACTCCTAACTGATCTCTCTTTTGAAACTTGGCAGGCCAGAAAGGATTGGCACGAGATCTTCAATGTGTTGAACAGAAAAAAATGCAGCCGAGAATCCTTTATCCAGCAAGTCTGTCATTTAGAATAGAAGGAGAGATAAAGGTCTTCCCAAATAAACAAAAACTGAAGGAATTTGTCACCACTAAACCAGCCCTACAAGAGATCCTAAGGGGGATCCTGTGAGACAAAGTACCAGAGACATCACTACAAGCATAAAACATACAGACATCACAATGACTCTAAACCCATATCTTTCTATAATAACACTGAATGTAAATGGATTAAATGCGCCAACTAAAAGACATAGGGTATCAGAATGGATAAAAAAAAAACACCCATCTATTTGCTGTCTAGAAGAGACTCATTTTAGATCTGAGGACACCTTTAGATTGAGAGTGAGGGGATGGAGAAATATTTATTATGCGACTGGAAGCCAAAAGAAAGCTGGAGTAGCCATACTTATATCAGACAAACTACACTTTAATTTAAAGGCTGTAACAAGAGATGAAGAAGGGCAGTATATAAAAATCAAAGGGTCTTTCCATCAGGAAGAGCTAACAATTATAAATGTCTATGCGCCAAATACTGGAGCCCCCAAATATATAAAACAATTACTCATAAACATAAGCAACCTTCTTGATAAGAATGTGGTAATTGCAGGGGACTTTAACACTCCACTTACAGAAATGGATAGATCATAGAGACACACGGTCAATAAAGAAACAAGGGCCCTGAATGATACATTGGATCAGATGGACTTGACAGATCTATTTAGAACTCTGCATCCCAAAGCAACAGAATATACTTTCTTCTCGAGTGCACATGGAACATTCTCCAAGATAGATCACACACTGGGTCACAAAACAGCCCTTCAAAAGTATACAAGAATTGATTATACCATGCATACTTTCAGACCACAATGCAATGAAGCTTGAAATCAACCACAGGGAAAAGTCTGGAAAACCTCCAAAAGCATGGAGGTTAAAGAACACCCTCCTAAAGAATGAGTGGGTCAACCAGGCTATTAGAGAAGAAATTTAAAAATATATTGAAACAAATTAAAATGAAAACTCCACAATCCAAACGCTTTGGGATGCAGCGAAGGCAGTCCTGAGAGGAAAATACATGGCAATCCAGGCCTATCTCAAGAAACAAGAAAAATCCCAAATACAAAATCTAACAGCACACCTAAAGGAAATAGAAACAGAACATCAAAGACAGCCTAAACCCAGCAGAAGAAGAGAGATAATAAAGATCAGAGCAGAAATAAACAATATAGAATCTAAAAGAACTGTAGAGCAGATCAATGAAACCAAGAGTTGGTTTTTTGAAAAAATAAACAAAATTGACAAACCTCTAGCCAGGCTTCTCAAAAAGAAAAGGGAGATGACCCAAATAGATAAAATCATGAATGAAAATGGAATTGTTACAACCAATCCCTCAGAGATACAAACAATTATCAGGGAATACTATGAAAAATTATATGCCAACAAATTGGACAACCTGGAAGAAATGGACAAATTCCTAAACACCGACACGCTTCCAAAACTCAACCAGGAGGAAATAGAAAGCTTGAACAGACCCATAACCAGCGAAGAAATTGAATCGGTTATCAAAAATCTCCCAACAAATAAGAGTCCAGGACCAGATGGCTTCCCAGGGGAGTTCTACCAGACGTTTAAAGCAGAAACAATACCTATCCTTCTCAAGCTACTCCAAAAAATAGAAAGGGAAGGAAAACGTCCAGACTCATTCTATGAAGCCAGTATTACTTTGATTCCTAAAGCAGACATAGACCCAGTAAAAAAAGAACTACAGGCCAATATCCCTGATGAATATGGATGCAAAAATTCTCAATAAGATACTAGCAAATCGAATTCAACTGCATATAGAAAGAATTATTCACCATGATCAAGTGGTATTCATTTCTGGGATGCAGGGCTGTTGTAACATTCGCAAATCAATCAACGTGATACATCACATTAATAAAATAAAAGAAAAGAACCATATGACCCTGTCAATTGATGCAGAAAAGGCCTTTGACAAAATTCAGCACCCTTTCTTAATAAAAACCCTTGAGAAAGTCGGGATAGAAGGAACATACTTGAAGATCATAAAAGCCATTTATGAAAAGCCCACAGCCAACATCATCCTCAATGGGGAAAAACTGAGAGCTTTTTCCCTGAGATCAGGAACACGACAGGGATGCCCACTTTCACCGCTGTTTTTCAACACAGTGTTGGAAATTCTAGCATCAGCAATCAGACAACAAAAGGAAATCAAAGGCATCAAAATTGGTCAAGATGAAGTCAAGCTTTCGCTTTTTGCAGATGACATGATATTATACATGGAAAATCCGATAGACTCCACCAAAAGTCTGCTAGAACTGATACATGAATTTAGCAAAGTTGCAGGATACAAAATCAATGTACAGAAATCAGTTGCATTCTTATACTAATAATGAAGCAACATAAAGACAAATAAAGAAACTGATCCCATTCACAATTGCACCAAGAAGCATAAAATACTTAGGAATAAATCTAACCAAAGAAGTAAAAGATCTTTATGCTGAAAACTATAGAAAGCTTATGAAGGTAATTGAAGATTTAAAGAAATGGAAAGACATTCCCTGCTCATGGATTGGAGGAATAAATATTGTCAAAATATCAATACTACCCAAATCTATCTACACATTCAATGCAATCCGAATCAAAATTGCACCAGCATTCTCCTCGAAACTAGAGCAAGCGATTCTAAAATTCATATGGAACCACAAAAGGCCCTGAATAGCCTAAGTAATTTTGTTTTTGTTTTTGTTTTTGTTTTTTTTTTTTT
>NC_064817.1:71270547-71271001 GCF_023721935.1 Panthera uncia | reverse complement strand
TTTTTTTATTTTTTTTTATTTTTTAATATATGAAATTTACTGTCAAATTGGTTTCCATACAACACCCAGTGCTCATCCCAAAAGGTGCCCTCCTCAATACCCATCACCCACCCTGCCCTCCCTCCCACCCCCCATCAACCCTCAATTTGTTCTCAGTTTTTAACAGTCTCTTATGCTTTGGCTCTCTCCCACTCTAACCTCTTTTTTTTTTTTTTTTTCCTTCCCCTCCCCCATGGGTTTCTGTTATGTTTCTCAGGATCCACATAAGAGTGAAACCATATGGTATCTGTCTTTCTCTGTATGGCTTATTTCACTTAGCATCACACTCTCCAGTTCCATCCATGTTGCTACAAAGGGCCATATTTCATTCTTTCTCATTGCCACGTAGTACTCCATTGTGTATATACACCACAATTTCTTTATCCATTCATCAGTTGATGGACATTTAGGCTCT
>NC_064817.1:71234606-71265547 GCF_023721935.1 Panthera uncia | reverse complement strand
AGTGCTCATCCCAAAAGGTGCCCTCCTCAATACCCATCACCCACCCTGCCCTCCCTCCCACCCCCCATCAACCCTCAGTTTGTTCTCAGTTTTTAACAGTCTCTTATGCTTTGGCTCTCTCCCACTCTAACCTCTTTTTTTTTTTTCTTTCCTTCCTTCCCCTCCCCCATGGGTTTCTGTTATGTTTCTCAGGATCCACATAAGAGTGAAACCATATGGTATCTGTCTTTCTCTGTATGGCTTATTTCACTTAGCATCACACTCTCCAGTTCCATCCATGTTGCTACAAAGGGCCATATTTCATTCTTTCTCATTGCCACGTAGTACTCCATTGTGTATATACACCACAATTTCTTTATCCATTCATCAGTTGATGGACATTTAGGCTCTTTCCATAATTTGGCTATTGTTGAGAGTGCCGCTATAAACATTGGGGTACAGGTGCCCCTATGCATCAGTACTCCTGTATCCCTTGGATAAATTCCTAGCAGTGCTATTGCTGGGTCATAGGGTAGGTCTATTTTTAATTTTCTGAGGAACCTCCACACTGCTTTCCAGAGCGGCTGCACCAATTTGCATTCCCACCAACAGTGCAAGAGGGTTCCTGTTTCTCCACATCCTCTCCAGCATCTATAGTCTCCTGATTTCTTCATTTTGGCCACTCTTACTGGCGTGAGGTGGTATCTGAGTGTGGTTTTGATTTGTATTTCCCTGATAAGGAGCGACGTTGAGCATCTTTTCATGTGCCTGTTGGCCATCCGGATGTCTTCTTTAGAGACGTGTCTATTCATGTTTTCTGCCCATTTCTTCACTGGGTTATTTGTTTTTCGGGTGTGGAGTTTGATGAGCTCTTTATAGATTTTGGATACTAGCCCTTTGTCCGATGTGTCATTTGCAAATATCTTTTCCCATTCCGTTGGTTGCCTTTTAGTTTTGTTGGTTGTTTCCTTTGCTGTGCAGAAGCTTTTTATCTTCATAAGGTCCCAGTAATTCACTTTTGCTTTTAATTCCCTTGCCTTTGGGGATGTGCCGAGTAAGAGATTGCTACGGCTGAGGTCACAGAGGTCTTTTCCTGCTTTCTCCTCTAAGGTTTTGATGGTTTCCTGTCTCACATTCAGGTCCTTTATCCATTTTGAGTTTATTTTTGTGAATGGTGTGAGAAAGTGGTCTAGTTTCAACCTTCTGCATGTTGCTGTCCAGTTCTCCCAGCACCATTTGTTAAAGAGACTGTCTTTTTTCCATTGGATGTTCTTTCCTGCTTTGTCAAAGATGAGTTGGCCATACGTTTGTGGGTCTAGTTCTGGGGTTTCTATTCTATTCCATTGGTCTATGTGTCTGTTTTTATGCCAATACCATGCTGACTTGATGATGACAGCTTTGTAGTAGAGGCTAAAGTCTGGGATTGTGATGCCTCCTGCTTTGGTCTTCTTCTTCAAAATTACTTTGGCTATTCGGGGCCTTTTGTGGTTCCATATGAATTTTAGGATTGCTTGTTCTAGTTTCGAGAAGAATGCTGGTGCAATTTTGATTGGGATTGCATTGAATGTGTAGATAGCTTTGGGTAGTATTGACATTTTGACAATATTTATTCTTCCAATCCATGAGCAGGGAATGTCTTTCCATTTCTTTATATCTTCTTCAATTACCTGCATAAGCTTTCTATAGTTTTCAGCATACAGATCTTTTACATCTTTGGTTAGATTTATTCCTAGGTATTTTATGCTTCTTGGTGCAATTGTGAATGGGATCAGTTTCTTCATTTGTCTTTCTGTTGCTTCATTGTTAGTGTATAAGAATGCAACTGATTTCTGCACATTGATTTTGTATCCTGCAACTTTGCTGAATTCATGTATCAGTTCTAGCAGACTTTTGGTGGAGTCTATCGGATTTTCCATGTATAATATCATGTCATCTGCAAAAAGCGAAAGCTTGACTTCGTCTTTGCCAATTTTGATGCCTTTGATTTCCTTTTGTTGTCTGATTGCTGATGCTAGAACTTCCAGCACTATATTAAACAACAGCGGTGAGAGTGGGCATCCCTGTCGTGTTCCTGATCTCAGGGAAAAAGCTCTCAGTTTTTCCCCGTTGAGGATGATGTTAGCTGTGGGCTTTTCATAAATGGCCTTTATGATCTTTAAGTATGTTCCTTCTATCCCGACTTTCTCAAGGGTTTTTATTAAGAAAGGGTGCTGGATTTTGTCAAAGGCCTTTTCTGCATCGATTGACAGGATCATATGGTTCTTCTCTTTTTTTTTGTTAATGTGATGTATCACGTTGATCGATTTGCGAATGTTGAACCAGCCCTGCATCCCAGGAATGAATCCCACTTGATCATGGTGAAGAATTCTTTTTATATGCTGTTGAATTCGATTTGCTAGTATCTTATTAAGAATTTTTGCATCCATATTCATCAGGGATATTGGCCTGTAGTTCTCTTTTTTTACTGGGTCTCTGTCTGCTTTAGGAATCAAAGTAATACTGGCTTCATAGAATGAGTCTGGAAGTTTTCCTTCCCTTTCTATTTCTTGGAATAGCTTGAGAAGGATAGGTATTATCTCTGCTTTAAACGTCTGGTAGAACTCCCCTGGGAAGCCATCTGGTCCTGGACTCTTATTTGTTGGGAGATTTTTGATAACCGATTCAATTTCTTCGCTGGTTATGGGTCTGTTCAAGCTTTCTATTTCCTCCTGATTGAGTTTTGGAAGAGTGTGGGTGTTTAGGAATTTGTCCATTTCTTCCAGGTTGTCCAATTTGCTGGCATATAATTTTTCATAGTATTCCCTGATAATTGTTTGTATCTCTGAGGGATTGGTTGTAATCATTCCATTTTCATTCATGATTTTATTTATTTGGGTCATCTCCCTTTTCTTTTTGAGAAGCCTGGCTAGAGGTTTGTCAATTTTGTTTATTTTTTCAAAAAACCAACTCTTGGTTTCGTTGATCTGCTCTACCGTTTTTTTAGATTCTATATTGTTTATTTCTGCTCTGATCTTTATTATTTCTCTTCTTCTGCTGGGTTTAGGCTGCCTTTGCTGTTCTGCTTCTATTTCCTTTAGGTGTGCTGTTAGATTTTGTATTTGGGATTTTTCTTGTTTCTTGAGATAGGCCTGGATTGCAATGTATTTTCCTCTCAGGACTGCCTTCGCTGCATCCCAAAGCGTTTGGATTGTTGTATTTTCATTTTCGTTTGTTTCCATGTATATTTTAATTTCTTCTCTAATTGCCTGGTTGACCCACTCATTCGTTAGTAGGGTGTTCTTTAACCTCCATGCTTTTGGAGGTTTTCCAGACTTTTTCCTGTGGTTGATTTCAAGCTTCATAGCATTGTGGTCTGAAAGTATGCATGGTATAATTTCAATTCTTGTAAACTTATGAAGGGCTGTTTTGTGACCCAGTATATGATCTATCTTGGAGAATGTTCCATGTGCACTCGAGAAGAAAGTATATTCTGTTGCTTTGGGGTGCAGAGTTCTAAATAGATCTGTCAAGTCCATCTGATACAATGTATCATTCAGGGCCCTTGTTTCTTTATTGACTGTGTGTCTAGATGATCTATCCATTTCTGTAAGTGGGGTGTTAAAGTCCCCTGCAATGACCACATTCTTATCAATAAGGTTGCTTATGTTTATGAGTAATTGTTTTATATATCTGGGGGCTCGGGTATTTGGCGCATAGACATTTATAATAGTTAGCTCTTCCTGGTGGATAGACCCTGTGATTATTATATAATGCCCTTCTTCATCTCTTGTTACAGCCTTTAATTTAAAGTCTAGTTTGTCTGATATAAGTATGGCTACTCCAGCTTTCTTTTGGCTTCCAGGAGCATGATAAATAGTTCTCCATCCCCTCACTCTCAATCTAAAGGGGTCCTCAGATCTAAAATGAGTCTCTTGTAGACAGCAAATAGATGGGTCTTGTTTTTTTATCCATTCTGATACCCTATGTCTTTTAGTTGGCGCATTTAATCCATTTACATTCAGTGTTATTATAGAAAGATATGGGTTTAGAGTCATTGTGATGTCTGTATGTTTTATGCTTGTAGTGATGTCTCTGGTACTTTGTCTCACAGGATCCCCCTTAGGATCTCTTGTAGGGCTGGTTTCGTGGTGACAAATTCCTTCAGTTTTTGTTTGTTTGGGAAGACCTTTATCTCTCCTTCTATTCTAAATGACAGACTTGCTGGATAAAAGATTCTCGGCTGCATATTTTTTCTGTTTAGCACACTGTAGATATTGTGCCAAGCCTTTCTGGCCTGCCATGTTTCAAAGGAGAGATCAGTCACGAGTCTTATAGGTCTCCCTTTATATGTGAGGGCACGTTTATCCCTTGCTGCTTTCAGAATTTTCTCTTTATCCTTGTATTTTGCCAGTTTCACTATGATATGTCGTGCAGAAGATCGATTCAAGTTACGTCTGAAGGGAGTTCTCTGTGCCTCTTGGATTTCAATGCCTTTTTCCTTCCCCAGTTCAGGGAAGTTCTCAGCTATAATTTGTTCAAGTACCCCTTCAGCACCTTTCCCTCTCTCTTCCTCCTCTGGGATACCAATTATGCGTATATTTTTTTTTTTTTAGTGTATCACTTAGTTCTCTAATTTTCCCCTCATACTCCTGGATTTTTTTATCTCTCTTTCTTTCAGCTTCCTCTTTCTCCATAACTTTATCTTCTAGTTCACCTATTCTCTCCTCTGCCTCTTCAAGCCGAGCCATCGTGGATTCCATTTTGTTTTGCATTTCGTTTAAAGCGTTTTTCAACTCCTCGTGACTGTTCCTTAGTCCCTCGATCTTTGTGGCAAGAGATTCTCTGCTGTCCTGTATACTGTTTTCAAGCCCAGCGATTAATTTTATGACTATTATTCTAAATTCACTTTCTGTTATATTATTTAAATCCTTTTTGATCAGTTCATTAGCTGTTGTTATTTCCTGGAGATTCTTCTGAGGGGAATTCTTCCGTTTGGTCATTTTGGAGAGTCCCTTGCGTGGTGAGGACCTGCAGTGCACTTCCCCTGTACTGTGGTGTATAACTGGAGTTAGTGGGCGGGGCCGCAGTCCGACCCGATGTCTGCCCCCAGCCCACTGCTGGGGCCACAGTCAGACTGGTGTGTGCCTTCTCTTCCCCTCTCCTAGGGGCGGGATTCACTGTGGGGTGGCGTGTCCCGTCTGGGCTACTTGCACACCGCCAGGCTTGTGTTGCTGGGGATCTGGCGTATTAGCTGGGGTGGGTAGGCGAGGTGCACGGGGGGTGGAGGGGCAGGCTTAGCTCGCTTCTCCTTAGGTGATCCACTCCAGGAGGAGCCCTGTGGCAGCGGGAGGGAGTCAGATCCGCTGCCGGAGGTTTGGCTCCGCAGAAGCACAGAGTTGGGTGTTTGCGCGGAGCGAGCAAGTTCCCTGGCAGGAACTGGTTCCCTTTGGGATTTTGGCTGGGGGATGGGCGGGGGAGATGGCGCTGGCGCCTTTGTTCCCCGCCAAGCTGAGCTCTGCCGTCCGGGGGCTCAGCAGCTCTCCCTCCCTTTGTCCTCCAGCCTTCCCGCTTTCCGAGCAGAGCTGTTAACTTCTGACCTCCCAGACGCTAAGTCGCGCTTGCTGTTGGAACACAGTCTGTCCGGCCCCTCCGCTTTTGCCAGCCAGACTAGGGGGCTCTGCTTGGCCGGCGAGCCGCCTCTCCGCCCCGGCTCCCTCCCGCCGGTCCGTGGAGCGCGCACCGCCTCGCCGCCCTTCCTACCCTCTTCCGTGGGCCTCTAGTCTGCGCTTGACTCCGGAGACTCCCTTCTGCTAATCCTCTGGCGGTTTTCTGGGTTCTTTAGGCAGGTGTAGGTGGAATCTAAGTGATCGGCAGGACGCGTTGTGAGCCCCGCGTCCTCCTACGCCGCCATCTTCCGGAACCTCCTCCAGCCTAAGTAATTTTGAAGAAGACCAAAGCAGGAGGCATCACAATCCCAGACTTTAGCCTCTACTCCAAAGCTGTAATCATCAAGACAGCATGGTATTGGCACAAAAACAGACACATACACCAATGGAATAGAATAGAAACCCCAGAACTAGACCCACAAATGTATGGCCAACTCATCTTTGACAAAGCAGGAAAGAACATCCAATGGAAAAAAGACAGTCTCTTTAACAAATGGTGCTGGGAGAACTGGACAGCAACATGCAGAAGGTTGAAACTAGACCACTTTCTCACACCATTCACAAAAATAAACTCAAAATGGATAAAGGAGCTTAATATGAGATAGGAAACCATCAAAACCCTAGAGGAGAAACCAGGAAAAGACCTCTCTGACCTCAGCCATAGCAATGTCTTACTCGACACATCCCCAAAGGCAAGGGAATTAAAAGCAAAAATGAATTACTGGGACCTGATGAAGATAAAAAGCTTCTGCACAGCAAAGGAAACAACCAACAAAACTAAAAGGCAACCAACGGAATGGGAAAAGATATTTGCAAATGACATATCGGACAAAGGGCTAGTATCCAAAATCTATAAAGAGCTCACCAAACTCCACACCCAAAAAACAAATAACCCAGTGAAGAAATGGGCAGAAAACATGAATAGACACGTCTCTAAAGAAGACATCCGGATGGCCAACAGGCACAATAAAAGATGCTCAACGTCGCTCCTCATCAGGGAAATACAAATCAAAACCACACTCAGATACCACCTCACGCCAGTAAGAGTGGCCAAAATGAACAAACCAGGAGACTATAGATGCTGGAGAGGATGTGGAGAAACGGGAACCCTCTTGCACTGTTGGTGGGAATGCAAGTTGGTGCAGCCACTCTGGAAAACAGTGTGGAGGTTCCTCAGAAAATTAAAAAGAGACCTACCCTGTGACCCAGCAATAGCACTGCTAAGAATTTACCCAAGGAATAAAGGAGTACTGATGCATAGGGGCACTTGTACCCCAACGTTTATAGCAGCACTCTCAACAATAGCCAAACTATGGAAAGAGCCTAAATGTCCATCATCTGATGAATGGATAAAGAAATTATGGTTTATATATGCAATGGAGTACTACATGGCAATGAGAAAAACGAAATATGGCTCTTTGTAGCAACGTGGATGGAACTGGAGAGTGTGATGCTAAGTGAAATAAGCCATACAGAGAAAGACAGATACCATATGTTTTCACTCCTATGTGGATCCTGAGAAACTTAACAGAAATCCATGGGGGAGGGGAAGGAAAAAAAAAAAGAGGTTAGAGTGGGAAAGAGCCAAAGCATAAGAGACTCTTAAAAACTGAGAACAAACTGAGGGTTGATGGGGGTTGGGAGGGAGGGCAGGGTGGGTGATGGGTATTGAGGAGGGCAGCTTTTGGGATGAGCACTGGGTGTTGTATGGAAACCAATTTGACAATAAATTTCATTTATTGAAAACAAAATAAACTCCCAGTTTTATTTAGTGAAAAAAAATCTATAGAGATCGTGGAAGATGGCATCATAGGAGGACGCTGGGCTCACCTTGTCCTGCTGATCGCTTAGATTCCACCCACATGTGCCTAAATAACTCAAAAAACTGCAAGAAGACTAGCAGAATGGGTTCTCTGGAGCGAACCATAGATGAGAGGCCCACAGAAGAGGGTAGGAAGGGTGGAGAGGCGGTGCCTGCTACAGGGACCAGTGGGAGGGATCTTGAGCATTGGAGGGGCAGCCCCCGACCCTTCAGCAAGGCACAGCCCACAAAGTCTGGCATGCAAAAGTAGACAGGACGGACTCTGTGAGTTCTGACAGCCAGTGGGACTTAACATCTAGAAAGTTAAAAGTCAATAGCTCTGCTCTCTAAGAGCAGGAAGGGTGAGAGGACTCCAGGAGGGAGAAGTGTTGAGCCCCAGAAGACAGAGCTCAGCTTGGCGGGGGAAAAAAGGCCCTGGCCAGTGCCATCTCCCTCACCCATCCCCCAGCTGAAAGTCCAAAGGGAACCAGTTCCCGTCACTGAACTTGCTTGCACTGTGCAAACACCCAATGCTGTACTTCTGTGGATCCAGCCCTCCAACGGGCCTGCCTCCCCCCCAGAGCTGCAGGGACCTTCCTGCAGGGGACCACTGATGGCAAAGCGAGCTAAGACTGCCCCTCCCTCCCCGTGCAACTTACTTATTCACCCCGGCTAATACACCCTTGGCCAGATCCCATTGAAGCAGCACCACAAGCCTGGCAGAATGCAAGTAGCCCAGACCATAGCCACACCACTCCACAGTGAGTCCTGCCCTGGGAGATGGGAACATGAGGTACACGCCAGTCTGACTGTGGCCCCAGCAGTGAGCTGGGGGCAGATATCGGGTTTGACTGTGGCCCTGCCCACCAAAATAAGTTACTCCGGACATCTGACGAGAAGTGTTCTGCAGCTTGGCGCTACCCTGGGGACTACCCAAAATGATGAAATGGAAGAATTCTCCTCAAAAGAAACTCCAGGAAGTAGTGACAGATAACGAATTGATCAAAACCAATTTAAGCAATATAATGGAACAAAAATTTAGAATAATAGTCATAAAATTAATTGCTGGGTTTGAAAAAGCATAGAGAACAGCAGAGAATCTATTGCTACAGAGATCAAGGGACAAAGAAATAGTCATGAGAAACTAAAAATTGCTATAAATGAGGTGCAAAATGAAATGGAGGCGGCCATAGCAAGGACTGAAGAGGCAGAGGAGAGAATAGGTGAATTAGAAGATAATATTATGGAAAAAGAGGAAGCTGAGAAAAAGAGAGATAAAAAAATCCAGGAGTATGAGGGGAGAATTAGAGAACTAAGAGATGCGCTCAAATGGAACAATATCCGTACCATAGATATTCCAGATGAAGAAGAGAGAGAGAAAGAGGCTGAAGGTGTGCTTGAAGAAATCATAGCTGAGAACTTCCCGGATCTGGGGAGGGAAAAAGGCATTGAAATCCAAGAGGCACAGAGAACTCCCTTCAGACATAACTTGAATCCATCTTCTGCATGACATATCATAGTGAAACTGGAAAAATACAAGGATAAAGATAAAATTCTGAAAGCAGCTAGGGATAAACATGCTCTAACATAAAAAGGGAGACCCATAAGACAAGTGGAAGACCTATTTACTGAACTTGGCAGGCCAGAAAGGAATGGCAGGAAATCTTCAATGTGATGAACAAAAAATATGCAGCCAAGAATCCTTTATCCAGCAAGTCTGTCATTCAGAATAGAAGGAGAGACAAAGGTCTTCCCAAACAAACAAAAACTGAAGGAGTTCTTGACCACTAAACGAGCTCTACAAGAGATCCTAAGGGGGGTTATGTGAGTGAAATGTTGCAAGGACTGCAAAGTACCAGAGACATCACTATAAGCATGAAACCTACAGACATCACAATGGCTCTAAACCCATATCTTTCAATAATAACACTGAATATAAGTGGACTAAATGCTCCAACCAAAAGACATAGTGTACCAGAATGGGAAAAAAAAAAACACAAGACCCATCTATTTTCTATCTACAAAAGACTCATTTTAGACCTGAGGACACCTTCAAAGTGAAAGTGAGGGGATGGGGAACTATCTATCATGCTACTGGAAGTCAAAAGAAAACTGGAGTAGCCATACTTATATCAGACAACTAGACTTTAAATTAAAGGCTGTACCAAGATGAAGAAGGGCATTATATAATAATTACAGGGTCTATCCATCAGGAAGAGTTAACAATTATAAATGTCTATGTGCCAAATACGGGAGCCCCCAAATATATAAAACAATTAGTCACAATCATAATCAACCTTTTGATAAGAATGTGGTAATTGTAGGGGACTTTGATACCCCACTTACAGAAATGGATAGATCATCTAGACACAGGATCAATAAGGAAACAAGGGCCCTGAATGATACATTGGATCAGATGGACTTGACAGATATATTTAGAACTCTGCATCCCAAAGCAACAGAATTCACTTTCTTTTAAAGTGCACATGGAACATTCTCCAAGGTAGATCACATACTGGGCCATAATGCAGCCCTTAATAAGTATTTAAATATTGAGATCATACACTTAAAAATTGAGCATACACTTTCAGACCACAATGCTATGAAGCTTGAAATCAACCACAAGAAAAAGTCTGGAAAACCTCCAAAAGCATGGAGGTTAAAGAACACCTACTAAAGAATGAATAGGTCAACCAGGCAATTAGAGAAAGAATTAAAAAATATATGGAAACAAATGAAAATGAATATACAACAATCCAAATGCTTTGGGATGCAGCAAAGGCAGTCCTGACAGGAAAATACATAGCAATCTAGGCCTATCTCAAGAAACAAAAAAAACCCAAATAGAAAATCTAACAACACACCTAAAGGAAATAGAAGCAGAACACCAAAGACACCCCAAACCCAGGAGAGGAAGAGAAATAATAAAGATCAGAGCAGAAATAAACAATATAAAATCTAAAAAAAAAAAACAACAGTAGAACAGATCAATGAAACCAAGGGTTGTTGTTGTTGTTGTTTGTTTTTTTTAAAAAAATAAACAAAATTGATAAACCTCTAGCCAGGCTTCTCAAAAAGAAAAGGGACGTGACCCAAATAGATAAAATCATGAATGAAAATGGAATTACCACCGATCCCTCAGAAATATAAGCAATTCTCAGGGAATACTATGAAAAATTATATGCCAACAAACTGGACAACCTGGAAGAAATGGACAAATTCCTAAGCACCCACACACTTCCAGAAATCAAGCAGGAAGAAATAGAAACTTGAACAGACCCATAACCAGTGAAGAATTGAATCAATTATCAAAAATCTCCCAACAAATAAGAGTCCAGGACCAGATGGCTTCCCAGGGAAATGCTACCAGACATTTAAAGCAGAAATAATATTTATCCTTCTCAAACTGTTATAAAAAATGGAAAGGGAAGGAAAACTTCCAGACTCATTCTATGAAGCCAGCATTACTTTGATTCCTAAACCAGTCAGAGACTCAGAAGAAAAAAAAAAAGAGAACCACAGGCCAATATCCCTGATAAGTATGGATGCAAAAATTCTCAATAAGATACTAGCAAATCGAATTCAACAGCATATAAAAAGAATTATTCACCATGATCAAGTGGGATTCATTCCTGGGTGGCAGGGCTGGTTCAACATTTGCAAATCAATCAGTGTGATGCAATACATTAATAAAAGAAAAGATAAGAACCATAAGATCCTGTCAACCAATGCAGAAAAAAAAAAAACAACAAAACATTTGACAATATTCAGCATTATTTCTTAGTAAAAACCCTCAAAAATTCTGGATAGAAGGAACATACTTAAACGTCATAAAAGCCGTTTTTGAAAAGCCCACAGCTAGTATCATCTTCAAGGGAGAAAAACTGAGAGCTTCCGCCCTGAGATCAGGAACACACCAGGGATGTCCACTCTCACCACTGTTGTTTAACAAAGTGTTGGAAGTAGTAGCATCAGCAGACAACAAAAGGAAATCAAAGGCATCAAAATTGGCAAAGATGAAGTCAAGCTTTCACTTTTTGCAGATGACATGATATTATACACGGAAAACCTGATAGACTCCACCAAAAGTCTGCTAGAACGGATACATGAATTCAGCAAAGTCGCAGGATACAAAATCAATGTACAGAAATCAGTTGCATTCTTATACACTAATAATGAAGCAACAGAAAAACAAGTAAAGAAACTGATCCCATTCATGATTGCACCACGAATCATAAAATACCTAGGAATAAACCTAACCAAAGATGTAAAAATCTCTATGCTGAAAAGTATAGAAAGCTTATGAAGGAAATTGAAGAAGATATAAAGAAATGGAAAAACATTCCGTGCTCATTGGAAGAATAAATATTGTTAAAATGTCAGTACTACCCAAAGCTATCTACACATTCAATGCAATCCCAGTCAAAATTGCACCAGCATTCTCCTAGAACCTAGAACAAGCAATCCTAAAATTCTTATGGAACCACAAAAGGCCCCGAACAGACAAAGTAATATTGAAGAAGAACACCAAAGCGTTAGGCCTCACAAACCCAGACTTAAGCCTCTACTCCAAAGCTGTAATCATCAAGACAGCATGGTATTGGCACAAACACAGACACATAGACCAATGGAATAGAATAGAAACCTCAGAACTAGACCCACAAACATATGGCCAACGAATCTTTAACAAAGCAGGAAAGAATATCCAATGGAAAAAAAGACATTCACTTTAACAAATGGTGCTGGGAGAACTGGACAGCAACATGCAGAAGGATGAAACTAGACCACTTTCTTACACCATTCACAAAAGTAAACTCAAAACGGCTAAAGGACCTGAATGTGATACAGGAAACCATCAAAAACCTGGAGGGGAAAGCAGGAAAAAACCTTTCTGACCTCAGCCACAACAATTTCTTACTTGACACATCCCCAAAGGCAAGGGAATTAAAAGCAAAAATGAACTATTGGGACCTCATGAAGATAAAAAGCTTCTGCACTGCAAAGGAAACAATCAACAAAACTAAAAGGCAACAATCAGAATGGGAAAATATATTTGTAAATGGCATATCATTCAAAGGGCTAGTATCCAAAATCTATAAAGAACCCACCAAACTCCACACCCAAAAAACAAATAATCCAGTGAAGCAATGAGCAGAAATCATGAATAGACACTTCTCTAAAGAGGACATCCAGATGGCCAACAGGCACATGAAAAGATACTCAATGTCACTCTTCATCAGGGAAATACAAATCAAAACCACACTCAGATACCACCTCATGCCATTCAGAGTGGCTAAAATGAACAAATCAGGAGACTTAGAGGCTGGAAAGGATGTAGAGAAACGGGAACCCTCTTGCACTGTTGGTGGGAATGCAAACTGGTGCAGCCGCTCTGGAAAACAGTGTGGAGATTCTTCAAAAAATTAAAGATAGATCTACCCTATGACTCAACAATAGCACTGCTAGGAATTTGCCCAAGGGTTACAGGAGTGCTGATGCATAGGGGCACTTGTGCCTCAATGTTTATAGCACTACTTTCAACAATAGCCAAACTATGGAAAGAGCCTAAATGTCCATCAACTGATGAATGGATAAAGAAATTGTGGTTTATATACACAATGGAATACTACTTGGCAATGAGAAAGAATGAAATATGGCCTTTTGTAGCAATCTGGATGTAACTAGAGAGTGTTCTGCTAAATGAAATAAGTCATACAGAAAAAGACAGGTACCATATGTTTTCACTCTTATGTGGATCCTGAGAAACTCAACAAAAGACCATGGGGGAGGGGAAGTGGAAAAAAAAAGAGCGGGAGGGAGCCAAACCATAAGAGACTCTTAAAAACTGAGAATAAACTGAGGGTTGATGGTCGGTGGGAGGGAGGGGAAATTGGGTGATGGGCATTGAGGAGGGCACCTGTTGGGGTGAGCACTGGGTGTTGTACTGAAACCAATTTGAGAATAAATTTCATATTAAAAAAAAAAACAAAATACAAAAAAATATAAATTAATAAAATATTAAAAAAAATAAAAATAAATAAAATTAAAAAAATTATAAAAATTAAAATTAAAACTATGAATGCTTTCTGCTTTGCTGACTAATGTGGCTATGGTAATCAGTAAAAGTAGTTAAAACTGGATTTCTCTAATCAGACTGCCTGGGCTAGAACTCTAGTTCCCTTATTTCCTAGGTTGGTGATCTTGGAAGGTTTAATTAGTATTTCTGGGCTTTAGTTTCCTTACCTAGAAAACAGAATATAAAGAAATGTATTTCACAAGGCTCTTGTGTGTCATATGTTCAAATGCTTATATTAGTACCTGTTATGTAGTAAAGACTTAGTAAACCTTGTTGATCATCTTTTTAGATTCTGTATATACATAGCCATCAGGTGGACTATAAATGTAATGTGTTAGCTATCACTGAATATAAAACAAGTAGTGCCAACCAAATATCAATATGATAGAAATGATTTTATAAAATGTATTTAGAGCAGGTCATTTAACTGTTAGAAAAAATAGCTAAATACAATTGATTTTATCAGAATTTGAATTTACTATTTTATCTTCTATTTCAAATTTAATAAATTATATAGAAAAGAGACTGTCCATTACCATCTCTTCTAGGTACCATCTAATCAGTTTCAGTTTATAGTTTTTAACTTCTCTAAACTTATAAAAACATATTTAATTGCCCTAAAGAATCTATTATAGGGGATTACCTAAATTAAAATTAATGTTGATGTACATTCATTTGTCCTAAATGCTTGATTCATTTATTCTTATTTAATTTTTGTTCATGATTATGAAATTCATTTGTTCCCCTAATCTACCCATGACATTTGATTACTTTTATGGTATCCTGGAGCAGTGAATTCTGTAAGTTGAAATTTCCTACCTAATGTCAATTTCAAGGATATTATATCATATAACAATACTTGAAAAGAAATGAACATCTCTCTGTATCTTTTTTCAGAGCATGAATCATTCATTATGACCTTTTACCCATGATATTTATATTCACAGCTAAGATAAGCTAACCATACATTTCCCGCTATAGAGACATTTTGCTCACACACGAAACCACTAATTGTTGAACTGCAATTTCAGGGTATCTGGAAATATACTGTCTGGGCAAACTCCGGTTAAATTTAAAGTTCAGTACATATAAAATCTTTATTTCCTTCCTCTCAGAGTAATATTTGCATTCAAATTAAGGTTCCAAATTTGTTTCTTGATTTACAGTAATTATTTGCATATCTCCTCATGTCTCATAAAGTTAATCATAACCCTTTTAACATCTTCCCTTTTCAAAGCAACCACTCCTTATGTAATATATATGAAAAAAATGATGCTCCTCAACATGATAGAAGACTATATTTTTACAATGGGTGTCTGCAAAGAATACAAACCACGAAAGCCAAGTTTGACTAGGTTGTTCATCTCATATGCATAGTGAGGGAAGTGTTACTCAGTGTAGTAGTCAAGAGCATATTTATAGGCAGCTGTCACAGTGAGTACAGATAAGAGAAAATCACTAAAATAAACCTTGAAACCTAATTTCCAGTCTTGGTGTCTCTTTGTCTTAACTTTTTAATTTTTAGTTGAAAAATAGGTGCAGAGAAATATATGTACTTTTATCTGGTAAGTTATTTGTATTATAAATTAAACTAACTGTTTTTATAACACTAGACAGATGATTAATACCCTCCCCTAGTAACTATGGAGTTCTGAGTTCAATCTTTCCTCCTTCACATCCTTAGGAATTATGCAGCCTATTCATGTCTAAACTAATACCTAATTAAGTGGCATATCAGAACATGGAAATGGGCTCTGTAGGTGTTACATTGTCTCTATCAGTATTCTCAGTAAGTTTTTTGCTTTTTTGTTTGTTTCTGTTTCTGTTCTTGACTGTCTTCCCTATCTGCCATTACCCATCTGTAATGGAGGAAATTTTCAAAAAGGTTGTGACAGATATCAAAGATAGGTTGCTTGAGCTCAGACAAGTCATTTAAGTTTTCTGGTTTCCTGAGATCCCTCATCAATAAAAGAAAGAATTGGTCACGAAAGCCTTTCTAGTTTTCTGAGTCTAAAATTTCTACCACTTATGCTACATGGTTACAACATCCGTTTAATAACAAGATTTTAAAAAATCTTTTAATCTCCTTTGAAAAACAGTATGCTTAATGGTTGACAGCATGGCCTCTAGAACCAAAAAGCCTGACTTTCTTCATTACCACTTACTAGTTCTGAGATCTTCAGCAAATTATCTAAACTCTCTGTTCCTCAGTTTTCTTATACATGGAATGGGAATATAATAGAATCTACATCATATATTTATTGTGCAAATTAAATAAATTAACATATGTAAAGTCTTTGACAGTTAGATGGTGAATTTATTATGTTATGTAACTGCCAATGACAACAACCTGGAATCCTATTGACCATATTATCATTATTTTCTGAGCATTTTCCAAAAATATTGTTTTGGATTGAAGAACATTGATACTCAGGACAAATGTGTGTGTGTGTGTGTGTGTGTGTGTGTGTATTAATTTCCTATCACTGATCTAACAAATTGTCACAGGCTAGTTGTTTAACACAATAAAAATCTGTATTATAATTCTAGGGGTCAGAAATCTGAACTGAGTCTTGTTGAGTTAAAATTAAGGTGTCAGCATGGCTCTGTTCATTTCTATAGGTTCTAAGGAATCCCTTTCCAGTTTCTAGAGGCCACTCATATTCCCTTGGATTACAGCCATTTTCTTCCATCAAAGCCTGCAGCAGTCAGCGTGTCTAATTTCCCCCATCACTATGGCGTCTTGATCTGTCCCTCACTTCCACATTTAAAGAAACTTTTGATTACATTGGATCCCCCTGGATAATTCAGGATACCTATCATAAAATCATCTGTTAACAACCTTAATTCCACCTGTAAACTTAAGTATCCTTTGCCAACTAAGGTATCATATTCACAGGTTTTAGGAATTATGACATGCACATTGGATATTATTCTTCACAATACAACAGGTATTTTTACATTGAAGCCCATAAAATGTGATTTTTTTACGTTTTTTATTATTTTAGGCATGTTTCTTTTGAGAGATTTTCAGAAAGTATTTTATTTGTCTATGTTGAATTACAGATCCTCTGAATGGAGTTTAAAAGTGAAAGACACCTTACATCACTTGCTTTTGCTAAAGGTTATATTCTGCTAAAATATTTTTAGGATCTGAAAGATATTTATAATTGAAACCTAAGATTCCATCATTTAAAGTATCTTAAGAATTCCTACTTTAGTCTCAAAATTAAGAGCTCAATATATAATTTAGTAATTGTGTCATCTTCAACAAGTCACTTACCCATGCTATGTCTCAATTTACTAATATGTAAAACAGAATTACCTAATTAGATAACATATGTCAATACAACAGGATCTGACACTCAGTTAAGTGCTATATACATGTTAGCTTTATTACTGAGTTATAACAAATTTTAAAATTATCTTTATAAAATGTCTAATTTAAGGGAGTGCTTTGGTGGCTCAGTTGGTTAAGCATCCAAATCTTGATTTTGGCTCAGGTCGTGATCTCACAGTTTGTGAGATCAAGCCCCACGTTAGGTTCTGCACTGACAGCAGGAACTTGTTTGGGATTCTCTTTCTCCCTCTCTCTCTGCCCCTGCCCTGCTCATTGACACCCTCTCCTTCTCTCTCTCTCTCTCTCAAATAAATAAACTTAAAAAAAATGAATGAATAAAATAAAATGTCTAATTTAATGCAAATACATTATTGACATTAATATTAATAGATTTTGACTGATTTCAGAACTACTAACTATATGCAGAATAAAATACCATTTTTAAAATGGAAAATTTACATGTCACGCAGAATGCCAAATGTGGACTAAAATAAAGGGCATTTATATATTATAGAAAATACTCTGGTACAATATAGTCCATCCTTATTTTATCCACTAGTGCACAGAACATATCTAAATCTCCCCAGTACTTGCACAGTGGTATAGGGCTCATTTCCACTATCCCTGAGCTGTGGTTACTTCACATGTTTTGCTAATTGTTCTTAGCTCTAACATGCACTGGAGGAAAATCTAAATGTTCCCACAAAGTAAAAGGGAAATCCCACCAATGAAATTAAGTGAAGGGAATAAAATGCATTTTTGTCAATGTTGGATCCTTAAGCTAAACTTTGTAAGGTGATGCCCATGGATTATTCAGTAGAAAAGCTTTTAATTAGTGTTACCTTACACTTAATTGGTAAAGAACAAAAATAATCAAAACAGTCCATCAGGTTTGTTGAAAGTGTAACTAAGTTTTCAACAAGCTGAGTTCCCATTGTTTATCTACTTGAAAAAATACCTGAAAGTTACTTTAAGACAAGTCACAAAAGGGGCGCCTGGGTGGCGCAGTCGGTTAAGCGTCCGACTTCAGCCAGGTCACTATCTCGCGGTCCGTGAGTTCGAGCCCCGCGTCAGGCTCTGGGCTGATGGCTCGGAGCCTGGAGCCTGTTTCCGATTCTGTGTCTCCCTCTCTCTCTGCCCCTCCCCCGTTCATGCTCTGTCTCTCTCTGTCCCAAAAATAAATAAAAAATGTTGAAAAAAAAATTTTTTTTTAAAATAAAAAAAAAAAAAAGACAAGTCACAAAGAATGGATCATCAAGTTGTTTCAGAAGGAATATACCATACTTTGTTACTTTTATACTTATAATGAATTATTTTTATCAACCCCAAACTTAATTCTTTTTTCTTTCTAATGCTTGTTTCTCTTTCTGAGGTTCTATTTTTCTCAGTACCTCATTCTTTAAGTCTAGGTTGTGGAATGCAAAGTTGCTGGAGGAAGTCTGGAAGAGGACATGTCCACAAGTTGACCTGTGAGCTGCACCCAAACAATCAAGGCTCCTCATCCCCTCTTCTGTCCTTGGAATGTGCAACCCTCTTGCTTTCCCCACTCACAGGAACTTCCCCAAGGGCATATCCTTGAGATAGTGATGTGGTGTTGAGGCCGTCTGTACTCACCTGAGCCCAATTAAGGCTTCCATGTGAACTTTTAATATTTGGCAGGTTGGTGCAGAGATCTACTCATGTTGAAGTTGCTCAATACAAGCCTTGTATGTAAGTTCTTCTGCTTATTAAAACTGCCAGGTACCAATCTGGAATGGCCTGCCACTTTCTTCGGTCTCTCCCTGCCTTCTGTGTATGAAAGTCTGTTTCAGATTACACCTAGGAAGCTTCTGAGGTTGTGAACTAGCAAAAATGTGTCAAAAACAACAATTACCAAAAGCTTTGATGAAGGGGCGACTGGGTGAGTCAGTCTGTTAAGTGTTCAACTGTTTATCTTATTTTATTTAAAAAAATTTAAGTTTAATTATTTTGAGAAAGAGAGAGAGAAAGAGAGAGTGAGCAGGGGAGGGGCATAGAGAGGGGAAGAAAGAGAGAATCCCAAGTGATACAGGGCTCAAACTTACAAATCACGAGATCATGACCTGAACTGATATCAAGAGTCATATGAATAAAGGGCTGAGCCACCCAGATGCCCTAAGCATCCAACACTTGGTTTTGGTTTAGGTCATGATCTCAGTTTGTGAGATCAAGCCCCATGTTGGACTCTGCACTGATAGCCAGAGCCTGCTTTGGATTCTCTTTCTCCCTCTCTCTTAGCCTCTCCCCCACTTATTCTCTCTCTCTTTCTCTTTCTCTGTCTCACTCTCCCTCCCTTCCTCCCTCCAAATAAATAAACAGGAAGGAGTCAACATGGCAGAGAACTATGGGGACCCAAAATTCTCTTGTCCCTCAAACACAGCAGTATTGAGGCCAGAACACTTGGAATTCCAGGAATCCAGGCTACAGAGTGACAGAAACATCTCTAGCAGCCCACAGAACAACCTGGAGGGCCATAGGTGCATGATTATAAATTGGGAGAGATAAAATGGGCGGCAAAGGCACAGATGGGAGGGAATCCCTTCTGCGGAGAGACAAAAGGAAGAGAAAGAGGCTGCAGAAGTGTAGGATTGTATTTGGACAAAAGAAATACCATGGACCAGGGATCGGGAAAAAACAGAGGAAGAACCAATTTCTAACACGATCCAGGGTTCTGGGCTTTCTCTGGACTGGGGCCTGCCACCCTGTACATGGACCTGGGGGAAAGGAAGAGCCAACCCTTGGCTTGGTAGCTAACTCAGAGACACAGTTGGAGAAAACATACCCCTCCCTTGAGTGCTGTGAGAAGAAGCTATATAGCTGTTCCAAGGACAAAATACCCTGCAGGTGCCCACCAGCCAAAGGATCTTGGTTGCCTTGCTGGGTGGAGTGGCACTACCCTGGAACCAGGGCACATTGTGCAGGATTCTTTAAGTCATTTGGGTTTGAATCCCAGCAGAGGATCTAGAAGATACTGGAGACTGTGGAATGGGACAAATAAGCCCACTTGCACCTGCGAGGCACTGTGAGGATGGCCTGAACAGAGTGGTCTGGAACACCCGGTCCACAGAGAACACACTGGGGTATTGCCATTTTTCCTCCCATCACTAATATGGTGGGATTCAGGGAACAAGACAACAGACCCACAGTGGAAGCAGGACCCGCTTATATCAAACCACACCCCTCTATGCCTGGTAACTGCAAATCCATGTGAGAAAGATTGACACTGGCCAAATCCCACAGCCCCTCCTCTAGACCAGTGCAGCCACTGGTTCCAAGGCACCATCAGATATCAGTCCAGCAAGTTTGTACTTTCTGATATAATTATTGGTCAATTCTTATTATATATATATATATATATATATATATACATATATACATATATATGTATATATATATATACATATATACATATATATATGTATATATATATATATAATTTTTTTGCTTCCCTTTTCTTTCCTTCTGTATTCTGGTTGCTTGTATAAGTAGACATTTTTAATCTACTCTTTTTATACCTCTTCTGTATTTCCTCCTTCTTTATTTCTCTCTTTCTTTCTCTCTCTCTCTCTCTCTCTCTCTCGATTAAGCCATATAGATTCTCTGATTCCTTGCCTGGTCATTTTTTTCCCCAGCCCTCTCATTTCTCTCTTTGAATGGGATAAGACTTCTTCCACAATTCCCCCCAAGTTTTAAAACTTTTCCAGGGTTACTTGAAGGAACAAATCCAAGCACACTTAGTGGAAAGTACAAACCACCACTACAAGTAGGGAGATAAAGCAACCAGTGTCACAACAATAGTGAGCATGCAACACACTCCAAAAATACCTCCTGAAGGGCCAGACCCTGGACAGTGCATGACCCCTTTTTAATATAGTGGTGCTCACAGGTACAGGACACATAACAAACTATTAAATAATATAAAAGAAGAAAACTAGTCAAAAGGATGAAACAGAAGAATTCTCCCCAAAATTAATTCCAGGAAGAAATGACAGCTAGAGAGTTACTCAAAACAGATATAAACAACATATATGATCAAGAATTTAGAATAGTAGTCATAAAATTAATAGATTTGTTTGAAAAAAAAGCATAGAAGACAGCAGAGAATCTATTGCTGCAGAGATCAAGGAACTAAGAACTAGTCACAACAAATTAAGAAATACTGTAAATTGGGTGCAAACTAAAAAAGATGCAGCGACAACAAGGATGGAGGAAGCAGAGGGAGAATAAGTGAAATAGAAGATAAAATTATGTAAAATGAAGCTGAGACAAATAGAGAAAAGAAAATGCTAGACCACAAGGGGAAAATTAGAGAATTAAGTGATTCAACGAAACATAATAAAATCTGTATCATAGGAGTTCCAGAAGAAGAAGAAAGAGAAAGGGGCAGAAGGTTTACTTGAACAAATTATAGCAGAGAACCTCCCGAATCTAGGGATGGAAGCAGATATCCAAATCCAGAAGGCACAGAGAACTCCCTTCAGATTAAATAAGAATAGGTCTTCACCATGGGATATCATAGTGAAACTGGAAAAATACAAAGATAAAGAGAGAATTCTGAAATCAACAAGGGACAAATGCATCTTAAACTACAAGGGTAGACACATAAAGGTAGTCTAGACCTGTCCACTAAAACCTGGCAGTCCAGAAGAGAGTGGCAGGAAGTATTCAATGTGCTGAATAGGAAAAAAATATGCGGCGAAGAATCCTTTGTCCAGCAAGGCTGTAGTTCAAAATACAAGAACACATACAGGCTTTCCCAGACAAACAAAAACTGAAGGAGGTCATGACCACTAAACCAGCCCTGCAAGAGATCCTAAGGGGCACTCTGTGAGTGCAATGCTGCAAAGACCACAAAGGACCAGAGACATCACCACAAGCATGAAACCTAGAGGTAATACAATGACACTAAATCCATATCTTTCAATAATCACTCTGAATGTAAATGGACTAAATGCTTCAGTCAAAAGACACAAGATATCAGAATGGGTAAAAAACAAGATGATCAATATGCTGTCTACAAGAGACTCATTTTAGACCTGAAGACACCTCCAGATTGAAAGTGAGGGGATGGAGAACTGTCTGTAACGTTACTGGTAGTCAAAGGAAAGCTAGGGTAGCCATACTTATATCAGACAAACTAGACTTTAAACTAAAGGTTATAAGAATGGACACAACATGTAGGAAGAAAATCAGTAACAAAACAATGGCCTTGAATGATACATTGGAGCAGATGAATTTGACAGAAAAATTCAGAACTTTTCATCCCAAAACAGCAGAATACACATTCTTCTCGAGCGCACATGGAACATTCTCCAAAATAGATCACATACTGGGTCACAATGCAGCCCTCAACAAATATAAAAGAATTGAGATCATACTATGCATATTTTCAGATAACAATGCTATGAAAATTGAAGTAAACTACAAGAAAAAATTTGAAAAGCCTCCAAATGCATGGAGATTAAAGAACATCCCACTAAATAATGAATGGGTCAACCAGGCAATTAAAGAAATCATATATATATATATATATATATATGGAAGCAAATTAAAATGAAAACACAACAGTCCAAATCCTTTGGGATGCAGCAAAGGTAGTCCTAAGAGGAAAATACATTGCAATCTAGGCCTATATCAATAAACAAGAAAAATCCCAAATACAAAACCTAACCTCACGTCTAAAGGAAATAGAAGCAGAACTGCAAAGAAACCCCAAAGCCAGAAGAAGAGGAGAAATAATAAATATTAGAGCAGAAATAAACAATATAGAATCAAAAACAACAACAACAACAACAACAACAACAACCAGTAGAACAGATCAATGAATCTAAGAGCTGCTTTTTTGAAAGAATAAACAATGTTGATAAAACCTTAGCTGGATTTCTCAAATAGAAAAGAGAGAGAACTCAAACAGATAAAATCCCAAATCAAAGAAGAGAGATCACAATCAACACCACAGAAATACAATTATTAGAGAATACCATGAAAAGTTATATGACGCCAATCTGGACAACCTGGAAGAAATGGTCAAATTCCTAGACACACTCACACACACACACACACACACACACACACACTACCAAAATTCAAACAGGAATAAATATAAAAATTGAACATATCCATAACCAGCAAAGAAATTGAATCAGTTTTCAAACATCTCCCAAGTAAGAGTTCTGGGCCAGATGGATTATCAAGGGAATTCTACCAGACATTTAAAGCAGAGTTAATATCTATCCTACTAAAGTTGTTCCAAAAAAGAGAAAAGCAAGGAAAGCTTCCAGACTCATTCTATGAAGCCAGCATTATTATCTTGATTCCCAAACCAGACAGAGACAGCACTAAAAAGGAGAATTACAGGCCAATATTCCTGATTAAAATGGATGCAAAACTTCTCAACAAAATGCTAGCAAGTCAAATTCAACATGACATTAAAAGAATTATTCACCATGATCAAATAGGATTTGTTCCTGGACTGCAGGTCTGGTTCAATATCACAAATTGATCAATGTGATACATCACATTAATAGAAGAAAGGATAAGAACCATATGATCCTGGCAATAGATACAGAAAAGGCATTTGACAAAATACAGCATCCTTGTTTAATAGAAAACCATCATGGGGCGCCTGGGTGGCTTGGTCGGTTAAGTGTCCGACTTCGGCTCAGGTCATGATCTCACGGTCTGTGAGTTCGAGCCC
Organism: Panthera uncia; assembly: GCF_023721935.1. NCBI lineage: Eukaryota > Metazoa > Chordata > Mammalia > Carnivora > Felidae > Panthera > Panthera uncia. The sequence continues at coordinate 71,241,991 of NC_064817.1, read as the reverse complement.
CGTGTCGGGCTCTGTGCTGACCGCTCAGAGCCCGGAGCCTGTTTCAGATTCTGTGTCTCCCTCTCTCTCTGCCCCTCCCCTGTTCATGCTCTGTCTCTCTCTGTCTCAAAAATAAATAAATGTTTAAAAAAAAAACATCAAGAAAGTCAGGATATAAGGAACATACCTTAACATCATTAAATCCATATATGAAAAGCCCACAGCTAATATCCTCCTCAATGGGGAAAAACAGAAAGCTTTCCCCCTGAGATCAGGAAAAACACAGGAATGTCCACTATTACCACTGTTGTTTAACAGTGGAAGTTGGAAGGCCTCACCTCAGCAGTCAGAAAACAAATTGAAATAAAAGACATCCAAATTGGCAAAGAAGTCAAACTTTCACTTTTTGCAGATGGCATGATACTCTACACTGAAAACCTGAAAGACACCAAAAAGCTGCTAGTACTGATACATGAATTCAGCTAAGTTGCAGAATACAAAATCAATGTGCAGTAATTGGTTGCATTTCTATACACCAAGAATGAAGCAACAGGGAGAGAAATAAAGAAATCAATCTCATTTGCAATTCCACCAAGAAACACAAAATACCTATTAATAAACCCAATCAAAGATGTAAAAGATCTGTATGCTGAAAACTATAGAAAACCTATGAAAGAAATTGAAGAAGACACAAAGAAATGGAAAAAATTCCATGCTCATGGATTGGAAGAAAAATATTGTTAAATGTCAGTACTTCCCAAAGCAATCTACACATTCAATGCAATCTTAATCAAAATTGTACTGACAATCTTCTCAGAGCTAGAACAAGCAATACTAAAATTTGTATGGAACCATAACAAAAGACCCTGAACAGCCAAAGTAAGGTTGAAAAAGAAAACTAAAGCAGGAGGCATCAGAATCCTGTATTTTAGCCTCTACTACAAGGCCGTAATCGTCAAGACAGTCTGGTATTGGCACAAAAACAGAAACACATACCAATGTAATAGAATAGAGAGCCCATAATTGGACCCACAAATGTATGGCCAACTAATCTTTGACAAAGTAGGAAAGATTATCCAGGGGAAATGAGACAGTCTCTTTAGCCAATGGCACAGGGAGAACTGGACAACAACATGCAGAAGAATAAAACTGGATCACTTTCTTACATACAAAAAAATAAACTCAAAATGGATGAAAGACATAAATGTGAGACAGGAAACTATCAAAACCCTAGGGAAGAAAGCAGGCAATAACCTCTTTGAACTCAGCCACAACAACTTCTTACTCAACACGTCTCCAAAAGGAAGGGAAATAAAAACAGAATTGAACAATTGGGACCTCATCAAGGTAAAAAGCTTCTGCACTGCAATGGAAATAATCAACAAAACTAAAAGGAAACTGATGGAATGGGAGAATATATTTGCAAATGACATATCAGATAAAAGGTTAGTATACAAAATCTGTAAAGAACACACCAAACTCAATACCCTAAAAACAAACAATTCAGTGAAGAAATGGGCAGAAGACATGAATAGACACTTTTCCAAAGAAGACATCCAGATGGCCAACAGACCCATGAAAAGATGCTCAAAATCACTCATCATCAGGGAAATACAAATCAAAACCACGTTGAGATGCCACCTCACACAGTTCAGAGGGGCTAAAATTAACAACTCAGGAAACAACAGATGTTGGTGAGGATATGGAGAAATGAGGACCCTCTTGCATTGTTAGTGGGAATTTAAATTGGTGAAGCTCTTCTGGAAAACAGTGTGGAGTTTCCTCAAAAAATTAAAAATAGTATTACCCTATGACCCAGCAATAGCACTAGTAGGAATTTATCCAAAGGAGTGCTGATTCATAGGGGCACATACACCCCAATGTATATATCAGTGTTTTCAACAATAGCCAAATTATGGAAAGAGCCCAAATGTCCATCAACTGATGAATGGATCAAGAAGATGTGGTTTATATACACAATGAAATACTACTTGGCAAGGAGAAAGAATCAAGTCCTGCCTTTTGCAGAAACATGAATGGAACTGGAGGGTATTATGCTAAGTGAATAAGTCAAAGAAAGACACATATATGTTTTCACTCATACGTGGAATTTGAGAAACTTAACAGAAGACCATGGGGGAAGGGAAGGGGGAAAATAGTTTCAGAGAGGGGATAAGCCATAAGAGACTCTTAAATACAGAAAACAAACTGAGGGTTTATTGGGGGTTGGGGGACAGGGAGAAATGCGTGATGGGCATTGAGGAAGGCACTTGTTGGGATGAGTACTGAGTGTTTTACGTAAGTCATGAATCATGGGAATCTACTCCCGAAGCCAAGACCACATTGTATACACTGTATGTTAGCTAACTTGACAATAAATCATATTTAAAAATAAATAAATAAATAAATAATACATACATACATAAATACATAAATAACAAATAAATAAATAATAAATCTGGATAGAAAAATAAATAAATAAACATTAAAAAGATGGTAATTGCTCTTTAACAACAAAAGCTTTGATGAAGACATAATGACAGAAAAAACTATTCAAATATTCTCTCTACCTCAATGATTTCTAAGCAGCCTGATGTGTTAATATATTGCTTTAATGGACAGTTATCTACAACTTGCAATCTAGAATTAACCCACATCACTCATTTACTGCTGTGCCATAATTATTGATTAAAATATTGTCTCTAACAACAAATATAATTCTTTTTTGAGACTTAAAATGCAATGTAAAGACTGGGTGACACCAGGACAGTGTTGCCGTCAGGTTAATCCCAACTGACTATGTATGCTTTGATATTTTAAACAGGTAGTTGGTAATGCGATTGACTCATTATTTATAGTGTTATCTGTTACTGAACCCACTTGTTTCTGACCCCAGTAGTTCTTAATCTGCACCTGAACAGTGTCGAATTACAGACCTCTACTGAATTAAAAAAAATAATCTGTTCCTTTGTGTTCCCTAATTTTATGACTTTTATATTTTCAGTCTCCCTGAAGAGTTTATATCACGTTCTGTGGGTGATATTCTATCTGCACTTTCCCAGAGGGAAGTACTGCAGAGTATACTGAGTTTATATTGTCTTGAATTCTATTCTGTGGAATAGAATCCTTCTTAATATTTGAAAAGAGAGCTATAATACCAGTGGATATTTGAGAAAGTAATTTATCATGTGGCCACAGTAAGTTTAAAAAAGAAAGTCTCCTAATGTATTATACTAATTAGAACAAGTCAGAGAAAGACAAATGATGCATGATTTCATTTGTATGTAGAATCTCAAACAAAACAAGACAAAGCAAAACAAAATCCAGACTCATATGCAGGGAACAGATTAGTGGTGCAAGAGGTGAAGGAAGTTAGGGTGCTAAATCAGTGAAGGGATGTAAGAAGTATAAACTTTCAGCTATAAAATAAATAAGTCATGTGGCTATAATGTACAGCATGGGGAATATGGTCAATAATATTGTATGAACTTTGTAAGGTGACAGATGGTAGCTATACTATGTGGTGAACATTTCACAATGTATATAAATGCTGTATACCTGAAACAAATGTAATATTGTACATAAAATATACTTTAGTAAATTAAAAAAAAGAAAACATCATATATGAATACATAAAAATTGGGTTGATTTTGGAGGAGATTTAATAAAGCAAAAATTCCATGAAGTAATTGAGAACTTTCCTTGATTAAAAGTAGAAAATCTAGCATTAACACAAAATGTGAAAAACCATTTTTGCAGTAAATATCTCTATAACATTATTCCCCAAACACATTTCAGGCCCAGTAGAATGCCTCTTGATCAATTGAATTTTGATTCACACCAAGCTCGTGATTATCTGTCATTATTAAATATATTTTTCCTCCTAATATCCAGTGTTTAGGTACTAAATATACTTATATTCTTCTTAGAATATTAGCATATATTATTTGTGTTGGAAAATTATGCTTAAAATAAGCATTTGAAACAGAATTTCAATTAATAATATATAGCATTCTACCTGTGCTATCACCCAGTAAATAAAAAAATGCTTTTATGTGTGATTAAGAGAAAAATAATGCAGGGGTGCCTGGGTGGCTCAGTTGGTTAAGTGTCTGACTTCGGCTCAGGTCATGATCTCACAGTTCGTGAGTGCTGACAGCTCAGAGCCTGGAGCCTGCTTCAGATTCTGCGTCTCCCTCTCTCTCTGCCCCTCCCCAGCTTGCACTCTGTCTCTCTCTCTCTCAAAAATAAATAAACAATGAAAAAAAATTTAAAAAGTAAAACAATACAGTGAAAAGTTAGAGAAAATATGTAAAAAGAAAAAAAGCACATTTCTTCTCAAGAAAGGAAACTCAGTTTAGGAGATTGAAAAGCTTGACAAAATTCACCATGCTATTAGTGACAGACTCAGAACTAAACTCAATCTGAACAGGCTCTAAATTTAATGACCTTTTTTTGTATACAACCCTGTAACTTAAGGCAAGTATGGTGTCATGCACAATGAGATTTTATGCAATAGTAATCATTATAAGAATAATAACTATGACACTTTTCTTAACTCTTCACCCCACTTCCTTGGGCAGAAGCATGCAAGTGCGCATACACACACACACTCACACACACACACTCACACACAAACGCACATATATACTCCATTATAAAAAGACTTAAAACTATTTACTAAATAGTAATTTCCTTGGGAAGACCAAAAAGCTGACTAAAATGTGGTAATGATATATCATAATTAAAAGTAATTAGGTAACTAAGTGACAAATAGTAAAGAAATCTTAGTAGAGAGATGATTAACTCTACAGCTATGAATGAATCAACAATTTAGCTTCAAGTATGTCTAAAAATTAATTAATCAAATATCTCAAGGCACACACTCACTGCAATGCATGAAATTCCAGATATTAGAGGTAACTCTCATTTTATTGGAAGGCCAGGTCTCTATGGCAAGGCTGTATCCTCAATAATATATTCCATAGATACCCCTTTCTCCCTGCAAGATAAGTAGGAATAAACATTGTATTTGATTCTTCATGTTTCATCATTTTCTAGTACATTAAAGAATAATGGAAAAAGTCTAACAGTAAATGTAGGATAGCAAGGCAAACAACAATTTTGAATTCAATACTAACAAAGAGGAACTTATTTTTGGGTCTTTAATTCAGTAGAATTTTCTGGATAAGGACCTCAGTTTTTTCTTTGGTTCATAATGGTAAACTAGCAAAAATTTGTATGTTTGACAAAAATATATTAACTTCAAGAATTTTAGAAAACTTTAGGCTATATATATAAAATGTTCTTTTTCTAATTAAATACCATTTACACTACATACCAGATTAATATTACTCTATGAATGTTTTATATAATTAGAATTTAATTTATATATTTATTTAAAATTTAAAATATACATTCCTAAAAGAGAGATTCTTATAAGTGTAATGATTTATTCTCTTCATTGTGTAATGAACTAAGATTTTAACAATAGAATATTGTTGGGGAGCCTGGGTGGTTCAGTTGGCTAGGAATCCGACTTCGGCTCAGGTCATGATCTTGCAGTTTGTGAGTTCAAGCCCCACGTTGGGCTTTGTGCTGACAGCTCAGAGCTTGGAGCCTGCTTCGGATTCTGTTTCCTTCTCTCTCTGCCCCCCTCCTGCTTGCATTCTGTCTGTCTCTCAAAAATTAAAATAAAAGACATTACAAAATGTTTACAAAAATTATTATAATGTGAGTGTGCTGCCTCAAATTGTTTTTATCATAAAGTTTAAAGATTCTCTGTAACTTTCTTAATATTTTCCAGTTAAAATTAGCTATTGCAATTTTAGAATCAAATTATAAATCTATAACTTCTATAAGACACAATGCTTGTAAATAAATTTTAATTGTCTCCAGTTGAATATACTCTACACATGCATCTATTACAGTTTGATTGTATGTTATGGAAGATGAGGCAATATTGAGAATAGAGTTATTAATTTCAGGTTGGAGCCAGATCATGGAAGATCTTAAATACAAGTCCAGGAAATTTGGACTCTGTTTATTAAGTGATGGAACAGATAAAACTACCAAAAGATTGTGATTCACAAATCACTCTAAATTAAATACAATCAATCACTTTAAAATTTCTACTTCAGGGGCATGTGAGTGGCTCAGCCAGTTAAGCCTCTGACTCCTGGTATTGACTCAGGTCATGATCTCATGGTTCCTGAGACTGAGCTCCACATCGGGCTCCGCACTGACAACATGGAGTTGGCTTGGGATTCTCTTGCTCCCTCTCTCTTTCTTCCCCTCACCTGATTTCTCTCTCTCTCTCTGTCTTTCTCTCCCTCTCAAAATAAACATTAAAAATAAAAATTTCTAGGGGCGCCTGGGTGGCTCAGTCGGTTGGGCGTCCGACTTCGGCTCAGGTTATGATCTCGCCGTCAGTGGGTTCGAGCCCCGCGTCGGGCTCTGGGCTGATGGCTCAGAGCCTGGAGCCTGCTTCCGATTCTGTGTCTCCCTCTCTCTCTGCCCCTCCCCCATTCATGCTCTGTCTCTCTCTGTCCCAAAAATAAATTAAAAACATTAAAAAAATAAATAAATAAAAAATAAAAATTTCTACTTTAGAATATTTATTTTATTTTTTTCCCAGAATTCAGAGTCTTTATTTTAATAGTGGTTTCTCCATTTCTTTATTCTTGGCAAGTTAACAAGTTTTATAAATATCATAGTTAAATTTAAAAAAATATAACCTAGAAAATAATCTATATGGGTTCCGGAAGATGGCGGCGTAGGAGGACGCTGGGCTCACCGCGCGTCCTACTGATCACTTAGATTCTACCTACACCTGCCTAAAGAACCCAGAAAACCACCAGAGGATTAGCAGAACGGAGTCTCCAGAGCCAAGCGCAGATGAGAGGCCCACGGAAGAGAATAGGAAGGGCAGCGAGGCGGTGCGCGCTCCACGGACTGGTGGGAGGGAGCCGGGGCGGAGGGGCGGCTCGCCGGCCAAGCGGAGCCCCCAAGTCTGGCTGGCAAAAGCGGAGGGGCCTGACGGACTGTGTTCCGACAGCAAGCGCGACTTAGCGTCTGGGAGGTCATAAGTTAACAGCTCTGCTCAGAAAGAGGGAAGGCTGGAGAACAAAGGGAGGGAGAGCTGCTGAGCCCCCGGACGGCAGAGCTCAGCTTGGCAGGGAACAAAGGCGCTCGCCAGCGCCATCTCCCCCACCCATCCCCCAGCCAAAATCCCAAAGGGAACCAGTTCCTGCCAGGGAACTTGCTCGCGCAGCGCAAAAACCCAACTCTGTGCTTCTGCGGAGCCAAACCTCCGGCAGCACATCTGACTCCCTCCCGCTGCCACAGGGCCCCTCCTGAAGTGGATCACCTAAGGAGAAGCGAGCTAAGCCTGCCCCTCCAGCCCC
>NC_064817.1:71209956-71229606 GCF_023721935.1 Panthera uncia | reverse complement strand
GCAACATGGATGGAACTGGAGAGTGTGATGCTAAGTGAAATAAGCCACACAGAGAAAGACAGATACCATATGGTTTCACTCTTATGTAGATCCTGAGAAATGTAACAGAAACCCATGGGGCAGGGGAAGGAAAAAAAAAAAAAGAGGTTAGAGTGGGAGAGAGCCAAAGCATAAAAGACTGTTAAAAACTGAGAACAAACTGAAGGTTGATGGGGGGTGGGAGGGAGGGCAGGGTGGGTGATGGGTATTGAGGAGGGCACCTTTTGGAATGAGCACTGGTGTTGTATGGAAACCAATTTGACAGTAAATTTCATATATTAAAAAAAATAAAATAAAAAAATAAAATAAAATGGTAAAAATCCAAAAAAAATAAAAAAAAATAAAAAAAAATAAAAAAATAAAAAAATAAAAAAATATAACCTATATAAAATAAGTTTCTGATAATAGTGTAATTTCTCTTTACTTGTTTCATCATACATAACTATGACACACTAAATAAAGATGACATGAAGATTTAGCAAAAAATATTAAAAATAAATATTTCAGCGAAAAAGAAATGAGCTAATAATAATGCAGATTTTTCTAACAGAAATGTTGTAAAGCACTAGAATTTCATAAATTGAAATATACATTAAAAATCCATTTCAAATCTGTTTATCAGTACAATTTTATGTAATTTTTACTAAATAGTATTACCAGAGAAACTCATATTTACATGTATCAAGTATCCTATGTATCAAAAAATATTGTGAAACACATGATTCTATGCTTTGCCTAAAATAAACTACAAGAGCACCTGGGTAAATCAGGCAATTAAGCATCGGACTTTGGCTCAGGTCATGATCTCACAGCTCATGGGTTCAAGCCCCATGTTGGGCTCTGTGCTGATAGCTCAGGGCCTTGAAACTTCTGATTCTGTATCTCCATCTCTCTCTGCCCTCCTCTGTTCATGTTTTCTCTCTCTCTATCTCTCTCTCTGTCTCTCTCTCTCTCTCTCTTTCTCTCTCAAAAAGAATAAAATAAAACATTAAAATAAACTACAAAGTATTCAGGATAAAGTCAAAAATAGCACATTATGAAACAATTTCATTCCTGTGAGAAGAGGCAGCTTTACACAGGCCTATTCAAAACAAGTCATTACAAATTTTGCTCTAAAATATGTATCCATGTTAAGTTTGAGTAGAAATATGATTGCTCTTAGATAGCTAAAATACTTTTATGGAAAAAAAATAATTTTAAAATGACATATTAAAAAGAAAGATAAAACTATTTTGAAAACTTAGATGCTGCCATCCACAGCTACTTTGGAAAAATAATAACCTCTCCTTTCTTTTTTCTTAATTTTTTTAATGTTTGCTTATTTTTGAGACAGAGAGAGACAGAGCATGAACGGGGGAGGGTCAGAGAGAGGGGGAGACACAGAATCTGAAGCAGGCTCCAGGCTCTGAGCTGTCAGCACAGAGCCAGATGCGGGGCTTAAACTCATGGACCGAGAGATTATGACCTGAGCCAAAGTCGGACGCTTAACCGACTGAGCTACCCTGGCGCCTCTGACCTCTCCTTTCTGATCCTCTGCTTTGTCATATTTGCTAGCTAATATGTTGTTAATATATCTCACCTTCTAGACATTCACAGTCATAAGAAACTCAATGTACATCAAAAGGAAATGCATTAACAATATTTGTGTGGCATTTTATATGTTGAAAGAATGCCCTTAAAGATCTTACAGTGTTTTGCTAGTTTTAAAAAGTTTCATTTGATATAATGAAAGAAGGTGTAAACATTTATCGTGGCTTGCTGATTTCAAAGGACAGTAATTCAGGCTAAAAAATTGAATTTAGCAATCTTTTTGATGCCTTACTAGATTCAGACTCTTACTTTGTATTGCCTAACAAATAGTTGAAATCTTCAGTTCAAGAGAGACCTTGGAAACTGTTATGTCACATCTATTTCCTGATTTGTCTGTAAAGATGGCACATTAGATGATTAGTTTGTCAGTTCTAAGGTAATATCATTCTTCAGTAATGCATGTTTTGTAACTTCTCCTGTTTTTGGTTTGCAGAGAGTCAGTGCCCAGTAGTATCCAGACATTTAAGCCAGTTTCATTAAAATATTATCTCTGGAATATACATTTTTTTTAACAGCATCCGTTAATGACATGCAGTGTTCCAATTAATCTAAAGGACTGTTGATCAGCACATTGGCTTTTCTGTCTCTGGTTTTTCTATATACATCACCATGAAAAAGTTTCACTTTTGAAACTTTCACAACAATGAAAATAATAACACTTATTTTTTTTCCATTTTGGGGACTTATTAATTTCCAAAGACTACTTAAATTGGGGAGAGAAGAAATTAGAAGTTGTAAAGGATCGACACTAATATTGAACTATGATATACACTCATTTTATAGGTCCAGACAAAATGCCTTGTTATTTGAACTTGGTGATTTGCATACACAATGAAATATTAATATAGAAAAGCTCCAGTTGTCTTGTGTGGAAACATTCATACACAGATTTAAACAACTTAATAATTCTTCATATAAATGTTCACCCAAACAAAAAAGACCATTTTCATGAGCTCTAAATATACACAATTTGACTTCCTAAAATAAGTTACATCTTAATATTGGCATTTGCAAACCTCACAGAGGACATTATATGATGAGCTGCAAGAATATAAAAACATCCAGGAAGAAAATACTGGAAAGATTTTGATATCAGATCACATTACCCTGTATCATTGTCTAGTTTGGAAAATTCAGAAATATCAAATGTACATTTTGTTTATTGTGAAAGTACCTAACCTTTATTTAAGATGTCACCCTCACCTTATTTCTTAAATTATTATTACTTGGTGAATTTAAAAACGTATAAAGCAGCTAGGCTAGTTTAAAAAAAAAAAACAACAAAACACCATATATCGTTATGAGATAAAATTCAGAAAAATCTATCATAAGAGTTTGATATTGACCTCATACAACTATTACTAATTTATAACTTATTTTGGGAAACCTAAAAACAGAACTAAAGCTAGCATATTTTGTAATGTTTTGAAGGTACTTATTTTTGTTTCAGAAATTCCAAATTAATAAAAATTCATTTTCTGAAATTCAAACACAGCTTTTTATTGTTTTGTAACTTTTAAAGATATTTATTTGGAAGTAAAAATCACAAAATTCCAAAAATACTGTAAGCTAATCCAATCTTATAAGCATTTGAGCTTTCCTTTGTTGGTACTACATATGTATGGCCATTTCAATAATTATATTAGGTTCACTCTACTTCCCAGGTCCAGGGGAAAATCAATTACCCTGTTATTCATAAAAAATAAACAATCCATCATTTGAATGAAAGTGTTTGTGTTTGATGAGCTCATTAATTGGTACCTTCAAATACAATTTGTATAAGATATTACATGTTTGTCCTTTTTTCTCAAATATTGAAAATGCATACTTACGTGGCAATTTTATGCATCCATAATTGTCTTCAATATAGCTATTGAACAAAAGAAGTGATTCAAAATTAAATAATATAAAAAACAGTTAATTTACATTACAGGGCTGGAACTAGGTTGAGGTGAGGTACCTAGGGCACAAAATTTAGAGGTGCTCACTCTCAAGTTCATGCAAATTACTCTGATAGTGAAATCTTGTCTCACTGTGGTCCAGACCTGACATATTAAAGCTTACATATAGAAAATTAATCATTTTTATTACTTTACTTAAAAATATTATTTTGATTTTATCAGAGTAAATACTCATACTTGACTCAACAAAATGAGTATTATAGGTAGGTATTTTCACTTAATATAATCAGTACACTTGGCACAAAGTATACCAGTATGTTCTTGTATACCAACCACTGAGATACAGATGCACATAGGAGTAAAGAGTATTTTCTCAAAAATAATGATTTATTGCCACAAAATACAAATCCCTCTGTTTCATGGTCCATGAAAGTGGAGTTTCAAAATCTTAAAGATGAACTGAGTGCTCAAAATTTGAATAAAATGAGACAATTTGTGTCAAAGGAGGATGGAACCAAAAGGAAGATTGATCAGACTCAAGTACCACTGATTAAAAAGGATAGATCCATTCTTTTTATAATCTTGAGCATTATAATGCTTTAATCATCATAAATGTTATAATTAAAAAGGAAGAATAGTATTTATAGCTGCAAGGAAAATATCTCATATAGAAAACAAAGGCAGTTAATTAGGCCCACCTATAAAATATTTCTGTAAGTGGAAGGGGCATTATAGATCATAAGAGAAAACAGACTTGGAAACAGGTTCATAAAAGACTAGTCAAACCTCCTGACTGCTACCTCATTCAGCGACTTTTTTATAAGACATTAACTTACCTCCGTGATTCACATCACTCAATTCACTTTTGTTTTACCAGTGATAACGCCAAGAAGCATACATAAAGATACACACACACACACACACACACACTTCAAATAAATAACCTGGACACATCTTGAAGCTTCACTTAAAATCTTCCACTTTATTTGACTGTAGGATTCTAATATAGCCATTGTTAGATATTATCTTATGCCCAAAAAAATGTTTAGAGCAAACATGTGCTAACTCAAGCAAATGACGTATCACAGAGGCACAATAGCAATTTCTCTCTTCCTTCATAGGATTACTAAAACTCCATTAAGTTGATATATTTGTAAGGCTCATTTAGGTCTATCTATACAAAGATAGTTGATTTTGTATTTATTTCTGAAATTTGTAAACACATAAGGACTTTGCATGTTCATTCAATATGAAATAGTGAAACTAGCTAAGTCAGAGTAATTAAGCTTATCTCTAGAGGTTGTTTTGAAATAATTAGTTGAATATGTATGTTGAGAAGCAATTATGGAAACCAAATGATTCTGGATCTATTAAAATGGGGAGTCTAATCATTTTATTATTGCCAAAGCTAAAAGTAAAATGGTTTCAATTAATTAGAGTATGGAGATGTATAGTAATAATTCCCACATTAGTACATTTGACAATTCAGTAATTCATGTGTTATTTCCTTGCCAGTTTTTTTTTTTTTTTGGTTTTATGGGTATTTGACCATTTAAAAATAATTATATATTTTTGTTTTGTGGAATTTGCAGACAGTTGCCAATAGAGAAACACAATGCAAGTATTGGGTGGGATGTGAAGAATGACGAGTGAGACAAATTATTTCATATTTGTAGACCTCTCTGGGACTCAGTTTCCTTATCTATTAAAATGAATGCTATATTAGGCTTTGTGGTTATATAATAAGTTGCCACACATTTAGCAGCCTAAAACTATTCATTTATTATCTCACAATTGAATAAGTTAGAAGTTTAAGCAAGCTTGATTGGGTTCTTTGCCTATGGTATCATCAGGCCGAATTTAAAGGGTTTGCCAGGCTTGCTTTTATCTGGAATCTCTGAGAAGGAATTTGCTTCCAAACTCATTCAGGTTTTTCAAAACAATTAGTAATAAGACTAAGGTCCCATTTTCTTGATGATGTCAACAGGGATTACTCTTAGTTTTTAGAGGCCACGCTTAGGTCCTTGGTCCATGATCCCCTCCATCTCTGCAGTGAAAATACTTCCCACATTTTGAATCTCTCCCACATTTTGAATCTGTCTGACATCCTCTTCTGCTACTAGCTAGAGAAAATTCTCTGCTTTTAAAAAGGCTTATGTAATTAAATCAGGCTCACCCAGATAATCACTTTTTTGATTAACTCTAAGTCAACTGATTAGTAAATTTAACTGCATCTGCAAAATTCCTTTTGCCACTTAATGTAACATAATAACAAGCATCTCATCATATTCACAGTCCCAGAGTTTAGGACATATATCTCGAGAGACGTGCATTTTGGAATTCTGTCTATCACAACTGTGTTGGATGAAGATGACCAATTCCGTTCTAAATATTCTGATTTTAACATACTGGTCTCTGGATGTAAAGTAGACTCTAGATAATTCATTATATGTACCATTAATTTTTCTGGGGCTTTTCATTTTATTTCTATCTCATGTAAAAAAGAAAAAGAAAGAACGAAATATATGATCATGTGTTCTCTGGCTAAGTTATTGAGAGATTTAGTCCAACAGATAACTCTGAAAGAGGTAGGAATAGTATACGCCCTCCATTACTAATGAACAGCAATTTCAGTAAACTCCAGTGTGTGAACAAATATTTAAGAAAAGACAGAGAGGAAAGAAGAAGCATCCCATTTACATTAAACATGGTGTTAGTTACACTCATCTATGGGGGTCTCCTGATTTTGTCTTACATTTTATAAAACATAAAAGTGGTAAAGAAATAACTAAAGTGAATAAAGTTGTCTTTTCTGTTGACAATGTATTATATTTGACGTTTAAAATATTAATTGAAAACCATCAGTACTTGGGTGCTTTGGTGGCTCAGACGGTTAAGCATCTGAGTCTTGATTTCAGCTTAGTTCATGATCTCTCAGTTCCTGAGATCACACCCCACATCGGGCTCCATGCTCACAGTGCACAGCCTGCTTGGGATTCTCTCTCTCCCTCTTTCTCTGCCCCTACCCTGCTCACACGTGTGCTCTCCCTCAAATAAAAAAAATTAACATTTTTTTTAAAAAGAAGGGACACTTGGGTGGCTTAGCCTGTTAAGCAGCCGACTTCAGCTCGGGTCATGGTCTCATAGTTAGTATGTTTGAGCCCACTGTTGGGCTCTGTGCTGACAGCTCAGAGCCTGAAGCCTGCTTCAGATTCTGTATCTTCCTCTCTCTCTGCCCCTCCCCTGCTTTCACATTGTTTGTCTCTTTCAAAAATAAATATTTAAAAACTTAAAAAAAAGCATCAGTACTAGTTAAGAACATGGCAGCTTAAAAACCTATATTCATCTATTACGATAAATTTAGGTCAAGGTGTGTGTGTGTGTGTGTGTGTGTGTGTGCGTGTGTGTGCATGTGCATGGGTGTTGAGGGTGGAGTGTACTTATATGTTAATGTGTACCACTGGTTGCTGTTTGTAGAAATTTACAAGCCAGTCAGAAAATAAAATAAATACCAGGTTCACCCTGCCTCTGTCTAAAAATCAGCTATTTAAAAAACTGCTAAAATCAGTTTAATAATTGATCATGTTTTAACATTATTCAGTGAAAATAGTTCGGTAGTACACATAATTTTATACTTCCACTTGCTCTAATAATTTATTTTATTTTAAATGTAGAAATTCACAATGTACATTGTGAATTATTACTTGGGAAATGTCCAGTATTCTCATTAGCACTTTAATGCTGAAAATGCTTTTCTAGCAAAATCATTTTTGATTTTCCTTAAAGAGACTTCTCCTTCTTAGAAAAAAAGAGTTAAAAAAAAGAGCATTGTTAAACTGATAGTAGGCAGAGGGCAGGTGGGTGGGAGGTTGGGAAAAATGGGTGAAGGGGAGTGGGAGATACAGGCTTCCAGTTATGGAGTGAGAAAGTCATGAGAATAAAAGACATAGCAAAAGGAATACAGTTAAAGGTGTGGTAATAGTGTTGTATTAGGACAGATCATAGCTACACTTCTGGTGAACATAGCCATAGCATAATGTACACACTTGTTGAATCCATGTTACATACCTGAAACTAATGTAACATTGTTTGTCAACTCTACTCAAAAAAGAGTTCAAGTAAGGAAAAAAAATGAATTTTAATACTTGTTCCAACAGTAGTTTTGTGTTTGATTTTTATATAGGGATTTCCCTCTCTGCCCCTCCCCTTCTCACGCTCTGTCTCTCTCTGTCTCAAAAATAAGTAAACATTAAATTAAAAAAAAAAAAAGGAGGGACACCTGGGTGGCTCAGTTGGTTAAGCATCTGACCTAGGCTCAGGTCATGATCTCACGGTCCGTGGGTTTGAGCTCCGCATCGGGCTCTGTGCTGACAGCTCGAAGCCTGGAGCCTGCTTCAGATTATGAGTCTCCCTCTCTCTCTGCCCCTCCCCTGCTTATGCTCTGTCTCTCTCTGTACCAAAAATAAATAAACATTAAATTTAAAAAAAAATTTAAATAGGGATTTCATGTGTCTGTTAGCCATCTGTATGTCTTCTTTGGAAAAATGTCTTTTCATGTCTTCTTCCCATTTCTTCACTGGATTATTTCATAAAAATTTTGTCACTTTCTATGAATCTAACCAAGGGTATGGTTCATCATTGATTTAATGAGTTCTTTTTGACTACATTAAACAAACAAACAAATATTTCTTGAGCATATGTGCTGAAAACTGAACTAATTATTGAGGATAAAAAACTAACAAAGCTACTGTATCCGCCTTTGAAAAGCTGAGTCTCGAGAGTAAGGTTATTAATGAGCAATGTTTCAAATATGTGGATAAGGATTCATCTAATGGACATATGTTTGTGTTCAGTAAATATCATCCCTGTTTGCACATCCAAATCACCTGTGAAGTGGATGAAAAATAATGAGAGCTAAGCTTCAATTCACACCTACTCTATAATAATCTCATGGGAGAGATTCTGACCTCCAAATGCAATTTTAATGCACATACATTCTTGTGAATCACTAGAGAGTGATCGAATAAAAGGTCACTTTTATCAAAATGGTTAATATACTGAGTCATTGATCAATCACCCTTTTAAAAGACAAATTGAAAATGCTGAATAATCTTCAATATATAATTGCTTATTAGATAGCTTAACTGCCCATGCTGAAAATAGAACACAAAGATTTAAATATACTATTTTTTTTAAAAGAAGAGTCAAATATATCTCTCCATTTTTGTGGTAAGTTAACGTCAACTTCTAGAGCTATCTGTGAGCTAAAACTATTTTCTCTACTACAAATAACAGCTACTATATAAAAAGTACTTAATAATGATAAATTATCTATTAGGTCAATTTATAACTGACAAGATATGTACAATAAATTTCTGGAAGTAAAATTACAGATTTAGGTACACATTACCAAAGTTTACTTCTAAAAGCTGTTCATTTACATACTGCCACAAGTTTCTTTTGGAGTTTCTCAGTAGAAGATAACAATTAATAACAAATATTAGTAGGACTATATTTACCTTTACAATATTTGTTATTTTCCTCATGTTATTGTTTTGAATGAAATGTCGAAAACAATTTTAAACAAATAGCCATTTAAGCTTATTACTGATTTTAATAGAATCTTCTCCAGTGTTTCTCTCTGAATTATGCTGGCTGTTAGGTCAGTGCACAGAGAGATTTATATTCAATAAGGTTCATTATAGCATTGCTTATAATAGCATAAAATTGAAACATGCAACAATGTTTGATACCTAAATGCATTATGGAATATCTATGTAATGTAATGTGTAAAGGCATCAAACTTTTTGTTTTAAAAAATAAAATTTAATAAAATGAAAAACAATGATTTCTATTTTACAAAATAAAAATCATTGAAATATATACATAGAAAATATTGGAAAAATATGCACTAAAATTACATCATTGAGTTGGTTAGATTGTAGGTAATTTTTAAAAATTTTCTTTTTTCTTTATTTATTCTTGATCTTCCATTATGATCCTTCATTCCTTAGCCAATTGTCTCAAAGTATTTTTCATCATACTTTCTTATTCAAAGATTATACACATATTGCATTTCAGGAATGTGCCTATTCTAGGAATACAAAAATCATCCTCTCAAACCACTGAGAGTGGGTAGAATAAGATTTTACATAATTATCATAAGAAGGAAGTTGGTCAAAGAAGGCTTCATACAGGAGCTTGAGCTGAGTCACAAAAAAGTCCCTGGAATTTAATCATGTTAAGAGAATGTCAAAGAGCAGACCTCCACTAGAAAAAACACAAATGAATTTGCAAAGACTAAAAACAGCATCTTGTGTAATAGAAAATTGCAAGCAACTTGATATCCCTGCAGCATAAACTATGACATAGAGAGGGATAGGTGAAATCTAAGGCTGAAAAGTAAGCTGTGACCACATCATGGACGAGATATATGATGAATGCTAGTCAAGCAGCTATTGCATTTGCCCATGTGAAAGATGTAGAGTACCCTAAAACAGGAGAGTGGAGTAGAGACAGGAAGCAGTAAATGCTACTATTGTGTGTAAGAGTATGGAACGTGTAATTTTTAAATATTTGTATTTAAATACCAGCTCTAGTGATTATTAACCTCTGTGACATGTGGCAAGGTACTAAATGGTCCTAATGCTTAGCTTCATTTTTCATATAAGTGACCAAGAAAAATAGTTCCTGTAATATAAGAATTAAATGAGGTATTCTTAGGGGTGCCTGAGTGGCTCAGTCAGTTAAGTGTCCGACTTCGGTTCAGGTCATGATCTTGCGGTTTGTGAATTCAAGCCCCACCTCAGGTTCTGTGCTGACAGCTTGGAGCCTGCTTAGGATTCAGTGTCTCCTTCTCTCTGCCCCTCCTCCACCTGTGCACATGCTCTCTCTCTCTCAAAAATAAATAAAATTTTAAAAAATGAGGTATTCTTAAAGTTCTTGGCACATGTCTGGCATATAGTAAATTTTCAAAAAATATTACCTGCTTTTATTTGTATTATTTTAATAATATTTCAAATTTAAAGTTAAAAAATTATTGAATCTTTGGAATGGGGGAGGGGGCAGGAGAGAAGAAAACATAAGATATTACCTACGTTTTTAATTTGAGTGATTTGAGTGAATGGTGACTTCCATCAGCTGATAATAGATAATGGGCCAGATTTGAGAAAATGGAGTTGGAGGGGATTGATCCCATTTGGGGAATGTTGAGTTTGAGGTTCAATGGGCCACTGATAGGAAGATGTACATAAGGTAGGTTTTTTTTGTTTTTTTTTTTTTTTTTAACGTTTATTTTATTTTTGGGACAGAGAGAGACAGAGCATGAACTGGGGAGGGGCAGAGAGAGAGGGAGACACAGAATCGGAAGCAGGCTCCAGCCTCTGAGCCATCAGCCCAGAGCCTGATGCGGGGCTCGAACTCACGGACCGTGAGATCGTGACCTGAGCTGAAGTCGGACGTTTAACCGACTGAGCCACCCAGGCGCCCCAAGGTAGTTTTATATATCTGTCAAAATTGCAGAGAAAGCCCAGGGCTATATATGGGAATTATAGCTCATCAGGATATAGGCCATATATGAAAAAAAGGAGAGTATAAAGTTATGGGAACAAAAGATGAAGAATGTAACTCTAAGAAAAACTAAACTTAAGCCATGGACAGATGATGCAGTACACACACACACACACACACACACACACACACACCACACAAAGAGATTAACATCATCAAATTGGAAAGGAATTTCAGCATAGAAGCCAAGGATTAGAAACTCAAAAAGAATAAATGAATGAGAAAAGGTGTCAAGTGACACAGAAAGGTATGCAAATGAAAAAATAGCCTTTGAGTTTAGCAAATAGGAAGCCACTGCTAACCAGATGAGGAATGTGGGTAGTGAGCTAGAGGCTAGATAACAATGTTTTGAGGAATGAATGGGAATTGAGAAAGTGTAGATTAGATGGTAAATGTAATTTTCCCAGTTGGTAAGGATTTGCAAAAAATAGTGTTCTAAGAATATCAAAACTCCTTTAGTCTGGTATTTATTGCTTCCACAACTTTGTCTATAACATAGCCCTAATATATCTTCCTAAATTTATCTTAAAGGCAACTAAAAACCCTATTGCAAAGAAATGACCTTGGCTTTAGCTCATTTAATTCTTACTGGTTGGTAATTTTATTTCCTCTCTATTTTCCCAAATTTTACTTTAAGGACCAAAACATGTTCAGTCTCCTCCATGAGTCTCTTCATTCTACTCTAGTTCACTGTGGCTTCTGCCTCTGATTTTAAGGATGTTAGTAGTTGCTTTTATTTTATCTGGGATGCTTGGAATATTATCAGTTATTATAACTGAGCTAAAGAAATATTTCCCTACTCATGAAGATGTCCATTCACTTTACAAAAATATGCAAAATAAGTAATACATTTTTGTAAACCATCATCAACTAATATAGAAATATTTTATGGTAATGTTGGGGTCCAAGCATCCTGATATAAGACGATCTAGCAAAGATATGAAAGATAAACTAACCAAAACAAAACTTCTCTTAAAAACAAGAACACTTTTTTCTCAGAATATTTTTCTTTGAAAGAATGTCACACTGAGATGCTTTTTTTTTAATGCCTAAAAGCAGTATGTGGGTCTCTGTTTTCTTTGAATATGGACATTTTTAAAGTCAGTAAAAACATCAAGTTTTTCCTTTGAGACATTTTAAGTGAAACATAACAAGAATCAAAATATCTGAGGCAAATATTTAAAAATATTTCTAAAATTAATGCAGAAAAATCATATAACATAAATTTTCTGGAAATTTTTCCAGAAACAAATGTTTGAAAGGTTATACAACCTAGTCATTTACTTGAAGTTTTTAATTTTACAAGAATTATATAAGATTCATTTTAAGAAACAAGATATTGGAGAGAAGGATAACATCCAAGCTTGTTTCCAGTTTTAATAAAGTCACAGGTAACATTCTTTTATTTTTATCATCTTCTTTCTGCTATTAAAATTATTTGTTTTCCTGATTTATCTCTGCAATTACACTTCTACTTCACTGACTATGGCTTAGTCATTTTTGTTGTCCTCATAGCAGCGTCTTAACCAAAAGAAGTCCTTGATATAATGGTAATAAATTTTTTAGATTTATGGAAGCATCAAATTGCATGGCGTGGTCCAGGAACAAGTAGTAAGTGTGACAAGAATATAGGATACATGGAACATTAAAAGATAAAGATGACCAAGTAGGCCTGTTTAAAATTGTGAGATCTCTTAAAAAATGCAATAATTAAGGTTTTATCCTTTTTACAATATACAAAGACTTTTTTCTTTAACACATTTGCATACAACCTCATAGCATAACTCATTATCTGTGTTATATATTAACCAGAACTTTGTATGTTGGCATTCTTGTTCACCCACGTTTGGAGGTAGCTGGTTTTCAACTAACCCAAAGCAATGAAGTAGATAGATGTGACTCATACTTACTAAAGTTTTAGCTTTGTGCATTTTACTGTACTCAAATTCTTTGGATACTGACAATATGCTATTATGTATTAACTACTGTATTTATAGAACATGGTAGATAGTGGTGTTTACTATGATTTCAAATGAGATTAAATATTTCTCAAAACTCCTACTTTAAGGATGTAAATGTGTTAATGATTATTTTAAGATCCTTAATGATGTTAATGAAATTGGTAGCCCCTGCTGACAATAAGTACTTCAAAAAATATCAGCAGATATGTTATTGTAGTGCAGAATCATCTTTATTTATAGGTATTTCACTTAATACAGATTACATACAATTTATGCCCTGACACTACATCAAATACAGCCAGTGTTAGTAGCTACATGTATTCCAGTTGAAAGATGCTCTATAATATTCATTCTAATGCATTCACAAAAATAGCCATTTATTCTTTCTTAAAATCATAGCCACAAATAAAGCAAAAACAAAATTTTTAAAGTAACTGTTGTGAGTGCTCTCATATTTTAAATTCTCACAATTTTGATGTTACACAGCTTTTCTTCAGTTGCTGTTCTTAGTACTCCACTCAAAAACAGAAATGATAATAACTTGTACACATTGCCCATTCTGAAAAATGAACCTCTCCTCATAAATATTTCCATGATTTATGTCAATCCATAGTACACATTAGGCTGCTTATAAAAATGTATGTGTATATACATACATAAGTGGATATTTGTACTTGCATATGATTATATGAAATTCTTATCTTAGCCTTTTAGTGGAAACATAAACCCACAAAGTTTCGGATATATGAAACTGAAAATATGACATAGCCGAAAGCACTAACAGAGAACTACTTATTTCTTTTTTTTATATCATGGATATTAAAATTAAATAAAGTGTCAATGCAAAATAAAGAGGATTATTTTAATGGATTTTTATATGCATATCATTAGACCAACTGAGTAGAAGTTGAATATTACTGAAGGTAAACATATTAGCATTTTTTTGTGAAAAAGTAGAATCTATACTGGAATCTGGATAGGAAAAGAAATTAACTATTTTAAAGATTTTATTTTAATTCCAGTTATCATATAGTGTTATATTAGTATCAGGTGTAAAATATAGTAATTCAACAATTCTATAGATGACCCAGTTCTCATCACAACAAATGCACTCTTGGATTCCCATCACCTATTTCACCAATCGCCCACACACCTCCCCATTGGTAAGTATAAGTTTGTTCTATATAATTAGAGACATGTTTCTTGGTTTCTCTCTCTCTGTCTCCCTCTCTATCTCTCTCTCTCTCTTCTCTCTCTGCTTTCCCTTTCCTCATTTGTTTTGTTAAATTTCTCACATTATTGAAATCATATAGTATTTGTCTTTCTTTGATTGACTTGTTTCACTTAGCATAAAACTCTCTAGCTTCATCCATGTCCTTGCAAATGGCAATATTTCATTCTTTTTTACGGATTTATATATATATGTACATATACTACATATATACATACATATGTATATATACACTATACATATATATGTGTACATATATATATACACACACACATACACTACCATATATGCACATACACTATATATGTGTGTATATATATACATACACATATATACATACATGTATATATACATACACTACTTTTTCTTTATTCATCTATCAGTGTAAACTTGAACTGCTTCCATAATTTGGCTATTGAAAATAATGCTGCTATAAACATAAGGATTACTGTTCTTGTGTTCTTTGGGAAAATACCCAGTCGTGCAATCACTGGATCATAAGGTAGTTATTTTTAACTTTTAGGGAAAATTCCCTACTCTTTTCCATAATGGCAGCATCAATGTGAATTCCCAACAAAAGTGCTTACTCTTTTCTCCACATCCTCAACACATGTTGTTTCTTGTGTGGTTGATTTTAGCCATTTTGACAGATGAGAGGTGATATCTCATGGTAGTTTTGATTTGTATTTCCCTGATAATGAGTGATGTTGAGCATCTTTTCATGTGTCTGTTGGTCATTTCTAAGTCTTCTTTGGAAAAATGTTCATGTGTTCTGACCATTTTTAACTGGATTATCTGTTTTTTGGGTGTTGAGTTTATTGTATGTTCTTTATATATTTTGGGTAATAACCTTTATCAGATATGTTATATGCAAATATTTTCCCCCGTTGCATAGGGTATCTTTTGTTTTGTTGATTGTTTCCTTCGTTGTGCAGAAGTTTATTTTTTTTTTTCTTTTTTCTTTTTTTTTTTTTTTTAATTTTTTTTCAACGTTTTGTATTTTATTTTTGGGACAGAGAGAGACAGAGCATGAACGGGGGAGGGGCAGAGAGAGAGGGAGACACAGAATCGGAAACAGGCTCCAGGCTCCGAGCCATCAACCCAGAGCCTGACGCGGGGCTCGAACTCACGGACCGCGAGATCGTGACCTGGCTGAAGTCGGACGCTTAACCGACTGCGCCACCCAGGCGCCCCGAAGCTTACTTTTTAAACGTAGTCCCAATAGTTTATCTTTGCTTTGGTTTCCCATGCCTCAAGAGACCTCTCTAGAAAAATGTTGCTACAGTGAATATCAGAGAAGTTACTGCCTGTGTTCTCTTCTAGGACTTCTATGGTTCAGATCTCACATTTAGGGCTTTACTATAAAGTGAATTTATTTTTATTTATGGTGTAAGAAAGTGCTCCAGATTCATTCTTTTGCTTGTTGCTGTCCACAGTTTTCCCAACACCATTTGTTGAAGAGACTATCTTTTTCCCATTGAATATCCTTTCCTGCTTTGTCAAAGATTAATTGACCATATAATTGTGGGTTTATTTCTGAGTTTTCTATTATGTTCCATTGGTCTATGTGTCTTTTTTTTTGCAAGTATCATACAATTTTGATTACCACAGCATTGTCATATCACTCGACACCTGGCATTGTATTACCCCCAGGTTTGCTTTCCATTTTCAAAATGGCTTTGGATATTTTGGGGTCTTTTGTGATTTCATACAAATTTCAGGATTGTCTTCTCTGGTCATGCAAAAAAAGTTGTTGATATTTTGATGGGTATTGCATTATGTATAGATTACTGTGGGTAGTATAGACATTTAAACAATATTTTTCTTCCAATCCATAAGCATGGTATATTTTTCCATTTCTTTGTGTCATCTATTTTTTTCATAAGTGTTTTATGGTTTTGAGAATACAGTTCTTTTATCTCTTTGATTAGGTTTATTCCTAGGTATCTTATTATTTTTGGTCCATTTGTAAATGGGACATTTCTTATTTTCCTTTTCTGTTGCATTATTATAGGAGCGTAGAAAAGCAACAGATTTTTGCACATTGATTTTGTATCCTGTGACTGTATTGCATTGGTGTATCAGTTCCAGGAATTTTTGGTGGAATCTTTGGGTTTCGGAAATATAGTATCATGCCACCTGAAAATAGTGAAATTTTTACTTTTTCCTTAATAATTTGGATGTCTTTTATTTCTTTTTGTTATTGGATTGCTGTGGCCTGGACTTCTAGTATTATGTTGAATACAAGTGGTGAGATTAGATATCCTTTGTCTTATTCCTGACCTTAGGGGAAAAGCTCTCAGGTTTTTTTTTTTTTTTCCATTAAGGATGATGTTAGTTTTGGGTTTTTCATACATGTTTTTTTATTATGTTGAGGCATGTTAAATCTAACCTTACTTTGTTGAGGATTTTTATCATGAATTGATGTTGTACTTTTTCAAATGTTTTATCTTCATCTATGAAAATGATCAGATGGTTCTTATACTGTCTCTTATTGATGCTATGTATCATGTTGATTGATTTGTGAATATTGAACCACACTTGCAACCCAGGAATAAATTCCACTTGATTGTGGTGTATGATTTTTTTAATGTATTGTTGAATTCTGTGTCCTAGAATGTTTTGAGGATTCTTGCATCAATATTCATCAATGATATTGGTCTGTAGTTTTCTTTTTGTGTGGGGTCTGGTTTAGGTATCAAGGTAATGCTGGCCTCATAGAATGAATTTGGAAGTTGTCCTTCCTTTTCTATTTTTTAGAATACTTTGAGAATAATAGGTATTAACTTTTCTTTAAGTGTTTAGTAGAATTTTTCTATGAAGCCATACAGCATGGACTTTTGCTTTTTGGGAGTTTTTGATTACTGATTCAATTTCCCTGTGTGTAGTGGGTCTGTTAAAATTTTCTATTTCTTCACGTTTCAGCTTTGGTAGGTTATATATGTCTAGGAATTTATCCACTTCTTCTTGGTTGTCCAATTTGTTGGCATGTAGTTTTTCATAATATTCTCTTACAATTGTTTGTATTTTTGTAGTGTTGGTCTTTCCTCCTCTCTCATTTGTAATTTTATTTGTTTGAGCCCTTTCTCTTTTTCTTGATAATTCAAGCTAGAGGTTTATCAATTTTATTGACTTTTGAAAGAACGAATTCCTGGTTTCATTGGTCTGTTCTATTTTTTTTTTTATTTTTAGTTAGTATACCATTTATTTTGGTTCTAATCTTTATTATTTCCTTTCTTCTGCTGGTTTTATGTTTTATTTATTCTTTTTATAGCTTCTTTAGATGTCACATTAGGCCATTTATTTGATAGTTTTCTTGCTTCTTGAAGTAGGCCTGTATTGCTATAAGCTTCCCTCTTAGAGTTGTTTTTGCTGCACCCTAAAGGTTTGGAACCTTGTATTTTCATTTTCATTTGTTTCCATGTACTTTTTTATTTCTTCTTTTATTTCCTTATTGAACCCTTCATTGTTTAATAGCATGTTATTTAAGTTCCAATTATTTGTGGCCTTTCCAGATTTTTTCCTTGTGGTTGATTCCTAGTTTCCTAGCACTGTGTTTGGAAAAGATGCATGGTATGCCTTTGATCTTGAATATTTTTTGAGGTCTGCCTTGTGACCTAATATGTGATCTACTCTGGACAATGTTTTGTGTGCACTTGAAAAGAATATGTATTCTGCTGTTTTTGGAGAGAATGCTCTGAACATTTTTGTTAATCCATCTGTTTCAGTGTGTCATTAAAAGCCATTGTTTCCTTGTTGATTTTCTGTTTAGATGATCTGTCCATTGATGTTACTGGGGTGTTAAAGTCCCCTGCTATTATACTTTTATCATTTAGTAGTCTTATTTTTATTGTTAGCTATTTTATGTATTCGGGTTCTTCTATGTTGAGTGCACAAATATTAAAAATTGTTGTATCTTCTTGTTGGATTGTCCCCTTTATTATTATGTATTGTCCTATTTTGTTACTTGTTACACTCTTTTTTAAAGTTAGTTTGTCCAAGAGTACCTGACTGGCTCAGTAAGTAGTGCATGTGACTCTTGATCTCGGGGTTGTTAAGTTCCAGCCCCACATCGGGTGTAGAGATTATTTAAAAATACAATATAAAAAAATGAATTCTAGCTTCTCCAAAATAAGTATTGCTACTCTAGCCTTCATTTCACATCCATTTGCATTATAGATATTTCTCTATCCCTTCGTATTCAATCTGGAATTGTCTTTCAATGTAAAACGAGTATCTTGTAGGCAGCATATAGATTGGTCTTGTTTTTTAATCCATTCTGTCACCCTATGTCTTTTGATTGGAGCTTTTAGTCTATCTACATTGGTAGTAATTATTGACAGATAAATATTTATTACCATCTTGTAACTTGTTTTGCGACTTACATCGGAAGGTTTTCTCTGGACCTTTCTTGTCCTTCTCTCTTTTATTGTTCATTTTTTAACGGATATATGGATTTCTATCTCTTTATTCTTTGCATATTTATTACTATTTTTTCATTTATGGTTACAATTAGGTTTGTTTATACCCTGTTCTTCATACAGTAGTCTATATTTAGTTGGTGGTTGATTAAGTTTGAACCCATTCTTCACTCCTTATCCTCATGCATTTTACATATAAGTTGTCATATATTACATTTTTTTTTGTTTTGTGAGTTCCTGGATTATTTCTTATAGAAATATTCATTTTTACTGCTTTTGTGTTTCTTACTTTCCTACTGTCACTTTTGGTGTTTCTTTTCCACTAAAAGAATCCCCTTAATATTTCTCGTGGGCCTTGTTTAGTGCTCATGAACTCCTTTATATTTTGTTGTCTGGGAAACTCTTATTGTCTCTTTATGTTCTGAATGATAACACTACTAGATAGAGTATTCTTGGCTGCAGATTTTTTCCATTCAGTATTTTGAATATATCATGCCACTTCCTTCTAACTGAGAAAGATTCTGCTGCCAAATCTCCTGATAGGCTTATGTGGTTTCCCTTGTATGTTAATGTCTTTTGTCTTGCTGCTTTAATTGTTTATCAAAACATTTTGCCAATTTAATTATAATTTCTCTTGATGTGGGTCTGCTTTTGTTGATTGTTTTGGGGTTTTTATGTGCCTTTTGAATCGGTCATGTTTCCTTCTCCAGATTAGGGAAGTTCTCAGCTGTTATTTCCTCTGACCTCTTTCTCTCTTGTCTTTTTCTGGGACTCCTATAATATCAATGTTATTATGTTTGATCAAGTCACTTATCTCCTTAAATCTATTCTCGTTTTCTATAATTCTTTTTTCTTCTTTGTTCTTTTTTTATATATATATATGAAATTTATTGTCAAATTGGTTTCCATACAACACCCAGTGCTCATCCCAAAAGGTG
>NC_064817.1:71159484-71209946 GCF_023721935.1 Panthera uncia | reverse complement strand
GCCTATCTCAAGAAACAAGAAAAATCCCAAATACAAAATCTAACAGCCCACCTAAAGGAACTAGAAGCAGAACAGCAAAGACAGCCTAAACCCAGCAGAAGAAAAGAAATAATAAAGATCAGAGCAGAAATAAAAAATATAAAATCTAAAAAAACCTGCAGAGCTGATCAATGAAACCAAGAGTTGGTTTTTTGAAAAAAATAAACAAAATTGACAAACCTCTAGCTAGGCTTCTCAAAAAAAAAAAAAAAGGGCGATGTCACTAATAGATAAAATCATGAATGAAAATGAATTATGACAACCAATCCCTCAGAATTACAAGAAATTATCAGGGAATAGTATGAAAAATTATATGCCAATAAACTGGACAACCTGGAAGAAATGGACAAATCCTAAACACCCACACACTTCCAAAACTCAAACAGGAATAAATAGAAAGCTTGAGCAGACCCATAACCAGAAAAGAAATTGAGTCAGTTATCAAACATCTCCCAACAAAAAAGAGTCCAGGACCAGATGGCTTCCCAGGGGAATTCTACCAGATATTTAAAACAGAGATAGTATCTCTCCTTTTCACGCTGTCCAAAAAATAGAAAGGGAAGGAAAACTTCCAGACTCATTCGATGAAGCCAGCATTACCTTGATTCCTAAACCAGACAGAGACCCAGATAAAAAGAGAACTACAGGCCAATATCCCTGATGAATATGGAGCAAAAATTCTCAATAAGATACTAGCAAATCGAATTCAATAGCATATAAAAAGAATTATTCACCATGATCAAGTGGGATTCATACCTGGGCTGCAGTGCTGGTTCAACATTCACAAATCAATGTGATACATCACATTACCAAAGAAAAGATAAGAACCATATGATCCTGTGAATACATGCAGAAAAAGCATTTGACAGCATTCATCCTCCTTTCCTAATAAAAATCCTTGAGAAGTGGGGATAGAAGGAACATACTTAAAGATCGTAAAAGACAATTATGAAAAGCCCACAGCTAACATCATCCTCAATGGGGAAAAACTGAGAGCTTTTTCCCTGAGATCAGGAACACGACAAGGATGTCCACTCTCATCGCTGTTGTTTAACGTAGTGTTGGAAGTGCTAGCATCAGCAATCAGACAACAAAAGGAAATCAAAGGTATCAAGATTGGCAAAGATGAAGTTAAGCTTTCACTTTTTGCAGATGACATGATATTATACATGGAAAATCCGATAGACTCCACCAAAATTCTGCTAGAACTGAGACATGAATTCAGCAAAGTCGCAGGATACAAAATCAATGTACAGAAATCAGTTGCATTCTTATACACTAATAATGAAGCAACAGAAAGACAAATAAAGAAACTGATCCCATTCACATTTGCACCAAGAAGCATAAAATACCTAGGAATAAGCCTAACCAAAGATGGAAAAGATCTGTATGCTGAAAACTACAGAAAGTTTACGATGGAAATTGAAGAAGATATAAAGCAACTGAAAAACATTCTCTGCTCATTGGAAGAATAAATATTGTCAAAATGTCAATACTGCCTAAAGCTACATACACATTCAATGCAATCTCAATCAAAATTGCACCAGCATACTTCTCGAAGCTAGAACAAGCAATCCTAAAATTTGTATGGAACCACAAAAGGCCCCGAAAAGCCAAAGAAATTTTTAAGAAGACCAAAGCAGGAGACATCACAATCCCAGACTTTAGCCTCTACTACAAAGCTATAATCATCAAGACAGCATGGTATTGGCACAAAAACAGACACATATTCCAATGGAATAGAATAGAAACCCCAGAACTAGACCCACAAAAGTATGGCCAACTCATCTTTGACAAAGCAGGAAAGAACATCCAATGGAAAGAAGACAGTCTCTTTAACAAATGGTGCTGAGAGATCTGGACACCAACATGCAGAAGGATGAAACTAGACCACTTTCTTACACCATTCACAAAAATAAACTCAAAATGGATACAGGACCTTAATGTGAGACAGGAAACCATCAAAACCCTGGAGGAGAAAGCAGGAAAAAACCTCTCTGACCTCAGCAGCAACAATTTCTTACTTGACACATCTCCAAAAGCAAGGGAATTAAAAGCAAAAATGAACTATTGGGACCTTATGAAGATAAAAAGCTTCTGCACTGCAAAGGAAACAGTCAACAAAACTAAAAGGCAACCAATGGAATGGGAAAAGATATTTGCAAATGACATATCAGACAAAGGGCTAATATCCAAAATCTATAAAGAGCTCATCAATCTCCACACCTGAAAACAGATAATCCAGTGAAGAAATAGGAAGAAAACATGAATAGACATTTCTCTAAAGAAGACATCCAGATGGCCAACAGGCACATGAAAAGATGCTCGTTGCTCCTCATCAGGGAAATACAAATCAAAACCACACTCAGATATCACCTCACGCCAGTCAGAGTGGCTAAAATGAACAAATCAGGAGACTATAGATGCTGGAGAGGATGTGGAGAAACGGAACACTCTTGCAGTGTTGGTGGGAATGCAAACTGGTGCAGCCACTCTGGAAAACAGTGTGGAGGTTCCTCAAAAAATTAAAAATAGACCTACCCTATGACCCAGCAATAGCACTGCTAGGAATTTACCCAAGGGATACAGGAGTGCTGATGCATAGGAGCACTTTTACCCCAATGTTTATAGCAGCAGTTTCAACAATAACCAAATTATGGAAAGAGCCTAAATGTCTTTCAACTGACAAATGGGGAAAGAAATTGTGGTTTATATACACAATGGAATACTACATGGCAATGAGAGTGAATGAAATTTGGCCTTTTGTAGCAACGTGGGTGGAATTCAAGAGTGTCATGCTAAGTGAAATAAGTCATGTAGAGAAAGACAGATACCATATGTTTTCACTCTTATGTGGATCCTGAGAAACTTAACAGAAGACCCTGGGGGAGGGTCAGAAAAAAAAAAGCGTTTAGAGAGGGAGAGAGCCAAAGCATAAGAGACTCTTAAAAACTGAGAACAACCTGAGGGTTGATGGGGTGTGGGTGATGGCTATTGAGGAGGGCGCCTTTTGGGATGAGCACCGGGTGTTGTATGGAAACCAATTTGACAATAAATTTCATATTTAAAAAAAAAAAGAAAAATTTTAATTACCTCAAATTTGTGACACTGAATTACTCTTTGAGCTGCATGTTTTAATTACAGAAATATTTTTGTGTAAGGAGACAGTGTTTTTAATTAATTCTGTTTATTTTTAATGTATTCTTATAATGGTAGTCTCCATTAATTTTTAAATGGAGGTTAGAATTGACATGTAATAAAACAAGTAAATACACTCTAAAATCCATTTTTTTGATTGTGGAAAATGATATTTTTCACCATAGTTGCATATTCCTTGACTTCTACCTACCACCAAATAGAGTAAAATAGTATTACTTAACCTTTTTATCTAATTGTGTAACTACTGAAAGCATTATTTTATTATCTCCTGTTTCTTTCCAAGTATTAAGACAAAAATGTGGAAGTCTTTTTTTATTAATTGTATTTCAAAAAGAATAGCATTTATATGAAGTACATCAACGAATAATAAATACAATGCTCCAGAATAAGGGTAAGAGTGCAAATAACTCTAAAATGTCCACTGAAATACTTATTTTTCATTATTATGTCATTTTGAATATCTGAAACCTAATGCAATGTTATTTTTTCACTTGACAACAAAAATTTTACTCCCACATGGATAGTACCTGTGTATATGTGTATAATAGAATATAATTAATCACTTAAAAATGGTAGTTTAAAACAATTTTAATCAATGGTCTCTAGAATATGAAAAAGGTAAGAGCTGATTATGTTGATAATTTTTGCAAGTGATTAAATAACTTGGTTAATTGTTCTAAGGGAACTTTTTGCAGAAATTTAGATGGCATTATTTTTAACTAAACTGCTTTTTCATCAAACTGAGTATTTTCAGTGAGGGGAGGTATGTCTTGTGGTGGAGATATGTAGTATGCTCTGTATTACACTATCAACTAACCAAATTGAACTAGTACGTAAATTTGTCCAGTGATGCATTTATAAAAATAAATAATATACATAATAAATAAGTCAACTGCTACTATATGTAAAAAAATCCTGCATGTATAGTTTATAATAAAAAATAAAATAATTCTGTAATTTTAAAGTGCACCACTTCCAAAGGTTATAGATCCTTTAAACAAAATTACTAAGTAAGTTATAAAGAAAAACTTATTAATATAGCTTCAAATAAAAGAAATAATTAAAAAATTATTCACTTAAACCCATCTACAATTTTCTTTTTCTATGATGAATGTGTACTCTATGTGCAATAAAAATAAAAGCTTTTGACTAACCTAGAATTTTATAAGTCTATTCCTAATTCTAAATACCACATGAAACCACAGGAATAATGTGGAAACAACGTTAATACATGAACAAATAAATTGCACAATACTTCTTTTCTAAATATTAATTATATACAACATATACAGCTTTATATTATCACAGCACCTTTGAATATGTTAGAAACTTAAATCTAAATAATTTTTAAAATATACAAAAAATAAGCTACAAAAAATATAAGACAACTTGTCTATTACAGATGACCATCTATGTGAAGCATTTAGTGTGGGGATTAATTTAATATTATATTTCTTAATATCTATTCGTCCTGTATCATTTCTGTGGAGATCAGGCTTCATATCACACTTAGGTAGATACACAATTACAAAATCTAATTAAAATGTGTTGATTGCAGGCAACAAAATAATAAAAGGAGGCAGTATTATTTCGTATTGAAACAAAAATATTAATAGTGTACAAAATAGTGGTTTACTGGTTGACTGAATTGACATTTAGTTTTTAGAAATTATTCTGCAGTATGTACATTCACATTGATAATGTGCACAGAGCAGTCAACAGAGTAAACAAAAGATGTGTACATAAGAGATTAATTAGTTAATAGAATCTCATTATTTTCTATTTTTTAACATTTAAATCACTTAAATAAAAATAATCTAATCAATGTAGAGGCTTGAATATACTACTTATAAAAACTTATCTTTTTTATTTTTATTTTTTACTTTTAGAAAGAAAGGGTATGAGGCAAGGAGGGGCAGAGGGAGAAAGAGAGAGAATCCTAAGAAGGCTCCATGCTCAGTGTGGAATGTGACTGGGACTCAATCCCATGACCCTGGGATTATGACCTGAGCTGAAATCAAGAGTTCGATACTCAACTGAACATCCCAGGTACCCCCAAAACTTCTACATTCAAAGTAAAATGGAATGTATTTAACCATATTTTTCAATTTATCCACTATGAATTCTAATCAAAAGAAAACGATGGAGGGCAGGAAGATGGTGGTGGAGTAGGAGAACCCTAGCTTCTTCTTGTCCCGCAAACACAAATGGATATCTAAACACTCTAGAAATCGACCTGAAGGCTGACAGAACAAACTGCACAACTAGAGAGAGAAGGCCATATTGAGGAAGGCAGAGACTTAGACAAAATGCAAAGATAGGAAATTTATGCAAAATAAAAGAACAAGATACGGCCACAGCCAGAGATCTAAGCAAAACAGATATAAGTAACATGTCTCATGGAGAATTTAAAGAAACACCATAAGGATACTCACTGGACTTGAGAAAACAATAGAAAACATCAGTGAGACCCTTACCAGAGATGAGTTAAAAAAAGAATCAATCAGAGATGAAGAATGCAATAAATGAGATTGGGAACAGACTTGATGCAATGAAAAGCAGGCTGGAAGAGGAAGAGGAAATAATTAGTGACCTAGAAGAAAAAAAAATAATGGAACAACATGAAGCTGAACAAAACACAGAAAGAATTATGTAACATGAGAATAGACTTAGGTAACAGTGACTCAATCAAGGTAACAACATTTGTATTGTAGGAGACCCAGAAGAAGAAGAGAGAGAAAAGGGGAAGAAAATTTATTTAAAGAAGTAATTGCTCAAAACTCCCATAATCTGGAGAAGGAAACTGACATCCAGATCTGGAGAACTCTCATAAAAATCAACAAAAACAGTCAAACACTAAGATATATTGTAATTAAAAAAGTAAAATATAGTGATAAAGAAAAAAATCTTAAGAGTAGCAAGATAAAAGTAGTTGTTAACGTACAAAGGAAAACCCATAAGGCTTGCTGGAGATTTCTCAATAGAAACTTGTCAAGCAGAGGAAGTGGCATGATATATTCCAAATGCTGAATGGAAAAAAAAAAAAAAGCTGCCGCAAAAAATACGCTATCCAGCAAGGCTATCATTCATAATAGAAGGAGAGATACAGAGTTTCCCAAAGAAACACAAACTACAGAAATTCATGACCACTAAAACAGCCCTACAAGAAATATCAAAGAGGCTATTTGAAAGTAAGGATGTGACCAAAATAACAAAGAGAAGAAAGGATCAGAGGAAATACCCAGAAACAATGACAAAGCAAGTGATAAAATTGCACTAAATACATTATCAGTAATTACTTTGAATGTGAATGGATTAAATACTCCAATAAAAAGATAGAATGTCAGAATGGATAAAAGATGACCCATCTATACAGTCT
This sequence comes from Panthera uncia, assembly GCF_023721935.1. Lineage (NCBI taxonomy): Eukaryota > Metazoa > Chordata > Mammalia > Carnivora > Felidae > Panthera > Panthera uncia. Next base: position 71,203,369 of record NC_064817.1, on the reverse strand, counting down.
AGCAGAGACTCATTTTACAACTAAAGACACTTGCAGATAAAAGTGAGTGGATGTCACAAGAAATCTAGAGTAACAATAATTGTATTGGACAAATAGGCTTTATTTATTTTTGAGAGAGAAAGAGAAAGCACAAGCAGGAGCAAGGCAGGGGTGGGGAGACAGAGGATCTGAAGTAGGCTCTGTGCTGACAGCAGACTATATTGGGCAAAATAGGCTTTAAAAGAAAGACTAACAAAAGACAAAGAAGGAACTATATCATAATAAAGGGGGTAATTCAAAAAGAAGATGTAACAATTGTAAGATTTATGCACCCAATATGGAGGCAACCAAATATATAAACCATTTAATAACAAACATAAATAAACATATTGATAATAATATAATAATAACAGGAGACTTTAATACCTCACTTACATCAATGGACCAATAATCTAAACAGAAAATCAGCATGAAAACAATGGCTTTGAATGACACACTGAACCAGATGGACTTAACAGATATATTCAGAACATTTCTCCCTAAAACAGCAGAACACACATTCTTTTCAAGTGCACAGGAGACAATCTCCAGAACAAATCACATACTAGGTTACAAATTAGGACTCAACAAATACAAAAAGACTGAAGTCATACCATGCACCTTTTGTAACCACAATGCTATGACAGTATAAGCCAACCACAAGAAAACATCTAGAAAGACCATGCATACCTGGAGGGTAAACAATATGTTACTAAACAATGAATGGGTCAACCAGGAAATAAAAGAAGAAATTTAAAAGTACATGAAAAGAATTAAAATGAAAACATAAGAGTCCCAAACCTTTGGGATACAACAAAAGTTGCCCTAAGAGGGAAGATTATACAAATACAAGGCTAACTCAAGAAGCAAGAAAAATCTCACATATATCCTACACATAAAAGAGTTAGGAAAACAACAGCAAACAAACCCAAAACCAAGAGAAGGAAGGAAATAATAAAGTTTAGAGCTGAAATAAGTGACATAGAAATAAACAAAAAACAATAGAACAGATCAATGAAACCAGGAGTTGGTTTTTGAAAAAAATTAATAAAATTGATAAACCCTTATCCAGACTTATCAGAAAGAAAAAAAAAGGACCCAAATAAATAAAATCACAAATTAGAGGAGAAATAACATTGAACCACAGAAATAAGGATTATAAGAGAATATTTTGAAAAACTACATGCCAACAAATTTGACAAACTGAATAAAATGGACCAATTCCTAGAAACATAAACTTCCAAAACTTCCTAATTCAGAAATAAATAGAATACTTTAATAGATTGATAATCAGGAAAGAAATTGAATCAGTATTCAAAAAAAAAAAAAAAAAACTCTCAAGAAACAAAAGTCTAGGGCCAGAGGGCTTCTCAAGCGAATTCTGCCAAACATTTAAAGAATTAATGCCTTTTTTACTCAAATGATTTCAAAAACAGAAAAGGAAGTAAACTTCCAAATTCATTCTATGAGGCCAGCATTACCCTGATAACAAAACCAGATAAAGACTCCACTAATAAAGAGAACTGCAGGCCAATATCCCTGAGGAACATGGATGTAAAAGTTCTCAATAAAATACAGCAAACTGAATCCAACTTTACATTGTAAAAAATCACTCACCATGATCAAGTCAGATTCTGGGTTTGTAAGGGTGGATCAATTTTGCAAATCAACCAACATGAAAGACATGAATGAAAGAATGAATAAAAGAATGAATGAAAGAAAAAGCATTTGACAAAGTACAACATTTATTCATGTTAAAAACCCTCAACAATGTAAGTTTAGAGGGAACAAACCTGAACATAATAAAGACCATATATGAAAAACCTGTATTTAATAATATCCTGAATGGGGAAAAACTGAGAACTTTTCCTCTATGGTCAAGAAAAAGGCAGGAATGTTCACTCTCAACACTGTATTTAACAAAGCTATTGGAAGTCCTAGCCACAGTAATTAGTGAACAATAAGAAAGGGCATCCAAATTGGTATGGAAAAAGTATAACTTTCACTATTCACAGATGACCTAATACTCTATATAGAAAACCCGAAAGTCTCCACCACAAAAATGCTAGAACTAATAAATGATTCAGGAAAGTTGAAGGATACAAAATCAATGTACAGAAATATGTTGTATTTCTACACACCAACAATGAAGCAGTAGGAGAAATTAATGAATCAATCCCATTTGCATTTGCACCCAAAACAATAAAATACGTAGGAATAAACCTATCCAAAGAGGTGAAAGATCTGCACTCTGAAAAATACAACACAGTCATGAAAGAAATTGAAGATAACACACACACACACACACACACACACACACACATACACACAACCTGGAAAGACATTCCATGCTCATGGATAGGTAGAACACATTAAAATGCCTATACTCATCTGGTGGCTCAGCTGGTTAAGCGTTTGACTTCGGCTCAGGTCATGATCTCACAGTGGGCGAGTTCAAGCCCCACGTTAGGTTCTGTACTAACAGCTCAGAGCCTGGAGACTGATTCAGATTCTGTGTCTCCCTCTCTCTCTGCCCCATCTCTGCTCATGCTCTCTCTCTCTCTCTCTCTCGCTCTCGCTCTTGCTCTCTCTGTCTCTCAAAACTAAATAAACATTAAAAAAATTTTAAAAAATGCCTATACTACCCAAAACAATCCACACATTTAATGCAATCCCTATCAAAATACCAACAGCATTTTTCACAGAAATAGAAAAAAACAATCCTAAAATTTCCATGGAAACAAAAGACTCTGAATATCCAGAGGAACCTTCAAAAATACAAACAAAACTGGAGGCATCATAATTCTTGGCTTCAAGTTATATTACAAAACTCTAGTGATCATAACAGTATTGTATTGGTACAAAAACAAACACATAGGTCAATAGAACACAATAGAAAACCCAGAAATGAATCCACAACTATATGGTCAACTAGTCTTCAAGAAAGCAGGAAAGAATATCTAAGGGGAAAGACAGTGTCTTCAGCAAATTGTGTTGGGAAAACTGGGCAGCAAGATTCAAAATAATGAACTTTGACCACTTTCTTACACCATTCACAAAAATAAATTCAAAAATGGATTAAAGACCTAAATGTGTGACCTGACACAATAAAAATGCTAGAGGAGAACACAGGCAATAACCCTTTTGACTTTGGCTCTAGCAACTTTTTCTAGATATGTCTCCTGAGGCAAGGGAAACAAAAGCAAAAACAAACTATTTGGAATTCATCAAAAAAACCCAACAAACTTCTGCATAACAGTGGAAACAATAAACAAAACTGAAAGACAACCTATGTAATGGGGGAAGATATTTTCAAATGACATATCTGATAAAGGTTAGTATCCAAAATATATAAAGAACTTATACAACTCAACCCCCCAAAACCAAATAATCCAATTAAAAAATGGGAAGAAGACATGAATAGACATATTTCCAAAGAAGACATACACATGGCCAATAGATACATGAAAAGATGCTCGACATCATGGATCATCAGGGAAATACAAATTAAAAATACAATGAGATATCACCTCATACCTGTCAGAATGGCTAACATTAACAACATAAAAATCAACAGGTGTTGGCAAGGTTGTGGAGAAAAAGGAAACTTTCTTGCACTTTTGGTGGGATGTAAACTGGTGCAGCTACTCTGGAAAACAGTATGGGGAAACCTCAGAAAGTTAAAAATACAACTACCCTATGATCCAGCAATTCCCTACAAGGTATTTATCCAAATAATGCAAAAATACTAATTCAAAAGGATACATGCACCCGTTGTTTATATAGCAGCATTATCTACAATAGCCAAACTATGGAAACAGGCCAAGTGTCCATTGACTGATGAATAGATAAAAAAGAGGGGATGTATACACAACACATACACACACACACACACACATACACACACACATACACACCACACACTGGAATATTACTCAGCCATAAAGAAGAATTAAATCTTACCAGTGCAATAGCATGGATAGAGCTAGAGATTATTATTCTAACCTAAATAAGTCAGTCAGGATATCATTAATATGTAGAATTTAAGAAACAAAACAAGGATTGAAGAGGAAAAAATAGTGGGATAGAGAGGCAAACAAATATACACACTCCTATCTATAGAGAACAAACTGATGGTTACCATATGAGAGGTTGGTGAAGGGATGAATTAAATAGGTGATGGGAGTTAAAGAGTGAACTTATCCTAATGATCACTGGGTGTTTTATGGACATGTTTAATCAATATATTGTACACCTGAGACTAATATTACACTGTATGTTAACTAAATGGAATTTAAATAATTTAAGGAAAATAATTATTTTTGAGTGCTTGTAGGAGTGAAGGTACATAGTACATTGTAGTCCATCAATTAGACAGTCTACTGATGATTCAATATACTAAGTTCACTAGACGTTTCTTTATGATGACCAGTCTTAAGATTTGCTTTCCTTCTTTCTCTATTTAGTGACAAAAATAAAAACCAGAAAGATCAACAAGGACATTTCACTGGGAATATTCCAAGAGTCAATTAATGCAAACCCAAGAAATGGGAAGTATCTTAGACATGATAAGCTAAAAATATAATCATAACAATAATTAAATTAAAAATGCCACCAAATCAACTGATAAAAAAAGAACCAAAATAAGGAAATACATGTTTTTGTTCTCTCTGGCTTTTGTGGAAAACTAGTTTCAATGCTGTGCATATTGTTCTAAAATGTTAATATTTTCTCAAGTATATACAAAGAGCAGGTCAAGTATAGTTAATAGTCAAAAGGAGAATTCATAATCATCTATGGCCCATGTATAAATATGGTTATGCCTCAAACATCTGGTATATATATGTTAATGTTTAAGCCTCAAAGAATAAGAAAATCAATTTAGAGTTCTTTTTTCACAAAAGTTATGTTATGAAAGTGTCAAATCACTGTATTGTACACATGAAACCAATATCACACTATGTTAACTATGTGGAATTTGAATAAAAACTTTTTAAAAAGTTGTATTCTGAGAAATGAAGTTACTTACAGCTTTAAAAATAAAATTTCTATTTTTATATTCTGCAAAGATGACATCCATAAAACTATTGAAGTAGTCTTATAGAGATTCTGGGTAACTATTTCAAGACATTTTCATCTTTGTATATACAAACGTGTGATAAAGAGTATTTCTAATTACAGTCATGAAAGAAAGGATCACTGGAGCTGAAGAAAAATGAGGTATTCTTACTTAGCTCCTTCCTTAGGTGAGACCAGGTGGTCTTGACAGAAGCATTTAAAATGTATTTATATAATAAGTACATGCGCCAATGGTCATAAAGCCACAGTTATTTATTATAGAACACTTGAAGTACTGATTCATTTTTTGGGGCACCATCGTTTTATTCAAAATTAAATCAAGACTATGAATTTTTGAAGCTCTTAATTTTAGTACACCTTGGTACCTGCAAGGCACTGACTCTAGTGCTATAAGTTGGTTCAATTTTGAAATTCTTTGAAATGATTTGAATTATATGTTTTTGTTTGCCTATTTGTATGTTTTTTAGAGAGAGAGAAAGAGAATGGGGGAGACAAGTGGGGGAGGAGAGAGAGAGAGAGAGAGAGAAAAAGAGAGAGAGAGAGAGAGAGAGAGAAAATCTTAAGTAGGCTCCATGCTCAGTGGGGACTCGACATGGGGCTCAATACCATGACCCTGGGATCATGACCTGATCCAAAATCAAGAGTCAGGCACTCAACTGACTGAGCCACCCAGACACCCCTGAATTAAATGTTTCATTCATCAGGAAGAAATGAGAGCAGAATTATAAAATGATTATATATGAATAACTTTCACAAAGGTAAGTTTTAATTTTAAGTATTTTTCTACAAGAGTTATTGATAAGTATGGAATACAATATTGTAATTTACATGACATTTTCATTACCAGTAAAATAGTTACATTCACAGTCATAAGTAATGTTTAAAAATTTAGATACTAATTATGTCAATGAGATTGACATCATTGGAGGTATAAAAGATTCTGTATTGAGTAAATAGGAACACTAGATTTTAACAGAAGCTTGTTTAAAATATTACCTATATATCAAATATCTAAGAATTGTACTAACATTAAATGCTAAATAGAGCACAAACCTCTTCTAAATGTGTTTACATCAAAAAACACTTCAAATAATACATTAATTTAATGTACATACATAATAAACCAAATCCTACTCACACTTTGCAAGGTAAAATGACACACAAGGAAGCATTTGAATGAAAATCCAGGAAGCATCTGCTGTGTTATGATTATAAAGATCCTTTATACTCCCTTTTGTCCCAAGAAATCACTTAAAAATATGTTAAGAGCATCAGTATGTCGTAAGTAACTTAAAGAATATCACAGAAAATTGGGACATGTCATTCTTTCTTCAATAAAATTTAAGATACCCCCAATTCAAAGCAGTTAGTCCTTTGTGTAGTAAACGAATTAATTGACATACTGAGAAAAACTGGTTAATTTTAAAGGACAAATTATTCAAAGCTATGAAATGTATTCAGTAATTTAATGCCGGAGAAATAAAATAAATGTCATTGTTTAGGTGTGACTCGTGTGCCTTATATTTTCCTAGGTAGTTTAACAATTGAGATAAAAACTTTTTAAATATCCTATCTAAATCTTTGTTTCTACTCTCATATGACTAGAGTTATATCAGGGAGTATAAAAAAGTTTACATTCTACTTTCAAAATATCAAGAATTAAAAATAAATTCTCCTTTTAATAAATACAAACAGAAAAAAATTTTTCAGTATTTAAAGAAAAAGGAAACATAATTACAACAAAATAATTTTGTAATAATTAAAGTGGAACAACATGATTGCAATCAACCTAAAAACCCAATAAGATTATTTAATATCATCCAAATTTTAAGCAGAGTGATAGGTAGGTAATTATAATTATTTTTCAGCAACACTATATTAGTGAATTTTTTTAGAAAAAGTAAAGTTTTTTCTTGTTTGTTTTTGGTCTTTAAAAATTCTCTTTCCCTGGATACCTTTCCTTTCAGATAGGGCAAGTAATTCCATGTTTCATGATACATTAGCCATCAGTTTCTACAAAACAGCATTGTATTACATTATTGCTGTTGACATTTAGAGTAAGTAAATGGAGAAACACCTTGATAAAACTTTTATTACACTGCACTGTTGCTTCCACAAATTTTAAATTTTTATGACAAGATTACAGTTAAAGTAAGCATAAGGTTCATTGGAACATCATTTTTAAGATACCTTTGTTTTGCTTGCCTTTAATAATGGGAAATTCAGATTACAAAATAAATGATCTTGGCCAATTTTGAAACCATAAATTATTGGAGTTTTTTGGAAGAGGAATGGAATTATGTTGTTCCAATAAAGTTATATCTCACTGCAGATTTCAATAGTTGATATCCTGGAATCAGTCTAGGACAAGAAAAATAACAAGTTATCAAAATCAGATGGCTATGTTCTAGGAGCCTTAGTTGCCAAGCATGCTAAATACTTAAAATTCACATTAATAAAATATAGATGCATAAAATCAAAGTTATTAAATTAACAAATAGCACCAATTCTATTCCAAGCTAACTTAGACTCTTGCTATCATTTTGAATCCATGTATAATACCTACAAGTGGTTACATCCATGAATTATCTTATAACTATCTAAATCTTCCACCATTCTTTTTACATCATTCCTAAAACAGAAATTGGTTAGAATTTGTTTAATAAAGTACCTCAAGTACATGTCTAAGACAGTGACTTAAAAAATGGTATTTTAATTTTTATTCTCCTCTATTTTTCAAGTGTATATTGTCTTCACGATATTTTAATGTAATAAGTATTCTAAGCAAGGATTTCTTTTATATGACAATTATCAAAATTTATTCTAAATTGGTTATATTTAATGTTTTCTAGTCATACCAATGAAATGCTATCTGTATGCTCTGAAAGATGTTAGTTGAAGGTAAACTGTAAAATGATCTTTTAAATTTCATGTTTTTCATTTCTGCTACAATATATACAAAAATGCCTTTCAGAATATATGTAAATATTTATACTAAAGAAGAGTATCATATTTCAAAGTAATAAATGGTTTTATAAAAAAGATACATTTCTTATGAATGTTCTATAATTTTTCAGAACATCTGAGTGGAAAAATTATAGAAAATATTTTATTCCTTTTTGAAAACATGAAATTTCTGGTAAATCTCCTTATATTTTACAGTCTACTACAACCATCTCATTTCTTTACTTTCATTTTCTACTAGGGAAATAGCTAAATGTGAATATCACCCTAAAGTCTCCTTTTGAAAATATATTTTCCACTTTGTTTAAAATTAATTGGAACATTTTTGCCTTCTGCTAACAATATTTTATTTCATTGTCATAATTTCCTTAAGGAAATTGAATGAGTTCTTGTTCTTTTGGTTGACACTTTTCCCCACTTTATGTGATATTTCTTTAAAAAGAAGACATCTATTGTACTTGAAGTTTTAAATATATTAGTTCTTTTTCAGTACTTATTTAGCATTCTGCAACATCAGTAAATGCCTAACTTGGCATTAATCAGAAATTGAAGAATGTATATAGAAAGAATGAAAATTATTGCAAATTTAGCACAAAAATATAAGAATTCAAAATGTTTTAATATCATATTACTCTGCCTAAGTTCGTCAGTTAATGTCCAGCAGATATTTAGTAATTTAGTAATGTCAACCAAAGACAGAAAATATATAATTTGTCTATTTTTTAAGATGTGAAAAAATAGAATAAGCCATCAGATAATTCATTGATTGTAAGATGGTCCATTTAGTTAATAAAATCTAGTGATAAACAGGAATTAGCATTTGCTTTTTGTATTTTGCCTATCTCATGAAGTTATTTGTCCTGTTAAGATCTCTTAACTAAATAAAAGAAAATGGCATTTTGGAAAAAGTTATTAATTTAACTTTTTAAGAATTACAAAATATCAAAAAATAAAAATAAAAGAAAGATGATATTTGGAAAATATTTCAATTTTTTTCTTCATCAATCATCTATCCCATTGCTTACTGCATGTTCGTATTCTCAAATAAAATAAGTCTAGCTCATAAAACATCTCTAGGCCTTCAAAAACCATTGAAACAAGAATTCACTCTTTTAACAAACTTCATGAGACAATCTATTAAAAGTGATAATCTGCAAATGTAATTCAAAAACCCCACCCTCTGTATTTACACATTTTTAAATGAGTCACAAATTTAGTTCTGGGAAAAGCGCTATTAATATACACAATACACACACACACACACACACACACACACACACAAGATACACAACACACAATGTATTCTTTATAAAAGATAATTTTCTGTTATTTTTGTTGAGGAGAATGTTTATAAAATACAATAATAGCAATAAAATTATAAAACAATAACACTTTTATGCATGATTAAATAGAAACCAAAGTATACTCTGAGGAGATGTTGGGCGTCTGTTGTGTTTTTCAGTCATCTAAAATTCACCTAGGTAGGAAAAGATGGGGCTCATTTGAACTGTAGAAGTAAACACTACCAGTAAAACCAAAGCATAACAAACTCTGTACACAGAGAATAGGGTACTATTTTACTGTGTTAATATCATAATTATGGACCTATTGTAACAAAAATGCACCCACAACTGGATTAGTATCTTAGCTTCACTGTGTGATAAAGAAAGATTAATGTTATTGTGTAATTTAACTATCTGTATTCTTGAAAGACCTCGATTCTTAAAAACATTTCCTAAAGTATGGTGAATTATTATTATCTTTGTTATTTTGAATTCTGATAGTCTTCTTTATTATCTCAAACTTTGGTGAAAAGAAACCCATTTTGACTTTCAAATTACAAACATTTTATCAAGACTGAATAGGTTTTCAAAAGCCTTTATTTACTGAAACTGAGACAAAGACCTTTTTAAAAGTAGCACATAGAAGACAATAAAATCAACATGTGACATGATTTCCAAAGTAAAAAGTGTAAATTCTATGGCTTGAATTTATTAAGGAAGTAACCATACTTAAATCATTCAATTTACTTATGAATTTCTAGATACATTAGTAATTTCTCACAGAGTACAGATAACTCACTGTGTAAGCTCTTGTTTTCTTAAGTTTATTGGATTTTAAATTATTATACATACTCCAATTATTATATATATGCCATTGTCTTAATAGGCCAATACTTTCCTTCAGGCCCATTAAAGAAAGCAGACATATTTCATTTTCCAAAAGTAATTATCTTTTAAGAATGTCTCCTGAAGGGCTTTCAATACCTTGTACAAATATGCAAATACTTAAATGGATATCCAAGATAGAGATCTCATATATATTCCATTTTCTGGCTTGAATATGAGAACGAGTAGCACGTCTTTATCTAATCCCATTCTTGTTACATAGTGTAAAGATTTTATGAAACAACATAATGTTTGTTTCCTAATCTAAACATAACATCCTCTTTTCATTGTGGGAGTTTGGGAGCATAGTGAATAGGGAGAATATATTGATGCTATTTTAGTATCTCGAGCACATTTTCCCAAGTGAAGCTAGGATTCCAAATACCATTAAGTACTAAGACCTTCTTATCAGATTCTAAAAAGCTTTACTGTGATGTGTCTAACACTGATTGTTATGATCCTCATACACAAAATAGTACAGAAGACAGTGCCAGGATCCTTTATTTTAGAGTCTTTCTAGTATATTCTCTAGCATGAAGTGTCATACTCCCATTTGCAAACAATATTGTCTCTGTTATAATCATCATTCTGCCCCCACTTTCTTTTTTTAATTTTATTTTTTATCTTTTTAAAATTTACATCAAATTAGTTAGCATATAGTGAAACAATGATTTCAGGAGTAGATTCCTTAATGCCCTTTACTCATTTAGTCCATCTCCCCTCTCACAACTCCTCCAGCAACCCTCAGTTTGTTCTCCAGATTTAGGAGTCTCTTCTGTTTTGTCCCCTTCCCTGTTTTTATATTGTTTTTGTTTCCCTTCCCTTATGTTCATCTGTTTTGTCTCTTAAAGTCCTCATATTAGTGGAGTCATATGATTTTTGTCTTTGTCTAATTTCACTTAGCATAATACCCTCCAGTTCCATCCATGTAGTTGCAAATGGCAAGATTTCATTCTTTTTGATTGCTGAGTAATACTCCATTGTGTGTGTGTGTGTGTGTGTGTGTGTGTATACACACACACACACCACATTTTCTTTATCTGCCCCCACTTTCTTACTATCAGGAGTCATTTTATCTGATTTTCTACCAAGCATAAAATGAAACTATATATCTATTTGGATACTTCTGCCAAATAATATCATTTTGACTGTTGGAATCAATATATTCTATTTCAACTGAAAATAATTTTAAAAATTTAAATAAAGTTAGAAAAGTTAGTTAGAAACTTGGATTAACTACCGGTCTGGTGTGTATAGATGCAGGAGTCTTGAAAGTTGTCACTGAATAGCTGTATTCAGAAACACTGTAAGGATCAGAACTGCTGGAGGAACACTTGGAGATGGAATCACAAGCCACAAAAGTGTTATCAAGAGGCAGTTCATGGATGATGTGGTGCTTCAAATTCAGGGGAGTTTCAGGCTGGATCTGGAAGGCAGGCTGTGGAGAGGCAGATTTGTAATGCCAGGCCAAATCAGGGATGTCAGGCTTGAAGGTAGTAGGTATAGTGCCCCAATTGTACTTGCCCATGGTTTGTTCTTCCAGTTGAATGGGAACGTCTAGTGTGGCACTGTTTCCATCATTCTCAGCATCATCTGCCTTAGTTTCTTCAATAGTGACAAAGTTAAGCAGCAAGTTATTAGGGGCATGCTTCCTCTTCTTCTTTTTCTTCTTCTTCTTCCTCTTCTTCTTCATCATCATCATTATCATCTGCTTGTTTTCTGGGTTTGGAGTAACCCATTCAGAATTCTGCTTGTTTTTCTGAGCAGTCTTAAGGTGTGGTGATTGGCAGCATCTTACTATAGCAGTAATGAAAATAACAATGATGACAGTTATGGTGCCAGCAATAATAGCAACCGTGATCTTGACATAGTCACTGGTTGGTGAGGATGCATCAGTTGTCTTAGTATTTGGGGTCACTGGTGTTTCAATGTTTTTGTGTACCAGTTCATGAATCAGTGTAGCATTGGTCACTGACTCATTCACAAATAGATTAACAATTACAACATTGAAGAGAGAATCAGGTTGTCCTAAGTCCTTAGCTTTGACTACCAGTCTGTGTAAACCAAGGTCTGTAACAACACATTTCTCCTTCAGTGTTATGTTGCCTGTTGTTTGGTCAATTATAAATAGACCTTTTGTGTTTCCTCCTACAATGTTGTAATGAAGCTCTGCATTCATGCCAGTGTCATTGTCAATAGCAACTACTGTGAAGACCACTGTGCCTGGATTAGTGGATGGTAGAACCAATTCATAGGAGTTGTTGGAAGAAGGGACAACAAAAACTGGTTTGTTGTCATTGACATCAATCACATTTATTGTCACTTTGGCAGTTGAAGAATGTGATACCTTACCACCATCCTCAGCCTTTACATAGAAAGTATAAGATTCTTGCTTTTCTCTGTCAAATGAAATATTTGGTCGGATAACACCAGTTTGTGGATCAATGGTGAAGTCATCATTCACATCTAAAATAGAGAGGGTGACTGCAGAATTTTCTCCATAATCAGGATCAGTTACAGTGATTAGTCCTACTGTGCCATGTCTTGGAAGGTTTTCTGGGACATAGAAGTTGTACTCATTGTGAGTAAAAATTGGACTGTTATCATTCTGATCAAGAATGGTCACTAAGACTGTGGCATTGGTCATGAAGGATGGTATCCCATTATCTTTTGCCAGAACTGTGAAGGAATATTTTTCTTGTTTCTCTCTATCTAGTTTCTTCCCTGCAGTTAGAATGCCTGTACGATGATCCAGGTTGAATTCAGATGGAGCATCAACACCTAGCAGATAATTGATTTCAGCATTGTGCCCACTGTCTGCATCCACTGCACTTATTTTTGTCAACTTGGTGCCAGGAGAGTTATTCTCAGCAACAGAAAGACTTATAAAAGGCTGGATGAAAACTGGAGCATTGTCATTTTCATCTTTGACTTTGACAAGGAGCATGGATGATTGATTCAAAGGAGGTTTTCCAGCATCTACAGCTAGCAATTTAATGGCGTATTCTCTTGTGGACTCATAGTCAAGATATGCAGCAGTCTCCAGGAGGAACTGATTACTGAACACTGGCCTTAATCTGAAAGGGACTTCATGATCTGTGAAGCATGTCACCCTGCCATTATGGTCAGCATCTTTATCTGTCACAGTTATGAGAGCAATTTTGGTGTTAAGTGGAGCATTTTCTGAAAGAATCACAGTACCATTGATTGGATTAATGATGTATCTTATGTCAATTGATGGGACATTGTCATTGATATCTGTAACATTTACTAGAACCATTGCTCTTGCTGGCATCAATCCACCATCACTTGCCAAAACCTGTAACTTATGGTTTGGTGATTCTTCCCTATCCAGTGGTTCTTTGATTGTGATAAGTCCGGTGATGTTGTTCAGGTGAAATAGTTTCTTGGCGATGTTGGAGACTAGATTGCTGAAATAGAAGTGAATCTTGGCATTTTCACCTATGTCGGCATCTGTGGCATGGACTTGTGTTACTGAAGTACCTACAGGAGCATTTTCTGGTATACTGATTTCAATCTCATTCTCCTTGAATACTGGGTGGTTGTCATTTGTGTCAGCAACATTTATTTGCAAAATAGCAGTACTGGATCTTTGAGGAAAGCCACCATCTTCAACCTTTACTTTCATTACATATGTATCCTTCTCTTCTCTATCTAACTCCTTTTGAACAATTAGCTGTGGCGTCTTGTCTCCTTCTGGTGTTTCAATGACATCAAGCCGAAACATACTTTGACCCTAGAAAACATACAATGAAATGTATTTAACTTATGTTATATAATGAGACCAGCTTTCAAATTATTAAAGTCACATGACATAGGATCAGCTCAGAAATAGGTGCCAGAAGACTTATATTCTAAGTCCCAACTCTGTCTATAACTAGTATTGTGACCACAAGCAAGTTGCTTAACATCTCCAGGCATTTTTAAAATTAGACAGTTGTGCTATAAGTTGTTCTGAGAGTTTTTCAGTTCATAGCATTTTATGGCAATAAATGTAATTCACTTATGTAAAGTATTAAAATCTTCAAAAGGAAAAAGTATAAAAGGTTGTCAGTGTTTCACATGGTGAATGAAGTTATAAGTGAATTAATCATGGTTACTCCAAATGTTATTCCAAAAGTAACAATCAAGTATAAAGTATTCATCCAAGACAAGAACATACATCTAAAAGTACAGCTAAAACCTTTGATAGAAGGAGAAAATACACAAAGTCTGATAGGAATAAAACTTTGTGTAAAATACACAATATTTCCATTTGTTTCTATAGAAACAGGTATTAAAAATAAAATGTTATTGGAAATTAACAACACAATGTTATTTAATTAACTTTATTATTTTTTAATGAGAAAGCACAATGGACTGAAAATCACGTGTCAACATTTCAATTTGGAAATTATAGCTTGGAACAGCACCTATTTTCTCTGTATGTCCATAGAGTCAGAATATGGGAACGTTTAAAAAACAGTCTTCTCTGGTTCTGGCTACCTCTTAACCTCAAAAGAGGAAGTGTGAGTAATATAAAATTGTGAAATATTTAATGTGCATGACCTGTCTTAAGGGCTGCTTATCACTACATGAAGAATCTCATATTCTGAACAAGTTTTTTAAATACTCAAATATCCTAATTTTGATAAAGTCCAATTTATCAATTTTTTAAATCTCTTCCCTGAACTACAATAAAATGAGCCCTACACAGATAAATAGTTATTTTGCTAAATGATTGAGTAGTACTGCTGATTGGCTCTCAGGGGCAGTCCTATCCAGCTATTTGTAGCATTTTGACAGAAATGAGTAAGACGAAAAGGTACTGGAGGCTGTGAAGAAAAGATCAGAAGAGGACCTTAAGATTCTTATTATGTGGGTAATTTACAAATGTTTACAAACACACATACACACACACATAACTCAATATCATTTTTAATTCTTCAATAGAATTGTTTAACACAAAAGTTGCTGGCATGTGGCAGGGGTCAGTTATTGATCTTTCATTTATGTGCTCTGCAAACAAAGAACAGGTTAATATATGAGGGTTTTGTTTCATAATTTTGTCATAACAGTGTATAAAATATGATCCTAAATGTTAGAAACTAATGAATGATATTAGGTTTCCAGGGGCGACTAGAATATATAGTAAAATTATATGATTATATTTTTTAATTACCAAAGTGCTGTAATTGTCTCCATATAATTGTGTACAATACTAAATATATCTATCTTCTACCTTTTGAACTGCTTGAAGATATTTCTGCAATTTTTTTCTTTTGTGCTTAGATTTACTTACATTTTTATTCAAATACAGAAACATAATATATATTGTTGGAAGAATTAGATGTTCATTATTAAATTTAAGGTGGCCATTCAGAATTGGTATCAGTTTGGGTCCTCTTTGCTGCCATCTTTTTCTCTCTTTTATCTGCTTTAATGAATTAAAAAAATAATAGGAGGTAACTGATGTGTATTGGTCATCTTGTTTTTAATTCAAACAACTATAATGAACATGTTATTAATATTTTATTCATATAAACCAATAAACAACCTACCTTTCATTTGAATGAAGTGTTTAACAATGGAAACATTTTTCATGTCATATCAATTTACAAGTGTGAAAATTATCAAACTGAAATCTATTCTTATACTGCATATTTTAAGAAAAAATATAATTTTATGACAATAATGTCAAATGCAAATACAATATTTACTATTATAATTTTATCTAAATAAACTCAGTTATTAAAGATAATTTTATTTTTGTAAAGGTATTTGAAAAAAATTTAAGAAGGTTCAAACCTAAAATGTGTTATTTATGAGTAGAAAAAAGTTTCTAAATTGCACGTCATAAAAATCCATGGCACTTAATACTATTTTGCTAACTATTGTCAAACTTCAATATTTAGTGGTAAATACAGTCACAACCTTCTTCTAGGCATTGGGGATATGGTAGTGAGTAATCATAGTTTATAAATGTAACAAAAATTAAGTTCTACCTAAAATGAGAAAAAAACTGATGACAATCTAAGTATTTAATGTTATTTATACTAACAGATTTATATTAACTACAGAATAATTACATTTTTAATAAAAGCTATAGAAGGAGAATATAAAGTATTATTAAAGGTTATATAAGTGAAAACTAGCATATATAATATAGAAAGAACAAGAAAACACTATGTTAGAAATAATAAATAAATACACTTAAGTTTTTTTAAAATTTTTTAATGTTTAGTTTATTTATTTTTGAGAGACAGAGAGAGACAGCATGAGCGGGAGAGGGCAGAGAGAGAGAGAGAGAGAGAGAGGGAGACCCAGAATATGAAGCAAGCTCCAGGCTCCGAGCTGTCAGCACAGAGCCCAACTCAGGGCTGGAACTCAAGAGCCATGAGATCATGACCTGAGCCGAAGTTGGACGCTCAACCAACTGAGCCACCCAGGTGCCACTTAAGCTTTTAGTTTAAGAACCAATTATCCAATTTATGACTATAATACATCTGGGAAAAATGTACTAGTTTTAATTTTTAATTTTACATATTTACATTTGTGCAGTGTGTGGCATTTGTTTAGAGTTTAATATTATGCCTTGGCTTGAATTTTGAATTAACCTTTGCTTTCTCAAGCAAATGAAGGCAAAAATGTATAGGTTGAAAATCTAAGAATAACGTCTTTGTTGTCTTTTAATTATTTATATGAAGTGACAGGAATGTTAAAATATTTTTTTTTAATTTCAAGGTGATAAGAGAATATACATGCCAGGTAATGAGCAATGTCCATGTTGCCCTTCTGCCTTCTACAACTATTCTTTCCAATATGGTAGTGATTAGCCAAAGTATTTATTTATTTTTTTTTTTGAATTTCACTTTCAAATATTTTTATTTATTTTTTTTATTTACATCCAAATTAGTTAGCATATAGTGCAACGATGATTTCAAGAGTAGATTCCTTAGTGCCCCTTACCATTTAGCCCATCCCCCCTCCCACAACTCCTCCAGTAACCCTCAGTTTGTTCTCCAGATTTATGAGTCTCTTCTGTTTTGTCCCCCTCCCTGTTTTTATATTATTTTTTCCCTTTCCTTGTGTTCATCTGTTTTGTCTCTTAAAGTCCTCATATTAGTGAAGTTATATGATTTTGTCTTTCTCTGACTAATTTCACTTAGCCTAATAGCCACAAGTCTTTAAATATATTTTTTAATTAATTAATATTAGATAAAATCTAAATATCAATCCCTCAATCTCACTAGCCACATTTGAAGTTTTCATAGCCATATGTAAGTAGTGGTTACTTCATTGGACAGCACAGATATAGAAAATTTACATTATTGCATGAAGTTCTATTAGAATGTACTGTTCTAAGAAGTTATAATGTTTTTTTTTAACAAAAATTTATGCTCAGGTGATTGTATATGCATCTCCCCCAGATATTTATAGCTCTACAAATACTTTGCTGATTTACATATTTAAATTTCATGCTGTCCAAGTAATTGACAAATATTTGGCCAGATATTGAAGTTTGGTGCCAAAATATGGTGCTAATATGAGCTTACTATCATTATTGAGTGAGTATTCAAAGGCTGTTCCTCTACCTTGTCTCCTTCAGGATTAGATAATGACTAACACACGGACCCATTACTACTGCTACCTTGATGGTATTTATTGAATTGAGACTCATACCCATGTGAGCAATGAAAAAGCTGAAGACTTTCACCATATCTTAGACCATGACCTGAGAACAGTGTGATAAGTAAAAACGCCAAATAAAGATGTATAGATACTTAATTATCGTACTAACATTAACAGAGATATATTTTATGCACAAAAAAAGTAAAAACTTTGGGATAACTTACTTGTATTATCTTGAATTCCAAACCTAATTAAAATTATTTCCCCTTGTTTACAGGGACAAATTCTCCCAAGTGTTCTCCTTTTGGTGAGAACACTAAATATCATTCATATGTGTTTTTCTCATTAATTTACTTAAAGCTTAATAAATATAAAAGAGGAGTGTCTGACTGTCTCAGGCAGTTAAGTGTCCAACTTTAGCTCAGTGAGTTAAGTGTCCAACTTCAACCATGATCACATGGCTCATGGGTTCGAGCCCCACTTCGGGCTCTGTGCTGACAGCACTGAACCTTCCTGGAATTTTCTGTCTCCCTCTATCTCTGCCCCTCTACCTCCCCCTTCTCTCTCAAAATAAACAAACTTAAAATTTTTTCTTTAACACAATATAAAGAAAAAAACTGAGGCAAAATATAAAATACTCCATTAAAATTTTTTCACTATTATTTTATAAAACAACTATTTTTTTTTCTGTTTGGGATATAATAAGCTAAAGTTTCAATCTCTGGTAAAAAGTTACAAAGTATTAGTAAACCTTCATTTTCAGAAGAAATGATGACAAGTTTTGTGAGGTAAGTGTCCAGTGCATTATTTATAAAATTTAAAACTCTACATCTGTTAAATATACATATGTACAAATAATAAAAATTTAAAAACAATCGCAGAGGAGAAAACAGCATATTATATGAATTGAATGAAACACATCATATGTTGATTTGGATTCTCATATCTTTTTTTTAATGTTTTATTTATTTTTGAGACAGAGAGAGACAGAGCATGAGCAGGGGAGGGGCAGAGAGACACGGAGACACAGAATCCAAAGCAGGCTCCAGGCTCTGAGCTGTCAGCACAGACCCCAAAGTGGGGCTCGAACTCACAAACCATGAGATCATGGCCTGAGTCAAAGTCATATGCTTAACCAACTCAGCCACCCAGGCCCCCCAGATTCTCAGATCTTAAATGAAATTGAAATCAAGTACCCAAAACTGCCAATTCCAGTTCAAGTTTAAAAAAATGTGGACAAAATCCTCCAGGAGAAAACAGGCAGCAATTTCTTTGACCTAAGCTGCAGCAACTTCTTACTAGACATGACTCTGGAGGCAAGGGAAACAAAGGCAAACAAACAAACAAACTATTGCAACCTCATTAAGATAAAAAGCTTCTGCACAGGGAATGAAACAATCAGCAAAACTAAAAGTCGGCATACAGAATTGGATAAAGAGTTAGTATCTAAAATCTATAAAGGACTTATCAAACTCAACACCCCCAAAAAACAAATAATCCAGTGAAGAAATGGGCAGAAGACATGAATAGACACCTTTCCAAAGAAGACATCCAGATGGCTAACAGACATGTGAAAAGATGCTCAATATCACTCATAATAAGGGAAATACAAATCAAAACCACAATGAGTACCACCTCACACTTGTCAGAATGACCAAAATTAACAACTCAGGATATAACAGATGTTGGCAAGGATGCAGAGAAAGGGGAAGCCTTTTTCACTGTTGGTGGGAATGCAAACTGGTGCAATCACTCTGGAAAGGTAGAGGTTCTTCAAAAAATTAAAAATAAAACTACTCTAAGAATCAGCAATTGCACTAGTAGGTATTTATCCAAAGGATACAAAAATGATGATTCAAAAGTGCACATTCACCACAATGTTTATATCAGCTTTATCAACAATAGCCAAAGTCTGGAAATACCCAAAAAGTTCATCAACTGATGAATGGATAAAGAAAATGTGGTATATATACACAATGGAATATGACTCGTGATCAAAAACAATGAAATCTTGCCATTTGCAACAACATGGATTGAACTAGAGCATGGTATGCTAAGCAATATAAGTACGTCAGAGAAAGACAAATATAGAATTTCACTCATATGTGTAATTTAAGAAGGAAAACAGATGAACATAGCAGAAGGGAAGAAAAAAATAGGTAAAAACAGAAAGGAATGTAAACCATAAAAGACTCTTAAATACAGATAACAAACTGAGGGTTGCTGGAGGGGAGGTGGGGGGGATGGGCTAAATGGCGATGGGCATTAAGAAGGGCACTTGTCCAGATGAGCACTGAGTGTTACATGTAAGTGATGAATCACTGCGTTCTACTTTTGAAACCAATAGTACATGGTATGTTAACTAATTTGAATTTAAATAACTATTTTTTTTAATTAAGGACTTTTTAATAACTTCATGTAATGTGAAAGGCTTAAAATTATTTGTTACTAATATTTCTTCCTAAATTCAAAAATAAGCTTTGAGTTTGAAAATGCAGGATGACTGCTAAAATTTGCAAGATGTTAATCTCATCTGATATTTAATTCTTCAATTCTTTTAATTCTTTTATGCATTTAATTATTTAATTCTTAACAGAGATTTGTAAAACCAAAGAAGAAAATGTGGATAGGAAACTTCAAGGGGAAGTATACATGCTTTTGAAATAAATGAATAAAATATATTTTTTGCCTAATTAAAAGCTATATTTTTGTCTATTGTTCCAGAAAAGAACTAACCAAACTATTGTACTAAAATTTAAAATTTTTGACATATTCATGTGCAAGACACCACTTTCTTGGTGTTGGAAGGCAATAACACGGGACTTCCAGAGTAAGAGATGTGGTGCACTTGTCAGAAAATACATACAGTGCCAGTAAGTACAAAAAGAAGACCCTTCTGCAATGTTGGTGGGAATGCAAGCTGGCAAGCCTACTCTGGAAAACAGTATGGAGATTCCTAAAAAAAACAAAAAAAAACAAAAAAAAAAACAAAAAAAAAACTAAAACTAGAACAAACCTATAATTCAGCAATCACACTATTAGGTATTTACCCAAAGAATGCAAACACACTAATTAAAAGGAATACATGCACCTCACCTTTATAGAGGCATTATATACAACAGACAAATTCTGGAAAGAGCCCAGCTGTCCTCTGACTGATGAGTGGACAGAGAAGATGTGGTATTAGACAATGAAATATTACTCAGCCATAAAAATAAAGGATGAAATCTTGCCACTTGCAATGACGTGGATGGAGCCAGACAGTATTATGCTACACAAAATAAGTCATTCAGAGAAAAATACCACATGATTTCAGTCATATGTAAAATCAAAGAAACAATGCAATGATAGGGAAACAGAGACAAAGAAATAAATCAAGAAACAGACTCTTAACTATGGAGATCGAACCTACAGTTACCAGAGGGGAAGTGGGTAAATGACGGGGTTAAAAAGGTGGAGGGGATTAAGGAGTGCACTTGTGATAAGCACCAGGTGATGTACGTGTTAAATCACAAAATTGTACACCTAAAATTAATATAACACTGCATGTTAACTAACTGTAATTTAAATTAAAATTTAAAAAATAAAAAAAAATAGTTCCGAAGAAACTGTATTCTAACACTGATTAAATAAAAGATGCTTTAGATCAAGGAATATTGAGGGAAAGACTAAAAGTTTATTTCCGAACTTTACCACTACATTATTTATCCAAAGCTAACAATATTTTTAAAAACCAGTAATTTTCATACTCTTACTGATACATCTTTGGGCAAGAGAAATACAAGGACATAGTTTTAAATGGATAAAACCACAAAGATATAGCTATTTTAGAAAACAGTAGGGAAATAAATTTAATATTTTCAAAACAAATACAATGGTAACTATAGTAGATGTACTTTAATTCGATTAAAATGACTTGGTTTGCTATAGGTTGCCTAGAATTAATATTCAATATTGCAGTATTATTTATATTTTATGCTCTATTTTCTAGAACATTAAATGTATTACCTGTGAAATGACCTGGCTGTTAGTCACATGTTTCACAATAAGTCGCCAAGATCCTCTTTACTATAAAGCTATATTATGGAAAGGAGAGCCATGTGTTTTAGAAAACATCCACTCTCTTTGGAAGAAATGAACTTACATTAAAATGTTAATAACAGTGATAATAATTTTGGCAAAGCTATGCACAGGGTTTAAGACATTACACATTTTTTTAATATTATTTACTGAAATTTAGCAAAACCTCCTTAGTAGACTAAGGATATTTGTAACATAAGTTTCTTCTTATATAATTTTTTTCTCTATTTCATCAGATTACAACACTAGGAGTAGTCTGTTTCTTTTTCCTCTTTAAAAAAATGTAAGCACTCAGGGAAAGGAAAGAAAATACATGACAGTTTGAAAAATAAGAATATCCATAAAAATCAGTCAAGGGATTCACAAAATAAAAGATGTACACATAGTGTCATATATACCTAAAAAGTGGGGATGAGAAAAGTAAAGAATGGGGTCAAACTTAAGTGAACATAAACTTAATATAGACTATTATATGCAGAAGATGTTATATACAAATCTAATGGTAGTCACAAATAAAAAATCAGTAATAGATAAAGCAAAGAATAAAAAGGAAGGAAAACAAATATATCACTAAAGAAAATAAGAAAAATATGAAAGAGAGCAAGAGAAAAAAGGATCAGAGAAAATTATAGAAACAATTTCAAAACAAGTAACAAGATGTCAATATATACATACCTATCAAGAATGACTTTGAATGTAAATGGATTAAATGTTCCAATAAAAAGATATATGGTGATGGAATGGATAAAATACAAGACCCATCTATATGCTGCCTACAAGAGACTCATTTCAGACCTAAAGATGCCTGCAGATTGAAAAATAAAGGATGTAGAAATATTTATCATACAAATAGATGTTAAAAGTAAACCAGGATATGGGTGCCTGGTTGGCTTGATTTTAGCTCAGGTCATGATCCCAGGTCATGGGATGCAGCCCTACATCAGGCTGTGCACTGAGCATGTAGCTGCTTGAGACTCTCTCCCCACTCTTTCTGCCCATCTCCTATGCTGGCACTCTCTTATATATATCTAAAAAAAAATAGTAAGCCAGGAGAGCAAAACTTATAACTGAAAAAATAGAGTTTAAAACAAAACCTGTAGAGAAACAAAAAACAGTACTATATACTACTACTACTATTACTACTACTACTACTAATAGTAATAAAGGACAAAACTCAACAAGAAAATAAAACAATTGTAAATATTTATGCATCCAACAAGGAAGCACCCAAATACACAGAACAGTTAATAACAAACATAAAGGAACAAATTGATAGTAATATAATTACAGTATGTGCCTTTAACACCCCACTTACATCAATGGAAAGATCATCCATGCAGAAAATCAACAAGCAAACAGTGGCATTGAATGATACACTGGACCAGATGGATTTAACAGATATATTCAGGACACCCAATCATAAAGCAACAGAATACATATTTTTTCAAGTGGGCATGGAACATTCTTTCGAATAGATCACAAATTAGGCAACAAGACAAGTCTGAACAAATTCAAAAACATTGATGTTATACCATGCATCTTTTCTCATCACAATGCAATGAAACTAAAAATCAATAACAAGAATAAATATGAAAAGACCACAGATAGATGAAAATTAAATAACATACTACTAAACACAGAAACGGTCAACTATAAAATAAAAGAAGAAACTAAAAAGTACATGGAGAAAACCGAAAATGAAAACGCCGTGGTTGTAAAACTCTGGGATGTAGCAAAAGCAGCTCTAAGAGGGAAGTTTATGGAAATACAGGCCTACCTCAAGAACCTAAACTTACAACAAAAGGAGGTAGAAAAACAACAACAAGCAAAGCCTAAACCCAGCAGAAGAAAGGAAACAATAAATATTAAAGCAGAAATAAACTAGGTAGAAAAAAAAAATAGAACTGATCTATAAAACCAGGAGCCGGTTTCTTAAAAAAAAAAAAACAAAATTTATAAACCTCTAGGCAGACACATCAAAACAAATTTTAAAACGAGAGAGGGAGGGGTTCAAGATCTAGGAATCTAGGAGCATCATGGAAGCTCTCAGCTTGTCTTGTGCCTGAATCACAGCTAGATCAGCATCAAACCATTTTGCACATCTAGAAAACTGATCCTAGGATTAACACAGCAATCTACACAACCTGAGCCGCAGATCTTGGCAGATACACAGCACAGAGAGATGACCTGGGGGGAGAGAAAAGCCATGGACGAAACGGAGCTGTTTTTGTGGAGAGAGGACAAAGAAAGGGGGGGGGAGTGTGGCACATAGGGAGTGTGCAGGAAAAGCACTCATCCCAAAAGTAGCTGGAGAGAAAGAGACAGAGTAAAAACACTCACAAGGGACTGAACAAGAAATCTGTTCCCCAAAACTACTGATAGGGAGAAAGGAGAGTGTTTCAATACCATTAGGATTCAATAAACAGTAGAGCACAGAGTCTAAAACTCTGGAGCCCAATGCCAGATGGTGTTCTGGTGAGGAAATAGGGTGAATCTCCAGGAGCAGGCAGTGGGGTCTGAGGCATCCATATGCCACATGAGGAGAAGCAGTTCCCCTGCTTGGATAGCATTTGGTAGGGGCTTACAGTCTCCCTACAGAAAAATGTCCAAGCAGACCTGAGAGAGCAGACATGTTTGCTGGCATTGGGATAAAGACACCAGAGTATGTTGAAACCTGGCACTGTCTGCCACTGCACGATCACATGAACACTTTCTGGGACAAGTCAGTACATGGCCATTGCTCAACAAGACAATCTCCCAGAGAGCTGGAGTGGATCCAAGCCCCGGGGTTCTCTGGAGTGAGGGGTTTTGAACCACAGTCCCATCTGAGATAAAAATCTGGGGTCAGGTGCCACCTGGGAGGCTGATGGTGTGGACATAGACAGGATAGAGGCAAGGAGTGAACCAGAAGCATGAGACAAAGGAGGGGTGCTTGAATTCAGGAGGGTGAGAGTGCAAAATTCCCATGCCAGGGACTAGGAAGCTGGGTGAGGTAATTTCTAACTCTCCCTCACACACATGTGCATGCTCACAGCACCAAGCCACCACATTGAGACAAACAGAGCCACCTAGTGGAGAAAGAAGCATATACACTAAGCCCTGCCCAATTGTACTTTCCAAGCACATCCCTTAGAAGATAGCACAAGTCTCTCATCTGGCTTAAGTACAGACTACAGAGTACTTCATAGTTAGAGTTCTAGGGGAAACTGGATGTAACTTCATTTGGGTTTCATTCTGTTTGTTGGTTAATTTGTTTTTCTTTTCTGTCTTTACTTTTCTCCTTTCTTTTATTTTTCAATAAAAAATTTTATTACAAAAAGAGAAAAAATTGTATTTATTTTTTTCCAAAGAATTTTTTAATGTTTTAAATATTTTTTACTGTTTCTATTTTTTAACTTTTTATTCTATTTCACTTTATTTGATTTTATTATATACATTTTTTAATTTTTAATTTTTTTCTTACTTTCTTCTTTTCTTTCCTTGCTTTACCATTTTCTCTACTCTATCAAGCTTCTTTCATTGAGCAGACCAAAACACACCTAAGATATAGCTTCCTTTATTTCATTTTCTGTTTTGTTTTTAATTTTTTTTTAATTTTTACTTTATATTTTGTTAATATTTTCTTCATCCAAAATGAAAAAAATGAAGGAATGCACCTCAAAAAAGAACACAATAAATGACAGCACGGGGCTTAATCAACACAAATATAAGCAAGTTCTGAAGAAGAATTTAGAACCACGATAATAAGAATACAAGCTGGGGTTGAAAAAAGCATAAAACCCCTTTTTGTGGAGATAAAAGAAGCAAATTCTAATAATGACGAAATTGAAAATGCTACGACTGAGATGCAATCTCGAATGGATTCCATGGCAGCAAGGATGGACGAAGCAGAGGAGTGAATCAGCAATACTGAAGACAACATTATGGAGACTAATTAAGCAGGAAAAGAGGGAAACAAAGGCAGGGGAGCATGATACAAGACTTAGAGAATTCAGTGACTTATTAAAAAGGAATAACATTCAAATGATGGGAGTCCCAGAAGATGACGAGAGAGAAAAGGGGACATATGGGTAATGTGAGCAAATTACAGAGGAAAACTTTCTGAATTCGTGGGAGGACATAGTTATCAAAATCAAAGAAGCACAGAAAACTCCCATTAGATTCAACAAAAACCGATCATCACCAAGGCATATCATACTGAAATTCACAAGATAAATAGGCGAAGAAAGAAAGATCTGTGAACAGATCAAGTTCACATCAGACCTATCCACAGAAACTTGTCAGGCAAGAAAGCACTGGCAGGATGTATTCAACATGCAGAATCAGAAAAATATGCAGTCAACAATTCTTTATCCAGCAAGGGTGTCATTCAAAAGGAAGGAGAGATAAAGGGTTTTCCAGACAAGTAAAAACAAAAGGAGTTTGTGACCACTAAACTGGCCCTACAAAAAAATTTTAAGGGAGACTATATCAGTGCAGAAAAGATGAAACAAAACAAAAGAGACCATAGGCAACAAAGACTTGAAAGGCTGGGAGAACATCACAGAAACTCCAACTGTACAAGCAACACAATGGCACTAAATTCATATCTTCAGTACTCACTCTAAATGTCAATGGACTAAATGTTCCAATCAAA
Organism: Panthera uncia; assembly: GCF_023721935.1. Taxonomy (NCBI): domain Eukaryota; kingdom Metazoa; phylum Chordata; class Mammalia; order Carnivora; family Felidae; genus Panthera; species Panthera uncia. The sequence goes on along the minus strand of NC_064817.1, from coordinate 71,176,792 downwards.
ACATATAGGGTATCAGAATGGATTAGAAAACAAGGCTCATCTATATGCTGCTTATGAGAGACACATTTTAGACTGAAAGAAATCTGCAGAGAGAAAATAAGAGGATGGAGAATAATCTATCATGATAACGGTCTTCAAAAGAAAGCTGGAGTAGCATACCTATATCAGAAAAACCAGATTTTATAAAAAAAGACCATATCTAGAGACTAAGAAGGGCATTATATCATAATTAAGGGGTCTATCCATCAAGAAGATCTAACAGTTGTAAAGGTTTATGCCTCCTATGTGAAGCACCCAAATATATAAATCACAAACATAAACTCATTGATAATAATACCAAAATAATAGGAGACTTCAAAACCCCACTTACAGCAATAAATAGATCATTTACACATAAAATCAACAAGGAAATAATGGCTTTGAATGACACACTGAATGGGATAAACTTAACAGATATATTCAGAACATTCCATCCTAAAGCAGCAGAATACACATTCTTTTCCAGTGCACAAGGAACACTCTCCAGATTAGATCACATATTGAAATACAAATCAGCCTTCAAAAAGTACAAAATGATCGTGATCATACCTTGAATATATTCAGTCCACAATGTTATGAAACTCAAAAGCAACCGTAAAACAAAATTTGGAAAGATCATAAATACCTGGAGATTAAAGAGCATCATACTAAAGAGTGAATGGGTTAACCAAGAAATTAAAGAGGAGATTAAAAAGTAAATGGAGGCCAAAGAAAATGAAAATACAATAGACCAAAACATCTGGGATGCAGCAAAGGTGGTCATTAGAGAGAAGTTTATGGCTTTCCCCATTGAGGATGATATTAGTGTTGGGTCTTTCATATATGGCTTTTATGTTTTGAGTTATGATCCTTCTATTCCTACTTTCTTGAGGGTTTTTATCAAGAAAGGAAGCTGTATTTTGTCAAAGGCTTTCTCTGCATCTATTGAGAGGATCATGTGGTTCTTGTCCTTTCTTTTATTGATGTGATGAATCACATTGATTATTTTGTGGATATTGAACCACCCCTGCATCCCAAATATAAATCACACTTGGTCGTTGTGAATAATTTTCTTAATGTATTGTTGGATACAGTTGGCTAATATCTTGAGGATTTTTGCTTCCATATTCATCAGGGAAATTGGTCAATAGCTCTCCTTTTTAGTGGGCTCTCTGTCTAGTTTTGGAATCAAGGTAATGCTGGCCTCATAGAAAGAATTTGGAAGTTTTCCTTCCATTTCTATTTTTTGTAACACCTTCAAGAGAATAGGTGTTAACTCTTCCTTAAATGTTTGGTAGATTTCCCCTGGACTCTACCCTGGACTCTTGTTTTTGGGAGATTTTTGATTACTCATTCGATTTCCTTACTGGTTATGGGTCTGTTCAAATTTTCTATTTATTCCTCTTTCAGTTTTGGTAGTTTATATGTTTGTAGGAATTTATCCATTTCTTTTAGATTGCCCTTTATATTGGCATATAATTACTCATAATGTTCTCTTATTACTGTTTTTATTTCTGCTGTGTTGGTTGTGATCACTCCTCTTTGATTTTTTATTTTATTTATTTGGGTTCCTTTCCTTTTTCCTTTTGATCATACTGGCTAGTGGTTTATCAATTTTGTTAATTCTTTGAAAGAAATATCTTCTGCTTTCATTGATCTATTCTACTGTTTTTTGTTTTGTTTTGTTTTGTTTTGTTTTGATAGCATTGATTTCTGCTCTAATCTTTATTATTTCCTCTCTTCTGCTGGTTTGAGGTTTTATATACTGTTCTTTTTCCAACTCTTTGAGGTGTAAGATTAGGTTTTATATCTGAGATCTTTCTTCCTTCATTAGGAAGGCCTGGATTGCTCTATACCTCCCTCTTATAATCACCTTTGCTATTTCCCAGAGGTTTGGGGCTGTGGTGTTATCATTTTCATTGGCTTCCAGGTACTTTTTAATTTCCTCTTTAATTTCTTGGTTAATCCATTCATTCTTTAGTAGGATGTTCTTTAGTGTCTAAGTATTTATTATCTTTATAAATTTTTTCTTGTTGATTTTGAGTTTCATAGTGTTGTGGTCTGAAAATATGCATGGTATGATCTCTATCTTTTTGTACTTGTTGAGGGCTAATTTGTGTCCCAGTATGTGATCTATTCTGGAGAACGTTCCATATGCACTGGAGAAGAATGTGTATTCTGCCGCTTTAGGATGGAATTTTCTGAATATATCTGTTAAGTACATCTGGTCCAGTGTGTCATTCAAAACCATTGATTCCTTGTTGATGTTCCGTTTAGATGATGTAAGTAAAGTGTTGAAGTCCCCTACTATTATGGTATTATTATCAATGAGTTTCTTTATGTTTGTGATTGATTTATATATTTGGGTGTTTCACATTTGGAGCAAAAATGTTTACAATTCTCAAGTCTTCATGGTGGATAGACCCCTTAATTATGATATAATGCCCTTCTTCATCGCTTGTTACAGTCTTTATCTTAAAATCTAGATTTTCTGATATACGTATGGCTACTCCAGCTTTCTTTTGTTGACCATTAGCATGATAGATGGTTCATCCACTTACTTTCAATCTGAAGGTGACTTTAGGTCTAAAGTGGGTCTCGTAAACAGCATGTAGAATGATCTTGTTTTCTTGTCCATTCTGTTACCCTATGTCTTTAGATTGGAACATTTCATCCATTGACATTTAGAGTGAGTACTAAGATATATGAATTTATTGCCATTATGTTCCTTGTAGAGTTGGAGTTTCTGGTGGTGTTCTCTGGTCCCTTCTAGTCTTTGTTGCTTTTGGTCTTTTTTTTTTTTTCATCTTTTCTCCCCTCAGAGATGCACCCTTAAAATTTCTTGCAGGGCTGGTTTAGTGGTCATGAACTCCTTTATTTTTTGTTTGTCTGGGAAACCTTTCATCTCTCCTTCTATTTTGAATGACAGCCTTGCTGGATAAAGAATTCTTGGCTGCATATTTTTCCAATTCATCACATTGAATATATCCTGCCACTCCTTTCTGGTCTGCCAAGTTTCTGTGGATAGCTCTGCTGCACACCTGGTGTGTCTTCCCTTGCAGATTAAGGACTGTTCCCTTGCTGATTTCATGATTCTTTTCTTGTCTGAGTATTTTGTGAATTTGATATGATATGCCTTGTTGATGGTCGGCTTTGGTTGAATCTAATGGGGATCTTCTGTGCTTCCTGGATTTTGTTGTCTGTGTCTTTCCCCAGATTAGGAAATGTTTCTGCTATTATTTGCTCACATAACCTTTATACCACTTTTTCTCTTTCTTCATCTTCTGGGACCCTTATGATTCTGATGTTCCTTTTTAATGGGTCACTGATTTCCCTAATTCTTAAATTGTGCTCTATTGCCTTAGTCTCCCTCTTTTTTTCTGCTTCATTATTCTCCATAAGTTTGTCCTCTCTATTGCTGATTTGCTGCTCTACCTTATCCATCCTTGCCACTGTGGCACTGTTCAAGATTGCAGCTCAGTTATAGCATTTTTTGTTTCATCCTGACTAGCTTTTACTTCTTTTATCTCCACAGAGAGGGATTCTAAACTATTTTTGACCGTAGCTAGTATTCTTATTATTGTGATTCTAAATTATTGCTCAGACAGCTTGCTTGTATCTGTGGGGATTAAGTCCCTGGATGTTATTTCTTCCTGCTCTTACTTTTGGGGTGAATTCCTTCATTTCATCATTTTGAAGGAAGAAAAGGAATTAAGAAAATAAAAACAAATAACAACTAAAATTTAAAACAACACACACACACACACACACACACACACACACAAGAATGAAATACATCATGGTAGATCCTAGTTGTGTTTTGGTCTTGTTGTTGAAGGGAACTTGATATATTAGAGAAAAAAGGAAAGAAAAAAATGGAAAACGTTTGAAAACTTGAAAAAAATGAATGCAATGAAATAGAATAAAATGAAATGATGGAAGTAAAGTAGAATTTGAAAAAAATTACAAAAAAATAAAATATACAGCAGAGAAGGAAATTAAAGAAAATATTTTTCATAAAAATTGAAACTAAAAATATTTTTTCTTTCTGTATTGAAGAAAATTAATAGAAACGAAAAAGTGACCAAAAAAAGAGAAAATTGAATAGATGGACCAGCAAACAGACTGAAATACATTTGAATTTACATCGTTTTCCCCTAGATGTCAAACTGAAGTAATTTATAGTCCATAAACTAGGCAGGCAGAGAGATTTGTGATGTAGCTAAAGAGAAAGACTGGCCCATTGGGTGGCGCTTAGTGTAATGGCTCCATTCTCCACCAAGTGGTGCTGCTTAGCTTACTAGAGTGGACTGTTTTGGCACTTGTAGGTGCATGTGTGCATGTGCAGGAGGGGTGAAAATGGCGTCACACGGCTACCAAGTCTCTAGTATTGGAACTCTGTTCTCCCTGATCAGCAATTGATCACTCGTCCTTTGTCTCTGGCTTCTGTCCACTCCCTGCTTTTACACTGCCCATGACCAAGTTGTCAGACTTCCAGGTGGCACCTCCCTCCTGAGTTTTATCTCAGTTACACCTGTGTTTCCCAACCCCTCACTTCTGAGGGACTGCAGCTTTGTACCGCTCAGATCTTCTGCGGGAGGGTCTCACTGAGCAATGGCCAGGTGTCGGTTGTACCCAGGAATATTGGCAGGACCATGCTGCTGCTGATGCCCAGAAATTGTGGCTGGGTAGCAGCCTGCTCCAGAAAAAGTTTGCGTGATCATGTACCAGCAGTGTATCAGGGATTATGGAAAATCTCAACACACATCTGGCACCAGGCCAGGTCATTACCCTTAATGACCTTGTTCTAAAACCAGTGAATGTTGCTGTTATTTGGGTTCTGCTGGCACCTTTGCCTGTGGGGTAGGTGGGGCTGCACAGCCTCTAACAAATGTCCTCTCAGTAGGGGAACCGCCTCTCACCTGTGGCCTGAGTACCCGCAGACCTCACTCTGCTCCTGGGGATTCACCTTTCCCACCAGAGCACCACTAGATATCAAGCTGCAGAGTTTCAGACTCTGTGCTCCCCCTGTTTATAGAGTCTTAGTGGAATATAAGCCCTCTCTTTTATCTTTTCTACCTTTTTAGTTCAGTCTCTGTGGCTGTTTCCTCTTTTCCACTTTCTCTCCAGCTGCTTTTGGGGAGGGGTGCTTTTCGTATACTCTCCCCCCATCTCTGTCCTCTCTCCACAAGCAAAAACTGCTCTCTGCCCACCATGGCTTCTCTCTCCCCCAGTTCACCTCTCCACACCATGTACCTGCTGAGTTCTGTCATTCAGGTTGTGCAGATTTTTGTGTTAATCTTCAAATCAGTTTTCTAGGTGTGCAGGATGGTTTAGTGTTGATCTGGCTGTATTTTATGGATGTGAGATGTAAAAAAAAATGCTCTTCCACCATCTTGGCTCCTCCAAGGGAAGTTTATAGCAATTGAGGCTTTCCTAAAGAAGGAAGAAAAGTCTCAAATACAAAACCAAAGCTTACACCTTAAAGAGCTGGAGAAAGAACAACAAATAAAGCCCAAATCCAGCAGAAGACAGAAAATAATAAAGATTAGAGCAGAAATCAAGGAAAGCAAAATAAAAAACAGTAGAACAGATCAATGAAAACAGGAGCTGGTTATTGAAAAGAATTAACAAAATTGATAAACATCTAGCCAGATTGATAAAAAAGAAAAAAGAAAGGACCCAAATAAATAAAATCATGAATAAATGAGGAGAGATCACAAGCAATGCCACAAAAGCACAAACAATAATAAAAGAATATTATGAGCAATTATATGCCAACAAATTGGACAATCTGGAAGAAAGGGACAAATTCCTACAAACATATAAACTACCAAAACTAAAACAGGAAAAAAAAATTTTAACAGACCCATTATTAGTAAAGAAATTGAAACAGTAATGAAAATCTTCCAACAAACAAGAGTCCCATGCTGGATGTCTTTCCAGGGGAATTCTACCAAACAGTTAAAGAAGAGTTAACACCTATTCTTTTGAAGCTGTTCAAAAAAATAGAAATGGAAGTAAAACTTCCAAACTCATTTTAGAAGCTCAGCATTACCTTGATTTCAAAACCAGACAAATACCCCAACAAAAAGAAAATTGCAGACCAATTTCCCTGATGAACATGGATGCAAAAATTTTCAACAAGGTACTAGCAAAACAGATACAACAATTAAGAGAATTAAAAGAATTATTCACCATGATCAAGTGGGATTTATTGCTAGGATGCAGGTGTGGTTCAGTATCCACAAATCTATCAATGTGATACATCACATTAATAAAATAAAGGACAATAACCCCATGATCTTCTCAATAGATGCAAAGAAAACATTTGACAAATAACAGCGTCATATTTTGTTAAAAACCCTCAAGAAAGTAGGGATAGAAGGATCATATCTTAAGATCATAAAAGCCACATACAAAAGCTTCACCTCTAATATCATCCTCAATGTGGAAAAAGTGAGAGCTTTTGCCCTAAGGTCAGGAACATGACAAGAATGTCTACTCTCACTACTGTTATTTAGCATAGTGTTGGAAGTCCTAGCCTCAGCAATCAGACAACACAAAGAAATTTAAAAAAAAAACATCTAAATCAACAAGGAGGAAATCAAACTTTCACTCTTGTCAGGTGACATGGTACTTTTTGTGCAAAACTCAAAAGACTCCACCAAAAACCTGATAGAACTGATCCATGAGTTCAGCAAAGTCACTGTTGATATAAAATCAATATACAGAATGGCTGTGTTTCTGTACATCAATAATGAAGCAGCAGAAAGAGAAATCAAGGAATTGATCACATTTACAATTGCACCAAAAATCATGAAATACCTGGAAATAAACCTAACCAAAGAGGTGAAAAATCTATACACTGAAAATATGTAGAAAAGTCATGAAATAAATTGAAGAAGACATAAAGAAATGCAGAAACCTTCCATGCTCATGGATCAGAAGAACAAATATTGTAAAATGTCGATACTACCCAAAGCCATCTATATATTCAATGAAATCCCTATCAAATAACAACAACATTCTTCACACACCTAGAATGAACAATCCTAAAATCTGTATGGAATCAGAAAAGATCCAGAATAGCCAAAGCGATCCTGAGAAAAGATAGCCAAAGCTGAAGGCATCACAATTACGGACTTTAAGCTCTATTCATTAAGAAAGTATGGTGCTGGCACAAAAACAGACACATACATCAATGGAAAAGAATATAGAACCCAGAAGTTGACCCACAAAGGCATGGCCAGCTAATCTTTGACAAAGCAGGAAAGAATATCAAATGGAAAAAAAAGATGGTCTGCTCAGCAAATGGTGTTGAGAAACTGGAAAGAAACATGCAGAGAAATGAATCTGGACCACTTTCTTAAACCATACACAAAAATAAACTCAAAATGGATGAAAGAGCTAAATGTAAGACAGGAAGTCATCAAAATCTTAGAGGATAAAACAGGCAACAACCTCTTTTCCTAGGCCTAGGCCACAGCAATTTCTTACTTGACATATCTCTGGAGGCAATGGAATCAAAAGCAAAAATGAACTATTGGACTTCATCAAGATACAAAGCTTCTGCAAAGTGAAGGAAACAATCAGCAAAACTGAAATGCAACCGACAGAATTGGAGAAGATATTTGTAAATGACATATCAGATAAAGGGTTAGTGTCCAAAATCTCTAAAAAACTTATCAAACTCAACACACAGAGAATAAATAATCCAGTGAAGAAACATGCAGAAGACATGAAACACTTTTCCAAGAAGACATCCAGATGGCCAACAGGTACATGAAAAATGCTCAACATCATTCATCATAAGGGAAATACAAATCAAAACCACAATGAGATACCACCTCACATTTGTCAGAATGGCTAAAATTAACAACTCAGGTAATGACGGGTTGGCAATGATGTGGAGAAAGAGGAACCCTTTGTACTGCTGGTGGGAATGGAAACTGGTGCAGTCACTATGGAAAACAGTATGGAGGTTCCTAAAAATTTAAAAAAAAGAACTATCCTATGACCCAGAAATTGCACTACTAGGTATTCATCCAAAGGATACAGGTGTGCTGTTTTGAAGGGGCACATGGACCCCAATATTTATAGCAGCACAATCGACAATAGCTAAAGTATGGAAAGAGACCAAACGTCCATTGACTGCTGAATGGATAAAGATGTGTTATATATAAATATATAAAGGGATATTACTCAATGATCAAAATAACGAAATATCTCCATTTGCAACAATGTACTAGTACTAGAGTGTATTATGCTAAGTGAAATAAATCAGTCAGAGAAAGAAAAATATCATAGAACTTCACTCACATGTGGAATTTAAGATACAATACAAAACAGATGAACATAAAGGAAGGGAAGCAAAAATAACATAAAATCAGAGAGGAGGACAAACCATAAGAGACTCTTAAATACAGAGAACAAATTGAAGGTTGCCAGAGGGGTTTTGGGTGGGGGGGATGGGATAAATGGGCAAAGGGCATTAAGGAGAACCCTTGTTGAGATGAGCACTGGGTGTTATATGTAAGTGATGAATCACTAAATTCTATTCCTGAAATCATTATTATACTATATGTTAACTAACTTTGATGTAAATTTAAAAAATTATAATAAGAATAAAAACAGAGAAAGAGGGAAACATGCAGAAAAGGAGAGAAATGACTTAAATAGAAAAATCTCCAATGAAATAGGAGAAATGACACCAGAGAAATACAAACAATTGTGAAAGAATATTATGGAAAAGTATATGCCAACAAATAGAACAACATGGAGGGAATGAATAAATACCTGGAAACATGTAACTTACCAAAACTGAAGCAGGAAAACAGAATATTTTAACAGACAGATTATTAGCAAGGAAATTGAATCAGTAGTAAAAAATTTCCCAAGAAAAGAGAAGTCCAGGACCAGACAGCTTCACAGGTGAATTCTACTAAACATTTAAAGAGAGTTAATACCTATTCTTCTCAAACTATTTCAAAAAATAGAAGAGGAAGAAAAAAAAACTTGTACATTTATTGTATGAGGCCAGTGTCACACTGATGCAAAACCAGATAAAGACACCACAAAAAAAGAGAAGAACAGTTTCATCTCTGATGAACATAAATGCAAAAATCCTCAACAAAATACTAGCAAGCCAAATCTAAAAATACATTAGAAAAGTATTCAGCAGGATGAAGTGGGGTTTATTCATGGATTGCAAGCCTGGTTCTAGACTTGCAAATCAATCAACATTATACCTGACATGCACAATAGAAGGAAAAAGTATATAATCCTTTTAATAGATGCAGTAAAAGCACTTGACAAAGTAAAACATCCATTTTGATAAAAACTCTCAACAAAGTGGTTTTATAGGGAATATACCTCAACATAATAAAGACCATATTAAAAAAACACACAGTTAATATCATCCTTACTGAGGAAAACCTAAGAGCTTTCCCTCTATGGTCAGGAAAAAGACAGTAATCTCACTCTCCCCACTTTTATTCAACAAAGGACTGGAAGTCCTAGCCACAGCAATAAGAGAACAAAAAGAAACAAAAAGCATCCAAATTGGTAAGGAAGAAGTAACATTTTTGCTATTTACAAATGACATGATGCTATATATAGGAAACCCCAAAGATTCAATCAAAAAAACTATTAGAACTGATGAATGAATTCAGTAAATTTGAGGGATAGAAAATTAATGTACAGAAATCTGTTGGCATTTCTATACACCAATGATGAAGCAGCAGAAAGTGAAGTTAAGAAAACAATCACATTTTCAATTGCTTCCCCCATAATAACGTACCTAGGAATAAACTTAACCAATAGGGGAAAGACATGTACTGTGAATGCTATAAAACACTGGTGAAAAGAAAGAAAAAAAAAGAAATTGAATAAGATACAAAGAAGTGGAAAAATATTCCATGCTCATGGACTGGAAGAACAAAGCAATCCAAAGCAATACTACCCAAAGCCATCTACACATTTAATGCCATCCCTATCAAAATCCCAACAGCATTTTTCACATGGGAACACGCAATCCTAAAATTTGTATGGAACCACATAAGAACCCCAACAGCCAAAGCAATCTTGAAAAAGAAATACTAACTGGAGGTATCACAATTATAAACTTCAACTTATTCTAACAAGACTGCATTAATGAAAATATGGTACTGGCACAAAAACAGACACATAGGTCAATATAACAGAGGAGAAATAAATCCACACTTATATGGTCAGTGTATCTTTGACAAAGTAGGAAATAATATGCAATGAGAAAATGACAGCCTCTTAAACAAGTTGTGCTGGGAAATCTGGACAGTGACATTCAAAAGAATGAAATTGGACCACTATCTTACACCATATACAAAAAAAAAAATTAAAAACGGATTAAAGACCTAAATGAGAGAACTGAAACCATAATAATCCTAGAAGAGACCATATTCCATAATTCTCTGATATCCACTGTAACAACATTTTTCCAGATATGTCTCCTGAGGCAAGGGGAAAATAACAAAAATACATTATTGGGAGTACATAAAAAGAAAAACATGCTCATTTAAGGAAACAATAAAATTAAAAGGCAACCTATTGAATGGGAGAAGATATTTGCAAAGGATATATGTAATAAAAGGTTATAGTTTCCAAAATATATGAAGAGCTAATACAATTCGACAACCAAAAAAAACAAATAATCCAATTAAAAATGGGAAGAAGACATGAATAGACATGTCTTCAAAGAAGATATACAGATGGCCAAGAGACACATGGAAAGATGGTCAACATCACTCATCAGCAGGGAAATGCAAATCAAAACTACAGTGAGATATCACTTCACACTTATCAGTATGGATAAAATCAAAAACAGAAGAGGGGCACCTGGGTGTCTCAGTTGGTTAAGAATCTAACTCTTGATTTCAGCTCAGGTCCTGATCTCATGGTCCCTGAGTTCGAGCCCCACATCCTCCTCCCCGCTGACAGTGCACAGCCTGCTTGGGATTCTCTCACTCTCCCTCTTACTCTCTGCCCCTCCTTCCCCCATTCTCAAAAATAAACTTAAAAAATAAAAACAAAAAATAACAAGTTTTGGTGAGGATGTGGAGAAAAAGGAATTCCCTTACAATGTTAGTAGGAATGCAAAGTGGTGCAGTCATTGTAGAGAACAGTATGGCAGTTCCTCAAAAAGTTAGAAATAAATACCTTATGATTAAGTAATCACACTGTTGAGTATTTACCCCCAAAATACAAAACAAACACACACACACAAGCTAATACACACACACACACACACACACACACAGATGCAATGTAATACTATCCAGCCATAAAAGATGAAATCTTGCCATTTGCAACATGGATGAAGCTACAGAGTATAATGCTAAGCACAATAAGTCAGATACAGATAAATACCATATGATTTCACTCACGTGTGGAATTTAAGAAACCAAACAAACAAAAGAGAGAGAGAGAGAGAGAGGCCAAGAAACAGACACTTAACTGTAGAGAACTGGTGGGTACTAGAGTGCAAATGTCTGGCCGTATGGGAAAAATAGTTGATGGGGATTAATGAGTGCACTTGTGATGGCACTGGGTGATGTATGAAATTGTTGAATCACTATATGGTGTATTTGAAAGTAATATAACACTGCATGTTAACTATATTGGGATTAAAATTAAAACTTAAAAAAAAGTAGGCACTCAGGAAGGTTCTTGAAAACGATAGTATTTTTATATCAAGTTCTATCTTAAAGTGTACTTCTCCCTTCGGGATTTTTTGATGGTATACAATAAATAATATTTCCTTTTTTATGCCCATGAGTCACTGCCAATGTATTGTGTCCCTATCTGGGACAATAATCAAACAACTTAAGTATATTATTTGGAATAAACACTCAAATTGAAATGTTTTCAAGTGTTAACTTAAATTCATGTTATGAGCAAGAACAAACACATTTAATTGAATATATGACAGTGGTTATAACCATGAGAACTGATGGATATTGGAACAAATACATTCATCAGGTGTCCACTTTTCCAATCCGTTATTCTCTTAGTTTTTCAAAACCAGATTTTGGTTTCAGACAAGGAGAACACTTCTCCAAAACCATTGAAAAAGGAAAATTTTAAACAAATGATCGAATATGAGATATACATGTGAAATAAAAGACATAACCTAATTTACTTTATTAACTCATTAGAAGGAAAGCAAACACTTTTTATGAGTATGTATAATAAAGATTCTCTTTCTTACTAGTTCCATTTGCTGTTTGCTTGCTCTCCCTCTCTGTCTGTCTCTCTGCAGTTTCTACACTTGCAAAGACTAAGCAAGTCTTATAACATAGAAAAGCTCTTTAATACTTGTCAAGTATTTAAAATAGAAATTAGACTTGAGGGGCACTTGGGTGACTCAGTCAGTAAAGTTTCTGACTTTGGCTCAGACCTTGATCTCACAGTCCATGAGTTTGAGCCCCTGATCGGCTCTGTGCTGACAGCTCAGAGCCTGGAACCAAGTTCGGATTCTGTGTCTCCCTCTTTCTACCCCTCACCTTGCTCTCTCTCTCTCTCTCTCTGTCTTCCTCTCTCAAACTAAATAAACATTTTTAAAGAAAATAAAAAAAAGAATTTGACTTGATCCCAGAGATTTTAATGTTTTACATTTCATTTGAAAGTACTTTCATTGGATCCTGGGAAGATGGCAGCATAGGAGGACGCTAGGCTCACCACGCGTCCTGCTGATCACTAAGATTCCACCTACACCTGCCTAAATAACCCAGAAAACCGCCAGAAGACTAGAGGAACGGAGTCTCTGGAGCCAAGCGCAGACAAGAGGACCACGGAAGAGGGTAGGAAGGGCGGCAAGGCGGTGCGCGCTACACAGACTGGCGGGAGGGAGCCAAGGTGGAGGGGCAGCCTGCCGGCCAAGCAGAGCCCCCGAGTCTGGCTTGCAAAAGCAGAGGGGTTGGAGGAGTGTGTTCCGACAGCGAGCGGGACTTAACATCTGTAAGGTTATAAATTAACAGCTCTGCTCCAAGAGCGGGAAGGCTGAAGAACAACAGGAGGGAGAGTTGCTGAGTCCCGGGACGACACAGCTCATACAGGAAGGGAACAAAGGCGCTCGGCAGCGCAATCTCCATTGCCCATCCCCCAGCCAAAATCCCAAAGGGAACCAGTTCCTGCCAGGGAACTTGCTTGCACCCCGTAAACACTCAATGCTGTGCTTCTGCAGATCCATCCCTCCAGCGGGTCTGACTCCCTCCCGGTGCCACAAGGCCCCTCCTGAAGCGGATCTCAGAAGGAAAAGTGAGCTGAGCCTGCCCCTCCCGCCCCTGTGCAACTGCCGATCCACCCCAGCTAATACGCCAGATCCCCAGCACCACAAGCCTGGCAGTGTGCAAGTAGCCCAGCCGGGCCATGCCACCCCACAGTGAGTCCCACCCTTAGGAAAGGGGAAGAGAAGGAACACACCAGTCTGACTGTAGCCCTAGCGGTGGGCTGGGGGCGGACATCAGGTCTGACTACGGCCCTGACCACCAATGCAAGTTATTCAAGACAGCAAAGGGGAAGTGCCCCGCAGTCCTGCACCACTCCAGGGACTATCCAAAATGACCAAACCGAAGAATTCCCCTCAGAAAAACGTCCAGGAAATAACAACAGCTAACGAACTGATCAAAAATGATTTAAACAATATAACAGAAAGTGAATTTAGAATAATAGTCATAAAATTCATCGCTGGGCTTGAAAACAGTATAAAGAACAGCAGAGAATCTATTGCTACAGAGATCAAGGGACTAAGGAAGAGCCAGGAGGAGCTAAAAAATGCTATCAATGAACTGCAAAATAAAATGGAGACAACTACAGCTCGGATTGAAGAGGCAGAGGAGAGAATAGGTGAACTAGGAGATAAAATTATGGAAAAAGAAGAAGCTGAGAAAAAGAGAGATAAAAAAAATCCAGGAGTATGAGGGGAAAATTAGAGAACTAAGTGATGCACTAAAGAGAAATAATCTATGCATAATTGGTATTCCAGAGGAGGAAGAGAGAGGGAAAGGTGCTGAAGGTGTACTTGAAGAAATAATAGCTGAGAACTTCCCAGATCTGGGGAAGGAAAAAAGCATTGAAATCCAAGAGGCACAGAGAACTCCCTTCAGATGTAACTTTAATTGATCTTCTGCACAACATATCATAGTGAAATTGGCAAAAAACAAGGATAAAGAGAAAATTCTGAAAGCAGCTAGGGATAAACGTGCTCTAACATATAAAGGGAGACCTATAAGACTCGTGACCGATGTCTCTACTGAAACTTGGCAAGCCAGAAAGGAATGGCAGGAGATCTTCAATGTGATGAACAGAAAAAAATATGCAGCCGAGAATCCTTTATCCAGCAAGTGTGTCATTTAGAATAGAAGGAGAGATAAAGGTCTTCCCAAACAAACAAAAACTGAAGGAATTCATCATCACTAAACCAGCCCTACAAGATTCCTAAGGGGGATCCTGTGAGACAAAGTACCAGAGACATCGCTACAAGCATGAAACCTACAGACATCACAATGATTCTAAACCCATATCTTTCTAGAATAACACTGAATGTAAATGGACTAAATGTGCCAACCAAAAGACATAGGGTATCAGAATGGATAAAAAGAAAAGACCCATCAATTTGCTGTCTACAAGAGACTCATTTTAGATCTGAGGACACCTTCAGATTGAGAGTGAGGGGATGAGAACTATTTATCCTGACACTGGAAGTCAAAAGAAAGCTGGAGTAGCCATACTTATATCAGACAAACTAGACTTTAAATTAAAGGCTGTAACAAAATATGAAGAAGGGCATTATATAATAATCACAGGGTCTATCCATCAGGAAGGGCTACCAATTATAAATGTCTATGCACAGAATACAGAAGCCCCCAAATATATAAAACAAGTAATCACAAACATAAGCAACCTTATTGATAAGAATGTGGTAATTGCAGGGGACTTTAACACTCCACTTACAGAAATGGATAGATCATAGAGACACACGGTCAATAAAGAAACAAGGGCCCTGAATGATACATTGGATCAGATGGACTTGACAGATATATTTAGAACTCTTCATCCCAAAGCAACAGAATATACTTTCTTCTCGAGTGCACATGGAACATTCTCCAAGATAGATCACATACTGGGTCACAAAACAGTCCTTCATAAGTATACAAGAATTGAAATCATACCATGCATACTTTCAGACCACAATGCTATGAAGCTTGAAATCAACCACAGGAAAAAGTCTGGAAAACCTCCAAAAGCATGGAGGTTAAAGAACACCCTACTAAAGAATGAGTGGGTCAACCAGGCAATTAGACAAGAAATTAAAAAATATATGGAAACAAATGAAAATGAAAATACAACATTCCAAACGCTTTGGGATGCAGCGAAGGCAGTCCTGAGAGGAAAATACATTGCAATCCAGGCCTATGTCAAGAAACAAGAAAAATCCCAAATACAAAATCTAACAGCACACCTAAAGGAAATAGAAGTGGAACAGCAAAGACAGCCTAAATCTAGCAGAAGAAGAGAAATAATAAAGATCAGAGCAGAAATAAAAAATATAGAATCTAAAAAAACTGTAGAGCAGATCAATGAAACCAAGAATTGGTTTTTTGAAAAAAAAAAAAACAAAATTGACAAACCTCTAGCCAGGCTTCTCAAAAAGAAAGGGGAGTTGACCCAAATAGATAAAATCATTAATGAAAATGGAATTATTGCAACCAATCCCTCAGAGATACAAACAATTATCAGGGAATACTATGAAAAATTATATGCCAACAAACTGTACAACCTGGAAGAAATGGACAAATTCCTAAACACCCACACTCTTCCAAAATTCAATCAGGAGGAAAGAGAAAGCTTGAATAGACCCATAACCAAAGAAGAAATTGAATCAGTCATCAAAAATCTCCCAACAAATAAGAGTCCAGGACCAGATGGCTTCCCAGGGGAGTTCTACCAGACGTTTAAAGCATGGATAATACCTATCCTTCTCAAGCTATTCCAAGAAATAGGGAAGCAAAATTTCCAGACTCATTCTATGAAGCCAGTATTACTTTGATTCCTAAACCAGACAGAGACCCAGTAAAAAAAGAGAACTACAGGCCAATATCCCTGATGAATATGGATGCAAAAATTCTCAATAAGATACTAGCAAATCGAATTCAACAGCATATAAAAAGAATTATTCACCATGATCAAGTGGGATTCATTCCTGTGGTGCAGGGCTGGTTCAACATTCGCAAATCAATCAACGTGATACATCACATTAATGAAAGAAAAGATAAGAACCATATGATCCTGTCAATCGATGCAGAAAAGGCCTTTGACATAATTCAGCACCCTTTCTTAATAAAAACCCTTGAGAAAGTCGCGATAGACGGAACATACTTAAAGATCATAAAAGCCATTTATGAAAAGCCCACAGCTAACATCATCCTCAATGGGGAAAAACAGAGAGCTTTTTCCCTGAGATCAGGAACACGACAGGGATGTCCACTCTTACCTCTGTTGTTTACATAGTGCTGGAAGTTCTAGCATCAGCAATCAGACAACAAAAGGAAATCAAAGGCATCAAAATTGGCAAAGATGAAGTCAAGCTTTCACTTTTTGCAGATGACATGATATTATACATGGAAAATCCGATAGACTCCACCAGAAGTCTGCTAGAACTGATACATGAATTTAGCAAAGTTGCAGGATACAAAATCAATGTATAGAAATCAGTTGCATTCTTATACACTAATAATGAAGCAACAGAAAGACAAAGAAACTGATCCCGTTCACAATTGCACCAAGAAGCATAAAATACCTAGGAATAAATCTAACCAAAGATGTAAAAGATCTGTATGCTGAAAACATAGAAATATTATGAAGGAAATTGAAGAAGATATAAAGAAATGGAAAAACATTCCGTGCTCACGGATTGGAAGAATAAATATTGTCAAAATGTCAATACTACCCAGAGCTATCTACACATTCAATGCAATCCCAATCAAAATTGCAACAGCATTCTTCTCGAAACTAGAAGAAGCAATCCTAAAATTCTTATGGAACCGCAAAAGGCCCTGAATAGCCAAAGTAATTTTGAAGAAGATCAAAGGAGGAGGCATCACAATCCCAGACTTTAGCCTCTACTACAAAGCTGTAATCATCAAGACAGCATGGTATTGGCACAAAAACAGACACATACACCAATGGAATAGAATAGAAACCCCAGAACTAGACCCACAAAAGTATGGCCAACTAATCTTTGACAAAACAG